>NW_026020045.1:2572710-3172710 GCF_900185275.1 Solanum verrucosum
TCTTTCAACTCTTTCAACTCCGCCGGGGCCATACGGTAAGGGGGGATAGAAATAGGTTGAGTATCGGGAAGGAGGTCTATACCAAGATCTATCTCCCTTTCGGGAGGGACACCGGAAAGGTCTTCTGGGAAGACATCTAGAAACTCATTAACAACCGAAATAGACTCAATAGGAGGGACTTTAGACTCCACATCATTGAATCTCACAATATGGTACAAGCACCCTTTGGAAATCAACCTATGGGCTTTAATGCAAGAAATGAATTTCCCCTTCACCACAACATCCCGGCTCTCCCACTCAAGGACGGGTTCATTAGGAAATCGGAACTTGACTTTACGAGTCCTACAATCAATAGAAGCATAATATGCATGCAACCAATCCATCCCAAGAATAACATCAAAATCCACCATGTTCAACTCAACAAGATCACAAGGCAACAACTTATTCAATATGCAAACCGGACAATTTCTATACACTTTTCTAGCAACAATAGAGACACCAATGGGAGTAGATACTTCATATGACTCATGCAACAATTCCGACTCGACATGAAATTTTCTAGCAACTAAGGGGGTAACAAAGGAAAGGGTGGCACCCGGATCAATCAAAGTATAAACATCAAGATCAAAGATTTGCAACATACCGGTCACCACATCCGAAGTTTCATTAACACCTTGTCTACCATGCAAAGCATAAAATCGATTGTTCCTTGGGGCACCACTTAGAGAAGCACCTCTACCCAAATGAGTAGTGTTAGCACTTCAGACCTTGTTGCGGATCTTGGGACACTCAAACCTCTTATGACCCACTTCTCCACATTCAAAGCAAGCACTCGAACCCTTCATGCAAGGACCACCATGATTCCTCCCACACTTAGGGCATACATCCATAGAACCCACTTCACCTCCCCCTTGAGGTCTAGGAACATTGATAGTAAATCCCCGGTTGACATGAGGGTTTCCTCGGCCTTGATGAAATCTAGCACCCTTAGGGAACCTATTCTCCAATTGGGCCCTCTTGGCCTCGTGCCCCCTTCTCTTCCTCAATTTCTCCTCCTCCATTTGCTCGGCATAAGTCATCGACCGAGACAAATCCATATCTCCAATGAGCATAGCGGACCGACACTCCTCACTAACCAAGTCGGATACACCCATCACAAATTTGTTCATCCTCGACCTAGAGTCGGCCACCAAGTGAGGTGCATACTTGGAGAGTTGGACAAATTTGAGGGCATACTCCCTCACACTCATAGCTCCTTGCTTCAAGTTCATGAACTCCACCAACTTTGCCTCCCTAAGCTCAAGAGGGAAGAACCTATTAAGGAAAGAAATTTTAAACTCCTCCCACAACACCACATAGCCATTACCTTTCTCACCTTTCCATTGATCAAACCAAATTTGAGCAACCCCCTTGAGTTGGTAGGCCGCCAATTCCGCCTTCTCACAAGCACCAACATCCATAATGGTCAAGATTTTGCATACCTCATCGATGAACTCTTGCGGGTCCTCATCCACCTTTGAACCATGGAAGACCGGAGGGTTCATCCTCATGAAATCTCTCACCCTTTCCCCCGGGGTGGTAGTTCGAGGAGCTTGGGCTCCTTGTTGCACTTGGTTAGATACCACTTGTGCAAGCATGGTGAGTGCATCACGGAGCTCACCATTGGTGGGTGGCTCTTCCGGTGATCGGGCCCGTCTTCCCCTCATGTTTGGCATGATGATCTAGCAATCCAAAGAACAAGTGTTAGGGAGGAATCACCTTATCACACTCTAAGCACGACATAGAACATGAAGAAGGGAAACCTTTCCTAAAACGTTTTGTAGCCTCCCATTCATAGTCGTGGCGCGGTTCACAACCATGATTAGGACTCTACTCAACGCGGTGTGTTGGACTCCGAGGATTTAACAACCTAGTGCTCTGATACCAAGCTTGTCACGTCTAGGCCCTAGGCTTGGGTCGTGACATTATGTCCTTTGATCAATGTTTATGAAGATTTACTAAAATGGCATAAGAGCATGACTTTCAACAAAATGTCCCTTTTTAGCATGTTTTTGCATGGTCATCATACTTAGTACACTTTTGTGTGCTAACCCATAGTTGTCTATTTTTACTACAAGTGTAGGTTCGGGCAAGTGATCAATTCTAGCTAGTGAAGTGCTTGGATTGCTATTCCTCCAAGACTTGGTATGTCCTCATGGATTCGAGGACAAGAACTTTATGTTTTCATTTCTTCATCTAATAGACATTTTAGTATTTTTCGATTGTAAAGGGCCGTGTCCCTACTTATGTTTTGAGATTGTGTCTAAGATAACCATGTGAGACTTAGACTTTAGCTGTGTCTTTTGGAAAAGGTTTTCTTATGTTTTCAATCTTTTGGTTTTGAATAAAAAGTTTTAATTCCGTGTTATTTCTATTACTGATGCGATGAATAAATGTTATGAGGCTTGTATAAGACCCCTTCGGGGTCGAACACGCTTTGTTACGACTAGGGGGTGCTCTCAAGTCGTGACAAACATGGTATCATAGCACAAGTTTTTGGGAATGGTCTTTAGGGTCAATGTCTCACAAGCCACGTCTAGTAGAGTCTTGTTCATCGGTGTGAGTCGCAACACATCTATGAGTGAGAGGCTATAGGACGTTAGAAAGTTACAGTTCTTTCATATTCTTGAAGTTGTGCCTTAGAGTTTAGCTCTATATGTGTCCTTTTCCTAATCCTTTCTCTTGTGTTTATAGGATATGAATACAAGGATTAACCCAAGGAGAGTGGAAGAGGACATTGTTCATGAGGGAGTTCCTCCCCAAGGTGGCCAAGTTCCTCTAGGCAATCAAGGAAATGAAGTTTCAGTGGTTCCCCCGGACATGACCAATGAAGAGATTAGGATGGCTTTTCTAACCCATGCTCGAGCCATGACGGCTCAACTGAATAGAGATGTGGGGCCTAGGGTGAATGCTAATGAGGGTACTGTGGCCTCCAGATTGAGAGACCTTGTGAGGATGAATCCTCTTACCTTTCTTGGCTCTAAAGTGGGAGAAGATCCCCAAGAATTCTTGGATGAAGTTTGTAACACCCCGACTTTTCAAAACGTCTAAATTAACTCGTATCTTTGTGGAAAGACAAGGAGGGTGAGTAATAAATTAAGAATGATGTGGTATGTCCTATTTTAAGTGTTCAAGTGTTGCATCTCAAGTTTTGAAGTTAGGTAAGTGGCAAAATAAAAGTTGGCGGAAGTTATCGTAAGTTCCTTCTTAAAGATATCTCTGAAATTTGGGTCAAATGTGTTGGAGGTTTTCTCCCAATCTATAAAGAGTTATGGGGGCCACAAGCTATCGAATCGAAGGTCTACGATTCTAGTTTCCAACGCATCAAACCGTTCATTCATACGACTTCAGAATAGAGAGATATTCGCATTTTCGTGGGACTGCGCAAACAGGCACGTGAGGTGGGGCCCTAGGTCGGTGGAAATTTGTATATATCTTCTTCTTCGAGTTTTTTCTTCATTTTAAGCTAAATATACAGAGAAAACATAGAAACCCATTTTTAGGATCAAGTGAAATATATATTTTGTCGACGTAAGTCCTTGACGAAAGTTGTTCTACGCGTTGGGCTCATCATCGTGGTATAATTTGTTTTATCGATTGCGTAGCATATCACATTTTAGAGTTGGGACAGCAGGGGTTTGAATATATTTGAAGGTTTTGGGGTGAATTACGAACCTAAGATCGAGGTAAGGCCCTTCTTTCATCGACTCTAGCTTTTATAAGCAGCAAATAGCAATTTGCGATGGAAATACATATCTTTTATTGTATTGTCATGGTATCTTTTATTTTATGTGTTGATTATGGTCCTACCTTGTTGTAGTATCGAGGGAGTTATGAGTTAAAGTCTTTAGGCCACGTGAATTTAGCGAAAAAGGTATGTTAAGGCTATTCTCTTCCTATGGCATGTTTCCTTAAAGCTTAGGAGCAATGTAATTGAGTTGTTATTGTTGTTATACTTATAGCTATTATTGTTGATTGTTGGCTGCTCGAGCGCGTATAATCCTCTCTTATCGAGATTCTTATTCAGTAGTAACATTCGTATGTTGGACACGACTTAGAGGCTATTTGTATAGGTTGCTTATCACTAAATTGCTCACTTTTAGCTGTTGGATTGTTATTGTTGCCTTTGGGCTATTGTTGTTAGCTGCAGGAATGTGATATATGCCTAGCAGGGTTATGTTCTGCCTACAGGGCTATATGGATGCCTAAAAGGGCTATGAGTTGCCTACGGGGCTATATTGATGCCTAGAAGGGCTATGAGTTGCCTACAGGGATATATATTGACGCCTAAGAGGGTTATGTGCTTCCTACAGGGCCATGTTGTTGCCTAAGAGGGCTATGAGTTGTCTATAAGATATGTTGATGCCTAAGAGGGCTATGTGGCTGCCTGCGGGGCTAGGGGACTACCAATAGGGGTATACAAGCTGATTGGCACCTTCCGGGCTTATGGGGGCCTGAGTAGGTGGTCTTGTGTGCTGTTTGTACCTACCGAGCTTATGGGGGCTTGGTTAGGTTGTTGTTTTATTATTTTTGATAAATTTAGATTTAGAAGCAGGTTAGTACAATTATCTTATCCTTAATTTATTTATCAAATTATTCCAATATATCAGGATACCTCATCATAGTCTATTGCCTTTCATACTCTGTACATTATTTTGTACTGATGCCCCATTGCCTTGGGGGCGCTGCATTCATGCATGCAGGTCCTGACAGATGACGGAGTAGACCTCCATATCAGCAGGATTGACTTTTATCCGATTAGTCAGCCCCTTTCCTCCGGAGCTGCCAGAGTTGGGAGGTTTGTTACCTTTTGTTGTATATATTCTCATGGGTAGGCTGGGGCCCTGTCCCACCAATCTTTACTACTCTTAGAGGCTTGCAGACTAGTGTGTGGGGTTTATAGCTACGTTATGGCCATGCTGGCCTATGTTGTTGGTTTGCTGAAGCTTGTGAACTGTTTGATGTATTGTACTGATATTTACCTGTTTTTAGTTTTGGTATAGATATCATGGTGGCCTCGACGGCCCAATCAGGACTTCTGTGCTAGTTGGATTTTTCTTTATATGAACTCTTGGGAGTAGCTGGTTCTTTTGTAGATCTGTTGACAGGGGCCTTGCCGGCCGAGGGCTTAGTTTTAAGCCGAGATATACTTGTTTGTTTTCTTAATTGCATGTGACTGCCATGCGCTAGTAGCAAATGGTTCAGTAGGGTCGGCTCGGGACTGAGTTTTGGCTTTAGGAGTCAGTTGCGCCCCTTGAGTTTGGGGCGTGACAAAGTTTATAAGATAGTAGATGCTATGGGAGTAACTTCTAGGGAGAAGGCAGAGTTGGCTTCCTACCAATTGAAAGATGTGGCCCAAGTGTGGTTCACTCAATGGAAGGCCAATAGGCCGGTTGAAGCGGGTCCTATGGAATGGGAGAAGTTTAAGAGAGCTTTCCTTAGTAAGTACTTTCCCCGTAAGAAGAGGGAGGTTAAGGTGGAGGAGTTTATAAACCTTAGGCAAGGTACTATGAGTATGGAGGAGTATTTCTTGAAGTTTACCTTATTGTCTAAATATGCTCCATCCTTGGTGTCTAACCCTAGAGATCAGATGAGTAGGTTTGTTACCGGTGTATCCGACCAGTTAAGGAAGAGTGTTGTACGGCGATGCTTCATGATGATATGAATATCTCTAGACTTGTTGTGTATGCTCAATCTATTGAGGAGTCCAAACTTAAGAGGATGGGTAGAGATTTGAAGAGGGGTAGATCCGATGAACAAGGTCAATCTAGGTCCAATAAGAGATCTTTCAATCAAGATTCCTCGATGCTTTGCAATGATAGAGTGTCTAACCCTAAATCTCAAAGAGGGAATAAAAGTGGTTCTTCTTTTGAAAGGCCTAAATGTGCCACATGTGGGAGGCAACATTTGGGTAACTGTCTTGCTGGCACGGATGGGTGCTTTGGGTGTGGAAATAAGGGGCATAATATGAGGGATTGCCCAACACTTTCAGCAAAAGAGAAAGATGCCAAACAAGCTTCTCTTGATGGCCCGGATCTTGATGCTCAAAAGAGAAACCGTTTCAATGTTTTTCAAGCTACAAGGAAAAATGAGCTTATCCAGATGAAGGTACCGGTAAGTGATAGTTCCTTATAGGGTGAATGTCTTATTGAGGTCCTTATGTTGTTTTCATGTTAGCCTTAGTGTGGTTTTCTCCTAAGTGGGGGATGGTATGTTGAATAGTAGGTTGTGGTGAGTGTTGATATCCTGATCTCTTTCCTTCTATTCCTATTCAAGCTTGAGACCTAGAGTTCCTTTTAGCTTATTCATGTTTTGGAGTCATGTGTGATATTGTATTTCCATGCTCTCCTTATGTTATGCATGTTCTAGTTGAATTCTTGTTTAAATGAGAAAATGAGTTTTCATAATTGTGCTACTTATGTTGATATGCATCCATGATGAGTTGCCTAAATATTTCATGAGTTGACGTGTTGAGCATGCTTAAATGTGTTTTTATAAAGAAGTTGCTTAAATGTGCCTATTGATGCTTGTATGATGAGCATGATGTGAGTTGGAGACGGTAATGCCTCCAATGAAAATGAGAAGTGTGAAGCTTGATGCATAATGAGTTTGTAGATGTAGTTCCTAGCTTCTTGTTTGTATTGAACTTGTTGATGTGGAGTTGATGTTTCCTCCTATGTTTATGTATTTATATTGATGTTGCATGCATGATTGTGGGCTACTAATCTTGAGTCGTTAACCTTTATGTGTTTAAAGTGTCATTCGAGGATGAATGTTCCTAAGTGGGGGATAATGTAACGACCCTAAAAATTGAACTAGTGAATCTAGAACCTAACGTGTGTGCGTTTGTGTTTGTCTTGAGTTTTGAAGTGGTGTTTAATATTGTCCCAAGCCATGGTTGAGGTGTTTATGGGTTAGACGTCAAGGTACAACTCCCCGAGGACCACCCTAAAGGTCCTTGAGGAGGACCCTAATTCTAGATCCCAAGGAAACCATGAGGTTGCCTTAAAAGGGGTGGCCTAGAGAAGGGATCCACGCCCTGTAGGTCCATCCATGGCCCATGGATGGCCTCCATAGCTCAAGATCCCCAAATGAGGGTCTCTTAATCAAACCACAAAGCGACAGTACGGTCCCGTCAATCCATCCACGGTCCGTGGATGGTGACTCGTGGATTGGACTTGCAATCTGGTTTTTTGGTTTGGCCAATTTAGGGGTGAATTGGTAAATTCACCATAAGTCCTAATTAATGTATGGACAGTTATTTTAAGTGTTTTAAGGTATTTTAACTGTAATAAAACAATAAAATACTATATTTAGATTGATTCCTCAAATTCCCCTAATCAAAACCCTATCTCAAAATATCATCTCTCCAAGAACTCCATTGAAGACCAAGAGAAGATGTGGACTTAGGGCTTAAATAGGAAGGCCAATTCATTTGATTTTCATGGAATTCATCTATTAAGGTATGGTGATCCTTCATCTAGGGTTAGCTTTCACCCTAGAGTCAATTTCAAAGAAGTTTCAAAGTTTTCAAATTTCTCCAAAACCCTAGATTTCACTCAAACTCATAGGTTCTTGCATTAAACGTTTTCAAATGATAAATTATGATTATATTGATATTTTAAGATGAAATATTCCATGAACCCATGATTTCACCAAAATTCCTAATTTGTATTTATGAATTTGTTTTAAAGATTATGAAAGCTTGTGAATGGAGTTTGTATAAATTGATTTAGATTGTTAATTTATATCATTATATATGCCTTAATTACAGTAAATTGTTGGTGTGTTGGTGACTTTTGATCATGGCCTTGAAAGGGTAATTTATGACCTAATTTCATGTTGAATGTAGAATTGTGCTTAGATTGTTCATCCACTTGAAAGGTGGAGGTGTTTACTTATTATATACACTGTGATCATGGCTTTGAAGGCATAGTTTGATGAATTGAAGTATTATCATGATGTAGTATATATGAATGTGATGTGAAGCAAGTGTGTGATCTAAAAGAATGAGTTATGATCTTGTTTAGAAGCTAATTTTGTTTGGATTGAATGTTATCTCTCTATTAACACTTGTGAATGAAGGTGATTGTAACACCCCGACTTCTCAAAACGTCTAAATTAACTCGTATCTCCATGGAAAGACAAGGAGGGTGGGTAATAAATTAAGAATGATGTGATATGTCCTATTTTAAGTGTTCAAGTGTTGCATCTCAAGTTTTGAAGTTAGGTAAGTGGCAAAATAAAAGTTGGCGGAAGTTATCGTAAGTTCCTTCTTAAAGATTTCTCTGAAATTTGGGTCAAATGTCTTGGAGATTTTCTCCCAATCTATAAAGCGTAAGGGCCCCACAAACTATTGAATCGAAGGTCTACGAGTCTAGTTTCCAACGCATCAAACCGTTCATTCATACGACTTCAGAATAGAGAGATATTCGCATTTTCGTGGGACTGCGCAAGCAGGCACGTGAGGTGAGGCCCTAAGTCGGTGGAAAGTTGTATATATCTTCTTCTTCGAGTTTTTTCTTCATTTTAAGCTAAATATACAGAGAAAACATAGAAACCCATTTTTAGGATCAAGTAAAATATCGATTTTCTCGACGTAAGTTCTTGACGAAAGTTGTTCTACGCGTTGGGCTCATCATCGTGGTATAATTTGTTTTATCGATTGCGTAGCATATCACATTTTAATGTTGGGACAGCAGGGGTTTGAATATATTTAAAGGTTTTGAGGTGAATCACGAAGCTAAGATCGAGGTAAGACCCTTCTTTCATCGACTCTAGCTTTTATAAGCACCAAATAGCAATTTGCGACAGAAACACATATCTTTTATTGTATTGTCATGGTATCTTTTATGTTATGTGTTGATTACGGTCCTACCTTGTTGTAGTATCGAGGGAGTTACGGGTTAAAGTCTTTAGGCGACGTGAATTTAGCGAAAAAGGTATGTTAAGGCTATTCTCTTCCTATGGCATGTTCCTTAAAGCTTAGGAGCAATGTAATTGAGATGTTATCGTTGTTATACTTGTAGCCATCATTGTTGATTGTTGGCTGCTCGAATGCGTATAATCCTCTCTTATCGGGATTCTTATTCAGTAGTAACATTCGTATGATGGACACGACTTAGAGGCTAATTGTATAAGTTGCCTATAACTAAATTGCTCATTTTTAGCTGTTGGATTGTTATTGTTGCCTTTGGGCTATTGTTGTTAGCTGTAGGAATGTGATCTATGCCTAGCAGGGTTATGTTCTGCCTACAGGGTTGTATGGATGCCTAAAAGGGCTATGAGTTGCCTACGGGGCTATATTGATGCCTAGAAGGGCTATGAGTTGCCTACGGGGCTATATTGATGCCTAGAAGGGCTATGAGTTGCCTACAGGGATATATATTGATGCCTAAGAAGGTTATGTGCTTCCTACAGGGCCATGTTGTTGCCTAAGAGGGCTATGAGATGTCTATAAGCTATGTTGATGCCTAAGAGGGCTATGTGACTGCCTGCGGGGCTAGGAGACTACCGATAGGGGTATACAGGCTGATTGGCACCTTTCGGGCTTATGGGGGCCTGAGTAGGTGGTCTTGTGTGCTGTTTGTACCTGCCGAGCTTATGGGGGCTTGGTTAGGTTGTTGTTTTATTATTTTTGATAAATTTAGATTTAGAAGCAGGTCAGTACAATTATCTTATCCTTAATTTATTTATCAAATTATTCCAGTATATCAGGATACCTCATCATAGTCTATTGCCTTTCATACTCTGTACATTATTTTGTACTGACGCCCCATTGCCTTGGGGCGCTGCATTCATGCATACAGGTCCTGACAGACGACCGAGTAGACCTCCTTATTAGCAGGATTGACTTTTATCCGGTTGGTCAGCCTCTTTCCTCTGGAGCTGCCAGAGTTGGGTGGTTTGTTAACTTTTGTTGTATATATTCTCATGGGTAGGCTGGGGCCCTGTCCCACCAATCTTTACTACTCTTAGAGGTTTGCAGACTAGTGTGTGGGGTTTATAACTACGTTATGGCCATGCTGGCCTAGTTTTGTTGGTTTGTTGAAGCTTGTTGGTTGTGTGATGCGTTGTCTTGTTATATGCATACTTTTAGTTTTGGTATAGAGATCATGGTGGCCTTGACGGCCCAATCAGGACTTCTGTGCTAGTTGACAATTTCTTTATATGAATTCTTGGGAGTAGTTGTTTCTTTTGTAGATCTGTTGACAGGGGGCTTGCCGGCCGAGGGCTTAGTTTTAATCTGATATATACTTATTTGTTTTCTTAATTGCATGTGATTGCCATGCGCTGGTAGCAAATGGTTCAGCAGGGTCGGCTCGGGCCTGGGTTTTGGCATTAGGAGTCAGTTGCGCCCCCTGGAGTTTGGGGCGTGACAGTGATTATGTGAAAGGCTATTTTCACATACACACACACATGAATGATGAATGAATAAAGTTTAATGATAATGTTAATGAAGAAGTACTATCTGAAAGGTTATTCTCATATTATACTCTAATGAATGTTAATCACTTGTTGTGAAAGGACTTTCTCACAATAAGGGGGTTCTTAGGTGAAAGGCTATTCTCATCTTCGAATCTATGAGCTTTCCAATGAATGAATGTTGGGTTGGGATGGATGCTCATCTGAGAGTTGAGGCGGAGTGTCTACTAACAATCCCTATATCACATTTTAATGAATGTTGGGTTTGAGATGGATGCTCAACCGTGAGTTGAGCCAGAATATCTAGTAGCAATCTCTTATTCCTTAATGAATTAATGTAATGAATGTCAAATACTCTGTGGGGAATAATTCTAAGCACTGAGAAGAAATGAAAAGGGGTGGATGCTCATACGGGAGTTTAGGTGGGGTATCTAGTAGCAACCTCTTGAGATGGATGCTCAAATGTGAGTTGAGGCGGGGTATCTTGTAGCAATCTCCCTGTCCCATAACTATGTGCCCACATAGGTCTATAGAGAGTGGATCCACTTAAGCTAAAATGAATGGTCCTACCTTAGGCAAGTAGGAATCCCTTATCCGGTGAGGGTGACACCGGGAGTCCATGAGTTGCTCACATGGTCTTTGTCAGTTAAGGCTTACTACCACATTAATGATTAATGAACTGTGGTTTCTTAAGGATGTACTACTTAGTGAGGGTTGTAGAATGGGACGCCATCTATGCATTGCACAAATGGACATTTGGGAGGTCATGGTGTGTTCTTTATAATGTTAAAGAATGAATGGGCTCTTGTGATGATGTTTAATGAAGAATGTTGATCTAATGTCTAATGAATGAAGTTTCTCTTAATGTAGTGAAGCTAATGAAGAATGTTGACTTTTAAATGCTTATATGCTTAAATGTAATGATGTATACTATACTTCGATTGTATTATGAGTTACTTCCTTGTCATGTCTATTATATGAATGTGCCTTGTCTATGGTGACTTCAAAGGAGTACTTAGTGTGAGTAGTAGTATGGGATGCCACTTGCACATTGCATAAGTATGACTTAGAGTTGTCTTAGATGTGGGTCTTAATGTGATGATGTGATTCATGTAATGTTTATGTCACTTTTATGTATTATTGTGTAAAGGTGGAAAGGATGAATGGTAAATTCACTTTTGGTGACCTTATTGTGGTACCTTGGTGTGGATAGTGGTATGTGACGCTATCCGTAGATTGCTCAAGGTATATCATGAGGGTTACTTGAGGTGAAGGTTTAAAGTAAAGGTACTGGGTTTTCATGTTGATATTGTGCAAATGTGAAATATGTGACTTGTATGTTGGTTGTGAATTATATTATGCCTCTTTGATCAATGTTCATGAAGTTTTACTAAAATGGCATAAAAGCATGACTTTCAACAAAATATCCCTTTTTAGCATGTTTATCATACTTACTACATTTTTGTGTGCTAACCCATATGTCTCTATTTTTACTACAAGTGTAGGTTCTGACAAGTGATCAATTCTATCTAGTGAAGTGCTTGGATTGCTATTCCTCCAAGACTTGGTATGTCCTCATGGATTCAAGGACAAGAACTCTATGTTTTCATTTCTTCATTTAATAGACATTTTGGTAGTTTTCGATTGCAAAGGGTCGTGTCCCTACTTATGTCTTGAGATTGTGTCTAAGATGGTCATGTGAGACTTAGACTTTCGCTATGTCTTTTGAAAGTGGTTTCCTTATGTTTGGAATCTTATGGTTTTAAATAAAAAGTTTTGATTTCGAGTTATTTCTATTACCTATGCGATGAATGAATGCTATGAGGCTTGTATAAGACCCCTTCGGGGTCGAGTACACTGTGTTACGACTAGGGGGTGCTCTCGGGTCGTGACAAGAATCCACGGAATTCACATTAGTGTTCATTGGAGCAATAACCTCTCTATTGGCTTGAACCAACAATTGGATGGTAGAAATAAACTCTGCATGGGTCACATTTTCAACCAAAGGATCAATCGGAGCTTGAGGAGGAGCTCCTTTATTCAGATCGTCTTCCTCAACCCTTCTTGCAAATTCTCTTTGAGTAGTACATCCTATTGACCATCGAACAAGGATTAGAAGAAAGGTCTTATAGAGTTAAACTCTATCGCACGACATAATAGTAATGAAAGAAGTGTAGTCTCATAAACATCTTATAGCCTCTAGTTCCTAAATGTGGTGCGCTTCACACTTATGAACAAAACTCTACTACACTTGGCTTATGAGACATTATCCTAGAATCATTCTAAAAATTGTGCTCTCATATCAAGTTTGTCACGACCCAAGGGTACCCCCTAGACATAACAAGGCACTTAGACACCCAAAAGGCCCCATGTAAGCCACTTAGCATATCATAACATAAAGCATTAGAATAATAAGAGTAAACACACATCTCAAGTCCAATTTTTTTTCATAAAGGAAACGAAAGTCTAGACTTGTCTCAACATAACGATCTATTTCAATAGTTCAAATGAAAAGGGACACAGCCCATACAAGAAAGTCCGAAAATGAAATACTAGAAATGAAACTCAAAGTGGAGGTCCCGTCCTCGAATCACGAGAACTCACCACAAGCAAGGAGAATAGTCGAATCCACGCTTGAACCAAATGATGACCGCCTTAAGAAACAAACCCTACAATTTGGGAAAAGTGTAGGAAAATATGGGTTAGTACAAAAATGCACTAAGTATGATAGTCATGCATAAAAACCTTGAAAACATGCTAAAAGGGACAATTTAGTTGAATGCATGCAATTTACTAAGTTAAAGCATCATTTCAAAGATAATGGAAAACATAAATCATAAGCATGTTCATTGCGTAGATTATCATAGCATAGGAGAAACATACCATAAGTACCGTCAAAGTTTACTTGTGCAATGCATGAATAAGATCCCATAATTCATGTTCTTGTTCATATTGTTATCATAGTGGGAATAAACCTTAACCGACATAGACCATGTTAGCTAAACATGGAATCCGATGTTACCCACATCGAAAAGGGTTGTCCTACTTGCCTAAGGTAAGACCCTCATTTGTTAGCTTTTAGGTGGATCCACTAGCTAAATACCTACGGGGGACATAGTTATGGGATAAGGTTATTGTTACTAGAAACCCAACCTTTCTCATGAAAGAGCTTCCATCTCATGAGATTGCTTCTAGAAACCTACCTTTCTCACGGAAGGGCTTCCATCTCATAGTCAATATCTACTCGGTGTTAAGAATTTATTCCACAGAGTACTTATTAAGCCATAGCTTTTTTCATTAAGATAGTTCATTAGATCATGCGTGAGAATAACCTTTCACCATTCATGTCTTGATGTAACATTAGATTCAATTAGGTGAGAATTATCTTTCAACCTTAGAATCATCATTTCTGAGAAAACCTTTTACATCATCTTCATTGTTTGTTCATGAGAATAACCTTTCAATCAACACAACAACATTTTCACAGTCATGGTCAGTTCCCTCTCAAAGTGTTCTTCAAGCATATACATAACCTTCATAATTCATGCATTATATCATATCTTGCCTTATCAAAGGTCAAAGCTCATGTAAAATTAAAACATCAAGAATTACTACAATAGATAAGAATAATAACATGATTCAAATAACTCAAATACTACAAGTTGATTTCATAATATCCTTCTTTCATCAATTCACCCACATCACAAGGTCATAAATTATCAATATGGGGATTTCATGGATTATTGGGGATTTAAACATAAAAATAGTAATAAATCAACAATTCAATCCTAATACAAAGTAATTAAATCATTAGAATCATTTTTAGAAAGGAATCCATGACTCCGAGTAAAACTCTAGCTTTTGGGGAATTACTAGTTTTGAAATTGAGTTTGGAGGGACTCCATGGATGAATACTATCTATGGATGAAGGATTACCATACCTTGGTGATGAAATCCGACTAATTTGAGGGGAAAAACTTGTTCCTTCAACCCTAGCTTCACATTGCTTCTTCTTCTTCCTTAGAGTTCTACATATAGAGTTTTTGGGGGAAAGTTGGTTTTGATTTGGGATTTAGAAATAATGAGGAAGATGAGTTAATTTAGGGGTCTTAAATCATTATATAGTTAGTCTAATTTAGTGTAAAACGATGTCACTTTGTATTAATTAGAAATGGAAAACCCCAAACTACCCTTCAACTAACTCCCAAAAACTGTTCCAGATCACCAGCCACGACCCCCTCACAGACGGACCATGGTTGGACCCACGGCACATGCTAGTGAAGCATGGGTTGGGGTTATGGGGCCTGATTTTGAAGGCTTGACCTACAACCCCTCACCAACGAGGCGTGGGGTGGCCTACGGGGAGTGAGTGGCCCTTTGTTGGTCACCGCCCAGGCACCTTTTTGGTGTCCCCCTCAAGGACCCATGGTTGGTCCTTGGGGGTCGTACCTTGACGTTCTAGCATAAAACCCTATTTTTTTAGGTACGGGGAGGTACATTTAAGACTCTTACCCTAACAACAAGCTCTAGTTTAGCCTACTAGTTTTCGGGCTGTTCTAGATCCCTATCGGTATTTCTAAATTAGAAAAATTCTTATCAACTCCCCGCTCTTCTTAAGGAATTTATGAATGTCGGACCTCCAACACCCTTCTATATCCAAGAGACATGGAAAACTGAACACACCGGTCACTCATTAAGAAACTCTAGTTCACAAGCAACCTTGCCAACTCCACTCAAGATCTCACATGAGCCTATAAAACCGGGACTAAACTTCCCAAACTCACTACACCCCTCAAGGTGAGAGTTTTCAAGCCAACCCAAATCATAAACATCAAGAACACACAACGACCTTGCTATCTAAGCACGTCCTCTCCCCCTTAGGAATAAGCCTATACGAACTCTTCTAGCATCATTTCTTTCACTTCTAAGGTCGGAGCAAGTCATCACTAAGCTATCACCTTTATCACACAAGATGGCTCTAAACCATGGTGAACTATACTTCTACCTCTTATGGGAGTCTACTTACTCAACACATCTAGGTATAACTTAAACACCCTATTCATCAAACCTTTCAACCTACCCAAAACTCATAATGACCAAGTAGGGTTCTACTATCAATAACACTTAACAGCGATGAAGCCCATTCATACTAACGACAACTTCAAAGTCTAATTTATCAAGTCACAAAAGACAAGCAATACCGGAATCTAATAAAGCATAAAACACATACCAGAACCATTAGGAGGAACTTGCTTACCCTCTCTTCTCATAGCCTTTTCCTTTGTAAAATCCCTCATTTTGTGACCACTTTCACCACAATCAAAGCAACCTCTTTGCCGGCCAAACATCTACCCTCATGTCCCTTTCAATTCTACTAGGGTCGGATTAAGACAATTCTAGACCATTTCAACCCATATCATCACTTTGGTGGGATTTACCAACCAATCATATCTAGGTATTATCTACACACCCTACTCAAAACAACCATACTTAAGATCAATCTTAAAAGATAATTAACTCTTTGAAGTTGGTCAATACTTGAATTCTTCTCCCTTACCTTAACTAGGTGGTACATGCAATCCTTGAAGTCATTTTCAAGACAAAATATAACCCAAACTTAGAACATAGACTTTTCCCCCTTCCACTCACGGATAGGCTCATTCGGGAACTAACAATTTTGACTATACGAGTTCTACAATCACATAGGACCATAACAATAATTCTACCAATCCATCTTAAGGATGAAATCTAAATCTAACATATCAAGTCCTATCTAGTCACATAGCCATAATTGGCATCACAACCAACCTTTTCTCCCTCGCTCCTTGTAGCATGAGCCCTTCGAGTAGTCATATCCTAAAGACCATCAGATAAGGAGAAAGACCTTATAGAGTTAAACTTTATGGCACGACTTAGAAAATGAAAAAGTGACATTTCCTAATCATCTAATAGCTTCCTATTCATAAATGTGGAGCGCTTCACACTTATGAACAAGACTCTACTAGACGATGTTTTGAGATAATCCTAGAATCATTCTAAACCTTGTGCTCTGATTACCAAGCTTTTCATGACCCAGGGGTACACCCTACATGTAACATGTGTACTTGACCCGAAAGTCCTAACACAAGTCACTTAGCATATCATAACATAAAGTAAATAGAAATGTTGTGGAAATTTTAATACTTTTTCCATACAATCAAAGTATTTTATAAAAGGGATCAGAAGTCTATAACACTTTGTCTCAAACCATCTAAAAACAACTTCAATAACTTTTTAGGGACGCAGCCCATACGAAAGTCCAAAACAAAAATGGAAAGACATAAAAGAAAGGTGAAAAAATCCTTGATGCTATGAGGACTCACAAAGTCTTCAACTCCATGCTCTACTAGGAACCTAGCCACAAAAATTGTACTCAATATCGCCAAACCCTACATTTGATAAGAATGTAGACAAAAGTATGCATGATGAGTCCTGGATTTGGACTCCTTTAAGGCTTTGTTTGTGTAGATTTATCGTCCTCAAATGCTTATTTTGTGCCAATAACTGATGTTAAATCCTTGATTTTCAGGAATATAGATTTAGGAACAAAGCAAGTACACTAACAGGCAAAAAGGAACAAAACACGCTGAAGAAGTTAAGTTGGGCGAGCATGAGGATCACCAAGAGCACTCGGCGTGTCACTGAGTGGCTCATCAGACCGCCTAAAGTTCCAATGTGCCAAGCTTTGAAGGAAAAAACCAAGTCTGCAAAGAAAGGGAGCAGTCGGCGGATCGCTGAGTGATTCTGTAAAGCTAAGATAGATCGCCCAAGTTACCGACCTTGAGGATACTGAATGTCAGGGCGAATGGGCGATGGAAGAGACCAAAGGATGGCTCGTCGAGTGGTTCGGCGAGCCGGACTTACTTCGCCGTATGAGCTTTCGTAGCTTATTTTCTATGACTATAAATACGTTTTTGAACATTTAGTATGGAACTTTTTGTTACTTTTAGAACCTAAAAAAATATTTTTTAGACTTCTAAGACAGTTTTGGTAGAGAGTTTTTCCTTAGCTTTGAGGGATTGAAGAAATTCACTTATGAGAAATTGGAAGTGAGTCTTTGAGATTCATCAAATTGGACCATTGTAAAGATGAAACTACTCTTACCTAGTTGATGGATAATCAATTTGGTAACTGTTTTTACCTTTTAATGATGTCTAGCTAAAACTTCAATTTTTGGGGTGTGATTATGTGATTATGGGCTGATTTAGCGTATTGGTATTTTTAATGGTTAGTTTAAATGCTATTTAAAAGTAAGTTGAATCATTAATTGTGGTTTAATTTATGAATTGTAGTGGCAAATTGTCACGTCCCAAATCCCATTAAGATAGACAGGCACCCGATGCCATCTAGGACCGAGAGAACCAACATGTAACATGTGCTTACTATGCATATAACTATGACAATCTTGTGACAAGTTCACATAGGATGCAGTGATACGAACCAACATAAGTAGACCCAAAACTTATATACAAGACTTGGCCGTTGAGGCCGCAACTTGTTAAGACCCAACTGAACCATAAACATAAGTCTACAAAGCCTCTAAAAGATAGAAAACCTTAGAGTGGGTCGGGACTGACCCCACCTTACTCTTAACTACGATATAATACCTAAAATGAATCTACCAAAGACTTAGTAAAGCTCTGAATCAATCTGGAGCTCACCAAAAGTAGCTGAGTGTCGTGTGCTCCTACCGAGGAGGTCTACTAGCTGAAGTACCGTGCCTGCAGCATGAAATGCAGCATCCCCCGCGAGGGACGTCAGTATGAGAGAATGTACTGAATATGTAAGGTAATAACATATATAAAATAAGAGTTAAAATGAAACCAAGTATCAAAATATGTGTGCATAAATCAGAACAGAAGACCACCTTTGTTAACTCTTGTGGGATCATGTATGTTACATTCTTGTCTTTACCTTTCTGTGTGTTATGATCTTTATAAGGCATGTGATACGAATGACCAGTTGATCAGTGGTAGAAGAGGATGACCCATGCTAGGCATTTTAACCCCTGGGCGGTCCTCATAATTACACAAATTGGGATCGGCCCCTGCTAGGCTTACGCCCCTGAGTTGCCACCCTTCTATACCAATTGGGATCGGCCCATGCTAGGCTTCCGCCCCTGAGCTGCCACCCTTAATTATACAGATTTCTTTACTTAGATTCTTTAATCTTTGATATTGTTGTTTTTGTGGTCATAATCATTTTTTATATTTGGAACTACGGACTAGTAGTAGAAGACATGAAAATAATACTTCAAGGCAGTAACAATGACATAAGGAGCTATGTAACATCAATGCATTACTTGTGAGCTTAAATGACACAATTGACTTCAACTGACTAAGAAGAGGATTCACCAAACTTGCTTTTGCAAATACCATTTCTATACCAGCACATATGAGGATAATTACACAAGTATAGAGTACTAAACATATAATGAAGTAATTCTATACACTAAGGAGAGGGGGAAAATATTGTTAGCTATTTGGATATCATATGCTACCACTATGTTTCCTTTACTAGGAATAGAACTTAGGAAATTCAGTTATTGATATTAATCTCAAGTATCAAATTTCATGCCGAAGAATATTGAATCAAATAGCCTTACATACCTTATCTTCTGATCAATACAACTGTAACGACCCTAAAAATGAACTAGTGAAACTAGAGCCTCACATGTGAGTTTGGAGTTGAGAACTTGATGAAATGATGAGAAATGACCGTGACGTCCGGAAACTAGTCATTTGAACTAGTGAGTTGTAAGGGTCAACTTTAAATGGTCATATCTTTTAGCTCAAAATGAATTAGGTGGACCTTTACCTATCCAATTAAAGGTCTTTGAGTCCTCTTTCCAACTCCACCGAGTTTGCCCAATTCAGACCTTGGAGTAAAAAGTTATGCCCGAAATATTGAAGCACTGTCAGGCTGAAAAAAAAGGGCGACTAAGACGGGAAGGGGTAGATTTTTTAAGTTAAGACTTTATGGGTCCTTAGTCCTTTTCCAAAATTGACCCTATGTTATTTTATTCTTTTCCTAGCAACTATAAGACCTTTTTATGACTTAATTCCTTTCATTTAAGCCACTTCTCTTAGAATTAAAAAGAAACCCATCTCCTTTCATATATTTCTCTCTAACTCAAGGAAGAAGAGGAGTTGGAGCTAGGATTAAAGATTTCGAGTGCTTCTTCTTCAATTTTCGTGGGTTTTCAACTTAGAGGTATGGGGATCCTTATCCTTGATTATTCTTTCTTTCAAGGAACCCAATCAAAAGGTTTTCAAGGTTTTTCAAATACACACAAAAAACTATTTCGATTCTAGCATGGGTTCTTGCATAAAAAGGTTTTAAATGATGATTTATATGGTTATTAATGATTATTAATGGTTTTTAGAAAGAAATTTCCATGAACCCATGTCTTCTCAAATTCTCTAAATTTGGCTTAAAGTGGGTGTATTGATTTTGTGTAATTGATGGACGATTATTGTGTAGATTGTTGTGGACTGTTCATATAGGTATTTATCTATGTGGAACTGTTAAGAATTGTTAGTGAATTGAAGGATGTGGGATGTTAGCCTAGAATGGACAAAATTGTGAATTGGTCTTCATGTTGATTATTGGCTTATGCTTAGCTTAGCTTGTATAGTTGAATGTTGTTATTATCATTGTTATTGTATTGTTAATTGTTGGAATATGAGGATGATGAAGATAGCCATGGAAAGAGGGTAAGTTGATCAAACTTGATAAATATTGTATAATTGGCATGGAATTGAGTATTGTGGCTTATGGCCTTTGAAAAGGGTGGTAAGATGGCTTGATCTCATAGTATTAATATAATTGTTATTGGTTGGTTTGATCCACCTTTGGTGGAGGTGGTTATTTGTTGTATTATTGTGAATTGAGGCCATGAAGGGCATTATGTGAATGTTATTATATTGTTGTATTATTATACACATATGAGGCTATATGTAAGGTCCTATATGTGAAGGTATGATGTGAATGAGTTTTATGTGAAGCTATATGTGAAGGTATGATGAGAATGAGTTTTATGTGAAGCTATATGTGAAGGTATGATGCGAATGAGTTTTATGTGAAGTTATATGTGAAGGTATGATGTGAATGAGTTTTATGTGATCTTGTGATGATCCTATGTAAAGTGGATAGCATTGTGAGTTAAAGTATGATTTCTCATGATATATATATGAAATGATGTTGGATTATGAAGTATCCTTAAATGAAAATGTTGTGACTTGGTTGGTAGACTAAAGTGTCCCTCCTTGTTACTTAAAGTCTTGAATGGATGAATGTGTGGAATGGGCAGAACTAAGAAATGGTGCCCTTTCTATAAATGCTAAAAGAGGAATTCTAGGCCAAGACTTGAATCGGCAAAACTAAGAAATGGTGCCCTTTCATAAGTCTAGCTTCCCTAAGTAAATGTAAAACCATGAAATCGGTAGACCTAATGGTGGTAGCCCTTCTCATGTGTGAAATGATGAACCTTCGACCGCTAGGCTTAAGGCACCCTTAATGAAAAATCGGTAGGCCTAAGGCACCCTTCCAGGGGGATTTAATGAGCTATCCTTAATGAACCTTGATCGGTAGATCCTTGTGGTGCCCTTCTTGGTAGATGTGCTATGGGTCGGTAGACCTAATGATGGTGCCCTCTCTAGCACATACATGTGAATGAAATTACTTTATGGGAACTAAGGCTAAGCACCGAGTGGATATGGTTAAGATGGTAGCTCTCCCGAGTATGAGGCAAGAGTACAATGAACATCTTTGGATATCCCCTAAACCATGTGCCTACATGGGATGTGTCCTAGTTCTACCCTTGGCAAGTAGAACACCTTCCACGGTGTAGGGTTTTATGACACCGGATTCCATGTCTAGCTTGCATGGTCTATGTCGGTTAATGCCT
Organism: Solanum verrucosum; assembly: GCF_900185275.1. Lineage (NCBI taxonomy): Eukaryota > Viridiplantae > Streptophyta > Magnoliopsida > Solanales > Solanaceae > Solanum > Solanum verrucosum. Next base: position 2,594,123 of record NW_026020045.1, read on the forward strand.
ATTCCCATCATGTGGGATGTGCACTCTAGTTATTGGATAGGTTCTACAACGTGTAGGTAGTAGTATGGGATGCTATCTACACATGTCACGAGTAGGCTTTGAAGATACTAAAGTGAGTTCCCTAAGTCTAATGACTATTATGTGAAAGTCCCCTTATGTGCTTGAATGTCTCCAAAATGGTTTCTTAAAGAATGTTGGTCTATTGATGTTATGTTGTAAAGGAAATGTCCTTATCTAAGGTAATCTTGGGGAACACTTAAGTGTGCTTGAAGAGGCTGTATGGGCGGTCACTTCTTGTCTCACTCAAGTGTGTCTTAAGAATATATTAGGTAGAGGTCCTATGGTAATGAAATGACATGTGTTCTTTTAAAGTTAAGCATGGGTTGTATATGGACATATGTTGAGTATATGTATGGTTGGCTATGGTCTTATATGTTAATGTTGACTTGTATTATGTCTCTTATACTTGTAAAGGAAAGGTTTTATCAAATGATATGAAAGCATTTACTTCCTTGCAAATGTCCTTTTTGGCATGTTTTTGCATGGTCTCCATACTTAGTACTTAATTGTGCTAACCCCTTTCTTTCCCTTTTTGGACTAAAGTGTAGGGATTCGGAGATGATGACATGTCATGGCTATTTGATAGGTTTTTAAGTGTTGAAGATGAAGACTTGGTGAGTCCTCATATATTCGAGGACAATACCCCATATGTTCTTTTATGTCTTTTTAGTATTGTTTAAGTTGTGTATGGGATTGGTCCCGAATTTTGTACTCTAAAGTATTAGATGGTTTTGAGACATCATGTATAAAGTCTAGAAAGTCTTCCGCTTGCTATTGTTTTTTTTTAATGAAATGTCTTCTTTGTAAAGAAAGTTTTTAATTCATTATGGTTTTTAGTTTTATGCGATGAATGAATGCTAAGAGGCTTGTATTAGACCTCCGAGAGGTCGAGTACCCCGGTTACGACTAGGGGGTGCTCTCGGGTCGTAACAACAACTATCACGATTCAGCCTCTCCTTTCAGGTTTTAATCTACAATATAAGTCATGATAAATTTAAATAAGCAGCTATCACACCGTGAGCCTCGTAAAACAGTATCTAACTTTGACGGATAATGAGCCCATACAGCCCTTAAAATAATGTGTATCACCACACCCTCCTTCTCTGCCCAATACATACATTATATATCCTTTTCCAAGATTATCCAAACTACACCAATAAAAATACACATAAAACAGCCTCAAGTATTCTTTATCATACAACCAATTATTGAACTCACTACCCCCTTGAGTTCTTTATGACAACACACCCATAATTCCTCACTCAAACTCATACATAAGGAGGAAGAAAATGGAGCAGTCACCTTACCTCAATTTCTGCAACTTCTCGTTATAACTTGAATTCCTCTAGAATATCAACTTCCCCTCACACTTAAACCAAAGAAGAAGAGAAAAGTATCTTAATAACCAAGGAAGTGAGCAGTAGCTTCTAGAAATATTATGCCTTTATACCTATACTTGAGCATGAATAACATGTTTTCCTAATCATCCATGGGAGAATTAAGCTAAATCCATAAGTGTTTTCACGTACCTTGTCTTCCAGAGATGAGGGTTTCTTCAAGAACCCTAGAAGAACTTTAAGGCTGTTGTTTAATCCTTAAGAGAAAAGAGAGAGAAAGAGTTGGAGCTAATCCTCAATAATGTGTGTTAAAATGAGTTAGAATAGAAGCCAATATATCTTTATATTGAGCTTTCTTCACCTTTAAGAATATCCAATAGAAAGCTTCATTTTCAGCCACTAATTGGTCAAGTAGGTGATCCACCTGCATATGTATATCAAGCAGCTCAAAAGGTCAAACTAGGTGATGCACCTACTAGCTTTCACTTGGGCATAAGCATATGCATAATACGGGTCATTACACAAATGTAGTTCTTCCTTTGTGTTCTTGTCTTGCACGAGAGAGAGGTTTTAGAACTAATGTTTTTGATTGATGGTTTGTGGGTATTGGGTTGACCTAGATTCAACTCGAGAGATTAAACAAAAACCCAATCCCACACATTCAGTTCAAGAGAGTGAATTGATTAAGGTGTGGGCTGCTCTTATTCTGCATGCTTGTTGATGTTCGAGAGAAATCACTTTATTCGGGGTAAACTGTTCGAGAGAAAATTACCTCCCTTTTGGCCTAACATACTCACTAATATCTAGTTATTTACTAATAGTTGCAATAACCCATATGTCTATATTAGCCTATAATCAATCACATCCCAAGAATCTGTCTCATTATTGCTAATTCTTGTTGTTTGTGACTGTTGTTTATAGTTGATAATCAAAACCAAAACCCACATTTGACATTTGTGTCACCCTTTGATTTGAATGATGTCTTTATTCAATAATTTTTATTCCTACGACTGATTTGACCGCATTTATACTTCCTAATTGAATCTGAAACATGTACCGCTCCGTGTGGGATTCGACCCCAACTCATTTAGTTGGGTTTTATAGTGATTTACGATCGTTGAACACCTAGAATTGGATGAGGTGTTCTTGAAACTATAAATCAAAGTGGCATCATTGTCGGGCTATGGTGTTGTTTGAAATTCTTTTGGTGAAGTTGAATGTTTTCTTGTTAGTTATAGTTGAATCTACTTACTTTTAGTTTTGGTTTTGTTTTGTCTGTGTTAAAACAAAGGAAATAAGCGTGTAACGGTAGCCAAGTGGCCACCACGATGATGTCGGCAATATCAATGACGTTAATGACCCGAACATCAATGAACCAGTCCAAATAGGTAGTGTTGGGGCCATTCGTCTTCCTCCAACTGAAGGAAATACAGTGTTTCACATTACAAGCACCATGTTGCAGCTCTTCCAACTGAAGGATTTGTTTGGTGGGCTGGCTCATGAAGACACTCATGAGTATATCAAAAATTTTGTTGATGTTTGTGGACCGTTCTCCTTCAAAAACATCTCTCAAGAGTTGGTTTGGTTGAGGTTGTTCCCATTTTCTCTGATGGGCAAAGCGTGCAACTGGTTGGCTTAGTTGCCAAGAGATTTTATCACTTCATGGGAAGAACTTATTACTGCATTCGAAGTTTGATATTTCCCTCCTTCAAAGATGAAGACTCTTAGGGACAACATCAAAAGCTTCAAGCATTTAGAGGGTGAGTCAATCCATGAGACTTGGCTAAGGTTCAAGAATATGGTGCTGCAATACTCAACTCATGAATTGTCGGATAATGTACTGCTGCAATACTTCTACAGAAGCCTCGACTCGGTAAACAAGGGAGTAGTGGATCAACTTTCTTCGGGAGGTATAATGCAGCAGCGTCACGACCCAAGAGTACCCCCTAGACATGACACGATGTAATTGACCCCAAAGGGGTCGCATATAAGCACTTAGCTCCATCATCACATAAAGAGATAGAAAAATACGGAGAAATTAAAAACTTTTACAATAGAAGTCAATTTCTTTCACTAAGTAAAATAGGAAACTAGACTTGTCTCAATCACCATGTAAACATAAGAGTACAGATAGGGACAAAGCCCTTTAGATCAATAAGGTCTCCATGAATAGGAAAAATACAACATAGTCTAGAATATAGAAGGAAACTAGAAACTAGAATCAATAGAAACTCGTCCTCAAACTTGAGAACTCACCATGCCTAGGGAATAGTCGACCCAAGCTTCACCTTCAAGGAAGTAGTAAGTATCAACGACCGGAACCTACACTCATAGTAAAGTAGAAAATATGGGTTAGTACAATTAATTGTACTAAGTATGGATACCATGCACAAAATCCTTAAAACATGCATAAAAGGGACATCTAGTTGAAATCATGCATTTAGTCCAGTTTAGAAACCATTATGCACATTCATAAAGAAACATAAGCCAATTCAACATATGAGCAACCCAAAGCCACACTAGTGCAATGCAAAGGTAAGATCCCATAACCCTACCAAATGACAACTGTCACATTTAGGCCACCCACCACATACCTACTTCATCTTACCATAGTCATAACCAACATACATAAAAGTGAATACATTCATGTTCTTAACATCCATTCATACCTTCCATGCATCATTCATAAGTCATCATAATATCACAATCATAAGAGAACCTTACCAAACCCCTCTTAGAGTGTACTTGTGCAATGTATAAGTGAAGTCCCACACCCCCACTCACACTAAGTAGTACTCCTTAAGAAGTCCTAGTTAAAGTCCATGTTCTTACCATAGATCATTCATTATCATTTAGGGAAGGATTGCATTAACCGACATAGACCATGTGAGCTACATGGAATCCGGTATTCTACCCCCACACCAAAAAGAGGTGTTCTACTTGCCTAAGGTAGAACTAACATAATAGCTTCTAGGTTGATCCACTAGCTAAGACCTATGTAGGCACATAGTTATGGGACAAGGAGATTGCTACTAGAAACCTGGACTTGCTAAGCATAGAAGGTTTCCGTCTCATGAGATATCGTACATTGGGAAGCCAGAATTTCTAAACGTAAAAGCCACCATCTCACTGTCATGTCCTCTCGATGCTACGCAATATTCCCTTTAAGAGTCACAATTAGCCTTTACTTGTATCCATATTCATAACAACATACATTAGGCATTCATGCCAACATACCATCATAATAGCTCATAGGTTCCTTAAGTGAGAATGCTCCTTTCAATTTAGAAAGACTAGCATGTGAGTAAACCTTTCACATTGTAGTAGTAGTGTGATCATGAGAATGTCCTTTCAAGAAACACCACAAGCTCCTATTAAACATGTATACATACTTCATACATAATCAAGTGTATAGGGTATAGGGAAGAAGGATCTTACATCAATACCACAACACTAGATATAGGATCATTATTATCTAAGTAATTCACATTGTCATAAAGAATCAACATCAACATACACAAACCCTAGCCAATTTCCCTTCAAGGCCATGAACCAACATCAACACTAGGATTATAGAATTACCATAATAGATAGAGATATTTCGTGATTCAACCATAAATTAAACATAAACATAATCAATTACCAACTTCCATGGCCAATCAAGTCACATCTTAATTCACAATTTAGGAAGAAAGGGAAACCATGGGTCCAAGAGAGATTATCATCAAAAACCATCAATACTACAATAATCTAACCATAAACCATCATAATTAATCATAATAAATCATAATTGATCAATATAAATAGTTTTGGAAGAAGACCCATGTTTAGAGTAAAACCCTAGATTTTGGAAGTCTTAAAAAGATACTTTGAAGGGACTTTTTGGGGGATAGATACCCAAGAATGTAGAGTTTCCATACCTTAGATTGAGATCCTCATGAAATTGGGGAAGAAAGGTTGGTCATTGAAGCCCTAGCTTAACTTTTACTTGGTTCTTCAATGGAGTCTTAGAGAGAGAACTTTGGGAGAGAAGAGTTGGTTTCTCACTTCGGGTTTGTGAGTTGTGAGGGGTTATGTTTGAGTTAAATGACTTAAAACTACTTATACAAGTATATAATAACTATAGATAACCATTTTTACCCTTACATAATTTATTAGGAATTAGTTTTAATGTTTGAGACTATGTCGTTTTAAGACAGCCTTCCCAGGACCTCATCCACGAGACCCCATCTACGGGGCGTGGACTGATCCATGGACCGTACTGGTCACTCGTGGATTGGGTCTGAGGCTGGCCTCTTGGCCTTGGACCAAGACTCATCCATGACCCCATCTACGTGACGTGGTATGGTCTACGAACCGTACTGCCTAGGACTCGTTCGGGACAGAGACTAAGGAGTTTAGGGGGCAGTTTGGTGAGGGTAAGTGTTGACTCACGACTCCCATCTACGGCACGTGAGTCAACCTACAACTCGTAGGTTGAGTCTCGTGGTTCATACTATTTTTTACAGCTTTTGGGCAGCCCCCTTGGTCCTCTTCAAGGACCCTTGGGGGTCCATGGGAGGGGGGCATGCCTTGACGTCAAGGGACTATAAACTTTGTACTAAGTTAGGGAGATCATTTTACGACTATCGTCGTGACGTTAATCCCTTTTTAGGACACTAGATTACATGTTAAGCTCTAGCTTAGGTCGTTAGATTTCCGGGTGTTACATTATCCCCCCTTAGGAACATTCGTCCCCGAATGACAATCTAGGCACCTAACTAAGTTAGAAACTCTAGACTAACTGTCCAACATGCATGATACATCAAAAATGAGTAAAACTCACAAATGCACTATTCAACATATGCAATATTCAGGAGGAAACTTCATCTCCATTTCACAACATGGCCAAAGCAATACAAGAAAGTAGGAACTACATGTACTAACTCAATACACATGTAACTCATCAATTCACATAAACATGGGAGGAACTACCTTCTCCACATTAAGCAAGCTCATTACAACAAGATAGAGCCAATGTGCCATTTCATCAAAACACAATTAAGCATTTTCATCAAATTATATCATGAAGTCATAAATGCAACCATCATATAAAAATGCAAATCAACATGAGGAATCATAGATATCATGGAACCTTAATATGTACAAATCATGAATTCTCACAAGAACATGCACAACTTAGGGAAAATTCATACAACACACATGACTTCCAAAATACTAAACTTAAGAGCAATGACTTACCTCAACTTTGAATAGGAGTAGAAGGAAAAAGATGAGGATAACAAGACATCATATCGGCCTCGGCCTCCCATGTAGCACCCTCAACTAAGTGATTCTTCTATAGAACCTTAATGGAAGCCACTTCTTTGTTCCTTAATCTCTTAACTTACCGGTCCAAAATCTCAACCGGGACCTCTTCATAAGAAGGGTTCTCATCAACTCCTAAACCCTCTAAAGGAAGTATCGACACCGGATCACCAATGCACTTCTTAAGAATGGAGACATGAAACATCGAGTGAACCGGAGCCAACTTATTTGGTAAGTCTAACTCATATGCCACTTTTCCAACGCGTTTCAAGACTTGATATGGGCCCACATATCGGGAGCTAAGCTTCCCCTTTTTACCAAACCGCATCACACCATTCATAGGTGAGATTTTCAAGTAGACCCAATCACCAATTTCAAACTCTAGATCCCTCCTTCTATTATCGGCATAAGACTTTTGCCGACTATGGGTCGTATTCAACCTATCTCTAATAAGTCAGACTTTTTCAATGGCATCATAAACTAGTTCCGGACCAATTAGAACAAATTTACCTACCTCAAACCACCTAACCAGAGATGTACACCTTCTCCCATAAAGTGCTTCAAATGGAGCCATGGCAATGCTAGAGTGGTAACTATTGTTGTAGGCAAATTCAATCAAATGGAGATGGTTATCCCAACTACCTTTGAAATCAATCACACACGCTCTCAACATTTCCTCCAAGGTTTGAATGGTCCTTTCCTCTTGACCATCCATTTGAGGGTGATAAGCGGTACAAAGTTTAACATTGGTACCAAGCCCCTTTTGGAAAGCCTTCCAAAAGTGGGAAGTAAATTGAGTATCCCTATCCGATATGATAGATAAGGGAACCCCATGCAACTTCACTATCTCATTGATGTACAACTTGGCATAGTCTTCCGCTGAGAATGAAGTCTTAACCAAAATGAAGTGGGCTGATTTAGTCATCCTATCAATAATGACCCAAATTGAATCATGTTGCCTTTGAGTACGGGGAAAACCCACTACAAAGTCCATGTTCACATCCTCCTATTTCCAAGTAGGAATATCTATATATTGGGACAAACTCCGGGTTTTTGGTGGTCGGATTTGACTTGTTGACAATTCGAACACTTGGCTACAAAATCCGCTATATCCTTTTTCAAGCCATTCCACCAATAGACTTCACGTAGATCATTGTACATCTTGGTGGCTCCCGGATGAATAGAATATCGCAAACCATGAGCCTCTTCTACGATTTTCTCCCTTAAACCATCAATATCCGAAACACAAAATCTACCTTGGTACCTCAACACCCCATCTCCCCCCTTGGGAGAAAGCCTCAATGAACTTATTGAGAACCGATTCTTTCAACTCCATCAAAATAGGATCTAGGTGTTACTTAGACTTCACATCAACAATAAAGGACGATTTGGAACTATGATGAACCATAAACCCACCCTTGGTGGAATCCACTAATTGGACACCTAACCGGGCCAACCTATGTACATCATGAACCAATTCCTTCTTGTCATCTTCTACATGAGCCATACTACCCATGGACAATCTACTTAGGGCATCCACAACCACATTAGGTTTGTCGGGGTGGTAAAGGACACTCATTTCATAATCCTTCAAAAGCTCTAACCACCTTCTTTGTCGGAGATTCAAGTCTTTTTGGCTAAATACATATTGAAGACTTTTGTGGTCGGTAAACACATCTACATGCACCCCATAGAGATAGTGTCTCCATATTTTCAAGGCAAAAACCACCGTCGCTAGCTCGAGATCATGGGTCTGGTAATTCTTTTCAAGAGTCTTGAGTTGCCTCGAAGCATAGACGATTACCTTACCATGTTGCATGAGAACACACCCCAACCCTATTCTCTAAGCATCACAATATACTACGAATCCATCGGTACCTTCTGGCAAAGTCAAAACCGAAGCGGAGGTGAATCCATCCTTCAACTCTTGGAAGCTCTTTTCAAAAGCCTCCAACTACTCGAATTCAGACTTTTCTTGGGTCAAAGTCATTAATGGAGAAGTGATGGATGCAAATCCCTCCACAATCTCCTATAATACCTGGTGAAACCCAGAAAGTTTCAAATATCGGTGAGACTTAGGGTCTAGGCCAACTCTTCACCGCATCCATTTTTTTGGGATCAACCTCTATACCCACACTAGACATAATGTGACCAAGAAAAGTAATCGACCTTAGCCAAAACTCGCACTTGCTAAATTTAGCGTAAAGTTGATGGTCCTTGAGGACTTGCAATACTAACATCAAATGCTTCATATGATCATCCTCACTCCTTGAATAGATCAAAATATCGTCAATAAAGACGAGCACAAAAAAATAAGAGATTTCCTAAATACCCTATTCATAAGATCCATGAAGGCCGTCGGGGTATTTGTTAGACCGAAAGATATAACTAGGAATTCATAGTGACCATATCTTGTACGGAAGGCCGTCTTAGGAATGTCAACCTCTCTCACCCTAAGTTGGTAATAACTCGACCTTAAGTCAATCTTTGAAAAGTAACTCACCTGTTGGAGTTGGTCAAACAAATCTTCAATTCTAGGAAGTGGGTACTTATTCTTTATAATAACTTTGTTCAATTTGCGGTAATCTATACACATCCTAAGTGACCCATCTTTATTCTTCACAAACAAGACCGGAGCACCCCATAGTAATATGTGTGGTTGAATAAAACCCTTATCTAGCAAATCCGTAAGTTGTTCCTTCATTCCTTTAATTTGTCCAAAGCCATCCGGTAATCGGGAATTGATATGGGTTGTGTATTCCGCAAAATATCAATGCCGAAGTCTATTTCCCATTCTGGAGGGATTTTGGGTAATTCATCGGGAAAGACTTCCAGAGATTCCCTAACTACGGGGACCGACTCTAAAGGAGGAGTCTCGGACTCAAGGTCCTTAACTCCCACAATATGATAGATACACCCCTTAGAAATCATCTAGCTTTTAGATATGAAACGAAACGACCTCTAGGAATAGAGATTCCCCCCTTCCATTATAAAACGGGCTCATTTGGAAATTGAAACTTTACTACCCGAGTTCTACAATCAATGGAAGCAAAAAAAGCATGCAACCAATCCATCCCCAATATGACATCAAAGTCCAACATATCTAATTCTACCAAATCAACCAAAGTGACTCTATGAGACAAGGAAATAGGGCAATTCCTATAAACCCTTCTAGCAACAACCGAGTCACCTATTGGGGTAGAAACCAAAAAAGGTTCCTCTAACTTTACAGGGAGCACATCAAATTTCAAAGCCACTAGAGGGGTAATAAAAGATAAAGTGGCACCGGGGTCTAACAATGCATAAACATTTATTGAAAATACTTGCAACATACCAGTAACAACGTCCGGGGAACCCTCTTGATCACTCCTAGATTAGAGCACATAGAAGTGATTCTTCTTGGGAGCATAGGAGTTGAAGCCACTAGGAGGGACTTGCTTGCCTTCTCTCCCTTCAACCTTTAGCATAGGACAATACCTCTTCATGTGCCCACTCTTTCCACAACTAAAACACCCATCTGTGCCCACGAGGCACTTGCCACCATTCTTCTTGCCACACTTTGCACAAGTAGGTCTATCAACATAAAAACCACCTCCACTACCACCTTGTGGCTTTGGAGTAGGCACCCTCTCCTTGTTGACCTTAGGAGTGCTACAAGTGCCTCTTCTTAAACCTTGGTGTGCCGTGATCCTCAAACCTACCCTAGACGAATTTCCATCCTCGACCCTAGACCACTTCACATTCCTATTCATCTTCTTGAGTTTTGTCTCCTCAATTTGTTGAGTGTATACCATGAGCCTTGAGATAGTCATGTCATGAATGAGCATTGTCGTCCGACATTCTTCTTCAACCAAACCGAATACCCCCATTACAAACATATTCATCCTAGCCCTTGGATTGGCCACCAACGTTGGAGCATGCTTGGATTGTTGGGTGAACTTGAGAGAGTACTCTTTCACACTCATCCCACCTTGATGAAGGTCCATGAATTCCACCAACTTTTGTTCCCTCAATTCTAGGGGGAAAAACCTATATAGGAAGGCAGTCTTGAATGATCCCCAATCAACCGGACCCGCTCTAACGGGTCTCTCTTCTTTCCATTGCTCAAACCACACTTGAGCTACGTCTCCGCCTTTTCTTGAAAAGATACCCCCATGGCATCCACCACCTTAAGCACTTCATCTATAAAGTCTTGTGGGTCCTCATCCACTTTAGAGCCATAGAAGGTAGGGGGATTCATCCTTGTGAAATCCCTAATTATTGAACCGGGAGTACTTACATTGGGGTTCACACAATCTCTAATATCTCTAGTGACCTGGGCCATCATAGGTTCGGCTTGGGTCGCCATAGCTTGAGTTTGGGCCGTCATGGGTTGGGTTATCATTTGCATAGACGCCCCAAATTCGGCTTGAGCTACATTTGCCGGATCAATCGGAGCTTGTTCACCTAGAAGAACTTGAGGCCCTTAATGACCTTGGGGAGGAACTCCCTCATCATTAGCAATCTTCTCTTCTAGTCTTCTTGCGGTCGCTCTTCTTCTATTCATATTCTTATATGGAAAATAAAAGGGTTAGGAGAAGGACTTCATAGAGTAAAAACTCCAAGGCACGACTAATAAGTAATCAAAGAAGTGAAAAGTTCTGAAGCATCTTATAGCCTCTTATTCATAAGTGTGGCGCACTTCACACTTATGAACAACTCTACTAGATGTGGTTCATGAGACATCACCCTAGAATCTTTCTAAACCTTAAGCTGTGATACCAAGTTTGTCACGACCTATGAGTACCCCCTAGGCATGACACGGCGTAACTGACCTTGAAGGGGTCGCATACAAGCCCTTAGCGTCATCATCACATAAAGACATAGAAAAATACGAAGAAATTAAAAACTTTTAGAATAGAAGTTAACTTCTTTCATTAAGGAAAATAGGAAACTAGACTTGTCTCAACCACCATCTAAATATAAGAGTAAAATAGGGACAAAGCCTTTTACATCAATAATGTCTCCATGAATAGGAAAATATAACATAGTCTAGAATATAGAAGGAAACTAGAAACTAGAATCAATGGCAATTCATCCTCAAACTTGAGGACTCACCAAGCCTAGGGAATAGTCGACCAAGCTTCACCTTCAAGGAAGTAGTAAGTATCAACAACCGGAACCTACACTCATAGTAAAGTAGAAAATATGGGTTAGCACAATTAATTGTACTAAGTATGGATACCATGCACAAAATCCTTAAAACATGCATAAAAGGGACATTTAGTTGAACTCATGCATTTAGTCAAGTTTAGAAACCATTATGCACATTCATAAAGAAACATAAGCCAATTCAACATATGAGCAACCCAAAGCCACACTAGTGCAATACAAAGGTAAGATCCCATAACCCTACCAAATGACAAGTGTCACATTTAGGCCACCCACAACATACCTACTTCATCTTACCATAGTCATAACCAACATACGTAAAAGTAAAGACATTCATGTTCATAACATCCATTCATACCTTCCATGCATCATTCATAAGTCATCATAATATCACAATCATAAGAGAACCTTACAAAACCCCTCTTAGAGTCTACCTGTGCAATGTATAAGTGAACTCCCATACCCCCACTCACACAAAGTAGTACCCCTTAAGAAGTCCTAGTTAAAGTCCATGTTCTTACCATAGTTTATTCATTATCATTTAGGGAAATATTGCATTAACCGACATAGACCATGTGAGCTACATGGAATCCGTTGTTCTACCCCCACACCGAAAAGAGGTGTTCAAGTTTCCTAAGGTAGAACTAACATAATAGCTTCTAGATGGATCCACTAGCTAAGACCAATGTGGGCACATAGTTACGGGACAAGGACATTGCTACTATAAACCCAGACTTGCTAAACGTAGAAGGTTTCCATCTTATGAGATATCGTGCATTGGGAAGCCGTACTTGCTAAACGTTAAAGCCTCCATCTCACTTTCATGTCCTCTTGGTGCTACACATTATTCCCTTTAAGAGTCACATTTAGCCTTTACTTGTATCCATATTCATACTAACATACATTAGGCACTCATGCCAACATACCATCATAATAGCTCTTAGGTTCCTTAAGTAAGAATGCTCCTTTCACTTTAGAAAGACTAGCATGTGAGTAAACCTTTTACATTGTAGTAGTAGTGTGATCATGAGAATGTCCATCTAAGCAACACCACAAGCTCCTCTTAAACATGCATACATACTTCATACATAATTAATTGTATAAGGTACAAGGAAGAAGGATATTACATAAATACAACAACCCTAGATATAGGATCATTATTATCCAAGTAATTCACATAGTCATAAAGAATCAGCATCAACATACACAAACCCTAGCCAATTACCCTTCAAGGCCATGAAGCAATATCAACCCTAACATTATAGAATTACCACAATAGATAGAGATATTTCATGATTCAACCATCAATTAAACATAAACATAATAAACTACCAATTTCCATGGCCAATCAAGTCACATATTAATTCACAATTTAGGAAGAAATGGAAACAATGGGTCCAAGAGAGATTTTAATCAAAAACCATCAATACTACAACAATCTAACCATAAACCAACATAATTAATCATAATAAATCATAATTGATCAATATAAATAGTTTTGGAAGAAGACCCATGTTTAGAGTAAAACCCTAGATTTTGGAAGTCATAAAAACACACTTTGAAGGGACTTCTTGGGGGATAGCTACCCAAAAATGAAGAGAATCCATACCTTAGGGTGAGATCCTCATGAAATTGGGGAAGAAAGGTTGGTCCTTGAATCCCTAGCTTGACCTTGACTTGGTTCTTCAATGGAGTCTTAGAGAGAGAACTTTGGGAGAGAAGAGTTGGTTTCTCACTTTGGGTTTGTGCGTTGTGAGGGGTTATGTTTGAGTTAAATGACTTAAAACTACTTATATTAGTCTATAATAACTAGAGATAACCGTTTTTACCTTTACATAATTTATTAGGAATTAGTTGTAATGTTTGAGCCTTAGTCGTTTTAAGACAGCCTTCCGAGGACCTCATCCACGAGACCCCATCTATGGGGTGTGGACTGATCCACGAACTCTACTGGTCACTCATGGATTGGGTCTGAGGCTGGCCTCTTGTCTTTGGTATAAGACTAATCCACGAGCCCCCATCTATGGGACGTGGTATGGTCTACGGACCGTACTGCCTACGCGTCGTTTGGGATAGAGACTAGGGGGTTTAGGGGGAAGTTTGGTGAGGCTAAGTGTTGACTCACGACTCCTATCTATGCGGCCTAAGTCAACATACGACTCGTAGGTTGAGTCACGTGGTCCATGTTGTTTTTGATAGCTTTTGGTCAGCCCCCTTGGTCTACTTCAAGGACCCTTGGGGGGCCATGCCTTGACATCTATGGACTATAAACTTAGTACTAAGTTAGGGAGGTCATTTTACAACTATCATCTTGACATTAACCCGTTAAGGACACTAGATTACATGTTAGTCTCTAACTTAGATCGTTAGATTTCCGGGGTGTTACAAGCAGCCTTATGTGATTGCAGCCCAACTTCTTGATGGCATGTCCAAGATTAACCAAGCATGGTACACTCATGAAGATCAAGTCTCTCCTCTTACTTACAATTTGACAAAGGAACATATTGAAAAAGACCAAACGAGAGACCAAAATATGGCAAAGATAATGACACAACTGGACATCTTGGCCAAGAAACGTCATGGGTCCTAGTATTAGGATTGTTAATGTTGTCGGTGTTGGTGGTGTAAACCCCTAAGAGGCCAAATTTGAAGCGTTGTACAATGAGGAAGTGAACTTCCTAACCAACCACGGAGGAGGTTATCGTGCAAACTACCCAAGGCCGGGTCGAAACCAAGGAACAGAGATAAGGGCTGGAAAGACCGTGATAGGGAGTGGCATGATCGTAATGTCATCTAGAAGGAAAAAGAATGGGAAAAGGATAGGTATGTTCCTCCCCATGAGCATAAAAAGCCCAATGATTCTAAGAGTGGTGGGTTGAGGATATTCTTTCACTTATTCTCAACTAGGTGAAGGGTCCGATAAAGTTTTGAAGGAAATGAAGGAAGATGTATCGACTCTCAACAGACAGTGACCTCTCATTTCGTCTCTATCAAGCAGTTGGAGACCCAAATGGGTCAAATTTCATCACATTTAAACCCAAGACGACAATTGGGATTGCCTAGTGATACTATGGCAAATCCCAAAAATGAACCTTGAGTGGGTATTGGCGTCGTGCCACGACGTTAACTAAGGAGCTTCTTGGGAGGCAACCCTAGTTTTTATTGCTTTGTGTTTGTTTTTGGAATAACAGGTTTTGATTGTGCAGGTGAAGTGTGGAATGTGTTTGAAAAATAAAGGTTGGCTCCATTCGGTGCCTCACCAAAGTGGACCGCCATTGGACTCAAGAAAATATCAGGTTAGAGTCTGTAAAACTCGGTGGGCCCATGGACGAGTTGGCGACTCACCAAACAAGTCGGTGAGCTCAACTTTGTCCGCCGCTTTGACCCCCAAATTAACTGGAGGTCCTAAAAAACTCGGCGAGGTAAGTAACCCCTCAGCGTATCACCGAGTGGTTCGACGAGGACGACTAATATTGCTGAAATCCGAACTGAAAGGTTTTAAAAGGCCAAAGGATTAAAATTTCAAACTCTTTTATCGCCTTTTTCTCTTGATCTCGTACTCGGAGTTGGAATACATTGCCGCCTAGCTTTACAAACTTGTATTTTGGCTTAAAGGTTGTTTTTCCAAACCCCTAACTCTTGAATAGCAGTTGAATTCGAGTGCAATTGTTTAACTCTTGTTGATGTGTGTTGGGCCAGTTCTGAAATCATAGTGTTGTGCTAGTTTTCCTATCGTAGTTTCATAATTGTGCTTAATTGCCTAAATTATTGATTTTCCCAATTATTGTACTTTAAAATTGATAAAAATTTGTTGGGTTGCGGTAAATTATTGTTGGGTCTAGTCGAGTGAAATCTGAGTAACCCCAATTGAGCTAAATGATGTACTTTTTCCCAATGATGGAGCATTTGATGTCATTCTTAAGGGAAAAAGTCATCAAATGGCCAATTTTTGCCAAATCGGGGGAATTTTGAATAACCTGGTGGCATGGGTCTAGTGGGTCTAAGTTTAATTGCAGGAGTGTGTTGTTTGATTTTGTTTTCGGGGACTGCGGGCTTGATTTTGGGTAACAGGGTTGAAAATTTGCACGTTGGGCAGTTTTGTGAGCTGGGTCGAGCTCGCCGAACCGTTCGGCGGTTCACCAACGTCCCCTTGATTGCCCTTAATTTTATGGTTTGGTTAGTTTTAATTCTGTAACTTTCGGCGAGAAGCCTGAGCTCACCGAGTTCACTAAACAACTAGTCAAAAGTCTCCCTTGATCGCCCTTTCTGCTCCCCTAACCCCTAAAAGCACACTGTAACTTTTGGCGTGCTAGTCTGGGCTCGCCAAGTCAGGTCGGCGATTCACCGAAAGGTCTTGCTTATCGCCGCCCTGTCTTTTTTATGGGAAATTTTTTATCTAGTCCTTTTAGCGAGCTCGATCTTACTCGCCAAAGTGATTCAGTGACTCGCCAATTTGTTCGGCGAGTCTTTCTGCAACTTAAAATTCTGCATGTTTCTTGGATTATTTCTAACTATTTTTGGTAAGTTTTGCAAATATGGCTTGGACCAACTTGGACAACAGTGGTATGCCACCCCGCAAATGAGCACAAGGATTATTGATTAATGAGGGAAAAACAACTCCTTCAAAAAAGGGAAAGCAAGCACCTCCAAAGGGAGGCAAGGGCAAAGGAAAAGCGCCAGTAACAGAGAGACCAGAGCACAACTATAGCAGTGATGGGGAGTCTGCTCACTCTCAGGCCTCATTCTCAAAGCCTGAGGATGACCAGCCACTATAGACTAGACGGGCTGAGATCCGTGCCTGATTTCATCAGAATCTATCTAGGATCCCAGAGCCTACCCCTTCTACAACAGATATAGTGCCAACTCCGGTACATATGGTGGTTCCAGCGCCACCAGTTCAAGGTCCTCCTCCCCAGCTACTCAACAGGCTAACGGCTGAGGGATTGAGGATAATTCTTGAGGAGAAGCGGATGTCTATAGATGGAGTGGTGGACAAGTACCCTCTAGTGTGGGACACACTCCGACTCCACATATTTGACATCTTCACTAGACCCCGAGGCCCATATATCTGCACCTAGGTTTGTGAGTTCTACACTGCATACAGTGACCTAGTACCCCGGGGGAAGAAGGCCAGTGCCTTCAGACTGGTGAAGTCCGTCATGGATCGGGGGAAAGAGGTGGGGTGCAGCAGCGATCATATCAATATTGTACTTTACAGAGCTACAGGGATTGACCATGAGTACGAGGGCCAGGCCACAACACAGAGTCTGGGTGACCTAAGGGGCTGTCTTGCTCCCCTCATTTATGACACCAGCCCGAGCTGGATTGAGGCAGGAACTCACATCGAGAAGAAAGTATTAAACATTACCGCTCAATATTGGTTCGGGTTCATCAGTAGTTCTATCATGCCCTCGCAGAATGAGTCCATCCTCTGCCATCCTAAGGCGGCCTGCCTCGGATCAATCATCGCCATGAAACGGCTCAACTTGGGACTCATTATGGAGCAAGAGATGGTCATGAGGGGCCAACAGTGCCAGGCATCCCTTCCCTTCCGTGTCTTGATCACATAGTTATGTCGGCGTGCTGGAGTTCTTCATGACGAGAAGAGGGACATAGAGGTCACTCCCACATCTTCCACCAATATCTGGTGCATAGAGGCCGAGTACACTCGGGATGAGGTGGTTAGGAGGAGAGAGGCTCCGAAAGATTCAACCCCGGAGGTTAATGTTGAGTATATACCTGCAGAGGCAGCTTTGTCTACTCCGGCCTCCGGGCCTTTAGATACACCCGCTTCCATTTCTTCCCAGGCGCCTGGCTCTTCTACTGCTTCCCAGCCCACCAATATTACTCATACCATGATCCTCAAGATGGGGCACCTAGCCCATTCTACCGATGTGCGGGCTAGCCGGCCAAAGGCCGAGGTGCCTTGGATGATTGAGCGAGCCATCTTAGCTACGTTGACACCCCTTCGGACATTGATTGATACTCTAACACCTAGAGTAGAGATCTGTGAGAGAGGACAGTGGGTTACTTCATGACGACTTTGAAAGCCGAGGTTTCAAATTTGAGAAAGGATGTGGACTATGTGAAGTCCACAGACTTCACTTCTCTCTTTGAGTCAGATGAGGATCGGGATGCCCCAGCCAGTTCGTAGAAGCCTCTGGCCACCATCAGAGATGTTTCTATGGATGATGTGGCAGTTGATGAGTAATAGGCGGAGACAGATGAGGAGTAGCTTGATGCTCAGGAGGTGACCATCTATGGAGGTCTGTGGGATTTAGAGGAGACGATTGTACAGACAGTCATTCAGACATCACTGATAGAGACATTCATTACAAGCTCTAGTGGAGCCAGTGTTGCTTTTACACCGGGCACGTGTTACACCCCATACATTTCAACATGTATATGATTAAGTTAATAATAATGAAAGTATTTAAACTCGAGAACTAAGGTGGTTATTAAGCTTAAATTTTAGAGTTGAGTGTTAACTTTAAATTAAAAGATTAGAATTTTGAAAATGAGATAAAATAAGTGAGGTGCTTGCTTGACTAAATTAAGTTAGTAGGTGACAAGTAGGTGTATCACCTTCTTAGAATTTTTTACCAACTTAATAAAAGTAAGTAGCTTCATCACATGCCATAGCTAAATAGATTTAATAAGAAGAAATAGGTGCATCACCTAGTTTGACATTTGAGCGGCTTAAAAATGGCCAAGTAGGTGGATCACCTACTTGGCAATTTGTGGGCAAAAATGAAGAAGATAGAGGCGGTGGAGTACCAACAATTATAGGGTCATATTTGGCTCATTTATGTCTTAATTATTGCATAGAGAAAAAAAAGAATTTATCTCCAACACTCTCTCTTTCCCTCAATGATTATCGCAGCCACCTCAAAAATACTCCATGGGTTCTTGAAGAAACCCTCCTAATTTCCAACCAAGGTAAGTAGAAACCTTATGGTTTAGCTTGATTGTTCCATGATAGTTTATGTTTTTCATGTTTAAATATGGTGCAGACCTTTCCATAAGTTGTCTGCTCATGTTTTCTTTGTTATTAAGAGAGTTTCTCTTCTTATTTTGTTCAAGTGTGAAGGGTAATTAAAACTCTTGAAGGAGTACAAGTTAAAAGAACAATTTTCTAGAATTTGATGTAAGGTTACTGCCCCATTTTCTCTCACTATAGTTAATAGATTGGATGAGATTTCTCTATGTGTTTTACTACAAATTCATGAAAAAAATTATCGGAAGCAGTGAGTCAAAGTTTAATTGATTATTTTAGAAAGGTTTGGGGCTGCCTATACGTGGTGTAGTTTTTAGAAGTACTGGGTGGATGGTTGGGTTTATTAGTGGTAAAGGGCATGGTTTTATTCCTATAAATGGTAGTGAGAGTGTTGTTTGTAATTATGAGGCCGTTGGGTGTTGAAACACCATTTATGAATTGTGGAGCTTTATGCCCTCTAGGTGTTCAACATAATGTCGTAGTGGTCCATTAATTGAACTATTGACCCGATTGTGATGTAATCAATATATTTTGTAGATTATCATTTGTAATATTGGCTAGCCTTCAGAGAAAGTCATGTGAAATGTTTTAGAGAAGAAATGAAGATACACCATTTGAATTGTGAGTTGTGTGGGTGTACTACCCCTTAGGTGTGTATTTACTGTTTTGGATGTTGTAAATCCCAGGTAGTGTCGAATGAACTCATATGGGAAGGTCATAAATTTTGTACACATGGCGATAAAGGAATTAGTGAAAAGAACACCCATTAGTAGAGGGGTTTTGAGCTAGCTGCCCGACTACAGTTTTGGTAAGTCGAAGTGATCCAACCTTGTTTATTAGCTGTTAATATTAGCTCTATTACTTGCCATTAATGCAGAACGCCTCAAAGGAAAGGATGATTCATGGTACCACATAGTATTGGTCGGGAGACAATGTATGTAAGGCTATTTGATTCCATATTTTATGGAATGAAGTCCTATATTCTGTGTACCAACCAAGTGAGATCTCTAAGTCATCCTCATGGTAAAAGATACAATATGAGGGTGTACAATCTCCAAAAGTAATAATCTCCCTTATACCATCCATGGTTTCAAAAATGTGTCAAGCTACATCTATGCGTGTTCATTCTCCAATATTGGTGTGTTTATACTTTCAAGTATTATTATGACAAAGTTACTCTAAATAGAAAATTTCATGAGTTATCCACCAAGTCAAATGAGGATCATTGAGTCAATAAGATCCTACATTATACATGTTACAGGTATTTGTATAGTATATACACATTATGTCTATTATTCATTTTATATGTCCTTATGTGGAATGTGCAACCCTTATTTGCGATATGTCATATGCTTCATTAGTTCACATGTTTATGCACCCTTACCTTTGATGTCATGTACTAAGGGGTCGTTTGGTAGAGTGTATTAGGAAAAATAACGCATGCATTAGCAGTGTGTATTACTAGTACCTTGTTTGGTACTCTTTTCCAACCTATGTATAACTAATGCTTGCATTAGTTATACACTCTATTGTGTATTAAGGTGTGTATTGCTAATACCATGGATTTCTAGGTATTAGCAATGCAATGGTTTTAATGCATGCATTAGATTAACTAATGACAAAACTACCCTCTAATAATAATTATTATTATTATTATTATAATAATAATTATTATAATAATAATAATAATAATAAATTATAATAATTATAATAATAATTATTATAATAATTTATAATAATTATTATTTTTGTAAAAGAATGTGGGGGTATTTTTGTAAACAAATATTTTTTTAATAGTCTTTATACAAGGCTTGCTATTTTCAATACATCAAACCAAACAATGTATAAGAAATAATGCAAGCATTACTAATGCTTGCATTACTAATACATCATATTCAGCATTATTCTTATACACTCTACCAAACGACCCCTAAGTGTGTAGATATCGTATCATCATATGCACTCCTCGCCTCACCATTTGAGGAGTTATAGTCTCTATTTGAAATTCATGTATGCCTCCATTTGATATGTCCAAATGTGTTTTAAATGAACCATGTGCTACTAGAATCACTTGCTCACTTGTAATACCACTTAACGACTCATTTTCTACATGTCCTCATGTTCTCACTTGTTGTGTGTCTTCATGGCCCATTTGCGAATATGTTTTAGCCCAATAAGTTGTGTCATATAAATTGCTTAGTATTACTACATTGATGTTACATTTGTTTCTTATGTCATTACTGTTGCCTCAAGTCTTTTTATTCACTTGTTTACATCACTGGTCTATAGTCACAAAGCTCAAAAGAATTATGAACAATCTCAAATATTAATGAAAAGATGTAAGGCAAATATGTATTGTTACAGGTGGCAGCTCAGGGGTTAAAATACCTAGCATGGGTCGATCCCAATTGATATATGTACAGGTGGCAGCTCACGGGTTAAAATACCTAGCATGGGCCGATCCCAATTGATATATATACGGGTGGCAGCTCAGGGGTTATAATACCTAGCATGGGCCAATCCTAATTTGTATATGTATGAGGACAGCATCCAGGAGTTAAAATGCCTAGCATGGGTCATCCTCTTCTACCACTGATTAGCTGGTCATCGTATTAAATTCTACAAAGTTTATAAAGAAAAGAAGAGCAAAGTAAAGCAAACAATGTAAGGTACTCAATACCCCCCAAAAGAGTAAGCAAATGTGGTCTTTCATCCTTATTTATGAATTTATAAATTGATACATAATTTTACTTGAGCTCTTGTTTTACCTATGGATACTTTATGCTTTTCATATTCAATGCATTTTTTTGTACTGACGTCCCTCATGGGGAAGATGTGTTGCATGCCGCAGGTACATGTACTCAAGATAATAGAATATGTCCAAGATAAGCACAAGATACTCAGCTGCCTTTGGTGAGCTCCATGTTGATTCGGGGAACGTCGAGTCTCTAATCTATATTTGTTATTTTATTACAGTTAAGGGTATGACGAGGTCCTATTCCGATCTTATCTAAGTGTCTATCTTTTAGAGGATTTGTAGACCAATGTCAGAGTGAAACGTGATTATGTCTTTTTTTCTAGGGATTAAGGCCTCAATGACCAATCAAGTATATCTATTTTGGGCCTATCTATGTTGGTATTTTATCAGGGTATTTTACGTATACTCATCAAAGATTTATAGCTTCATTTGTTGTATATATGATAATCAAGAGTTATATGTTGGTTCTCTAGGGCCTTTAGGGCATCGGGTGCATGTCCATCCTAATGGGACTTGGGGCGTGACAGCACGGATGCCCAAGATCAGAGTGTGACCCCAATCATTGATGCCTTGACAGATGGAGCGACTGTGTAGACAGGATTCTTATTCACCTCCCTCTCTGTCATTTTTATTTACTTTTGATTATATTTGTTGCATTTGAGGACATTTGATTTTTATTTGTGGTGGAGTGAGGTATTTCTATACCTACCTCTTGAGTATATATTGGGTTTTGTATTTTTAATTGTGTTTTGATCTTATCTTGTGGATGTTTAAGTTTATGGCTCCTTGTTATAAATGAAAATGGTTTTTTGACGCTTCTCAAAATTTTTGCCACCTCTTGTTGTGTGTAAATGTGGTTGCTCTTGTACAAATTTGAGTATCGGTTATGATCAATACCGATGACTTGAATAGTGCTCTTAATCGAATAAAAATGAAAGTGCATCTACGATGAGGCCAAATGAAGTTGCATAGACAATATGTGAATTTTTGCCTCTCGTTGTGACTAGTTGGTATTGAATGGTGTCTCTTGTGATGAACATTGCACATTATCTCAAATGAATCTTGTTTGATATCGGTGTCAATGCCTTGTGTGATGAGCTTACTTTGAACCTTGTGTGATCAAACCTACAATTTTCCCTATTGGTCTGGTTGACTAAGTGATCCAAGCTCTTGAAATGATCTTAGGCAACGATTTTGATGAGTGAAACAATTTGATAATATACCTCTTTTTGTGGACAACCTTGTGAGATGTGTGAACCTTGCTTGTTCCCCATTTGAGCCTTACCATTTTCTTGGAAGAAACTTCATGCAATTATGACCCTTCTTTATCCATTCACCCATAATCCTCATGGAGTGTGGTTTGGTTGAATAGCCAACTTAGGCCAAAAGCCTAAGTTGGGGGTGTGGTGAAAAGAGAAAGTAAATCAAGAATGTGAAAATCCCCCCTTCTAGCAATGGCCATGAAAAGGATGGAGCCCCTCCATATTAAAAAAAGAGAAAGAAAAGAAGAAAACAAAAGAAAAAGAATGAAAAAGTGGTGAAATAAAGTTGTGAAAGTGCAAAAGAAATGGGGTGTCTCGTATACCATTGGAAGTTGAATAATGAGGTGAATTTTTAGCATGATTCAAATGTTGAAGAAAAGGAAGAAAGTGACATTCAAACCACATTGTATGAGGGTAGCAGCCACTGAGCCTAAATGATCATACCTTGACACTCAGCCCCGTTACAAGCCTTGAAATACCTTTTTGATCTTGAGTAAGCTGAAACGAATGTTGATTGCAAAACAAGGGCAAAGCTATAGGTGAAGTCATGCATGTGTTCATCTTTGTGAATATGAGAGTTGTTTGTGATTCTGGAACTATGAATTGTTAAGAAATTGTGTGAATATGGAATCATCTTTGTTGTGAGGACATTTGAGTACCTTTGTTGAGCTTGAACTTGCATTTAAAGCAAGTATTGTGAACTTGAGTACCTTTGATAATGGTAAGTCACAACTTGAATATTTGAGTGCACACTTGATCCTTGCATTAGTAAGTTGAGTCTTGTTGTGTGCATTCATGATTGAGTCTTTTGTAGCACTATTTGAGACACCCTTTTTAAATTGTTAAACTTGAGTTTTACTTGAGGACAAGCAAAAGATTAAGTTGGGGGTGTTGATGAGTCCTGGATTTGGTTTCATTTAGGGCTTTGTTTGTGTAGATTTAGTGTCCTCAAATGCTTATTTTGTGCCAATAACTGATGTTAAATCCTTGATTTTCAGGAATATGGATTTAGGAACAGAGCAAGGACACTAACAGTCAAAAAGTAACAAAATAGGTTGAAGAAGTGAAGATGGGCGAGCTTGAGGATCGCCAAGAGCACTCGGCGTGTCGCCGAGTGGCTCATCAGACCGCCTAAAGTTCCAGTGTGCCCAGCTCAAAAGGAAAGAACCAAGTTGGTGAAGAAATGGAGCAATCGGTAGATCGCCGAGTGATTCCACGAAGCTAAGATATATTGCCCAAAGTTACAGACCTTAAGGATGCTGAATGCCAAGGCGAAAGGGCGATGGAAGAGACCAAAGGGCGGCTCACCGAGTGGTTCAGCGAGCCCAACATACTTCGCCGAATGAGCTTTTGTAGCTTATTTTCGGCTACTATAAATACGTTTTTGAACATTTATTATGGAGCTTTTTGTTAATTTTAGAACCTACACAAATAATTTTTAGACTTCTGATACAGTTTTGGTAGAGAGATTTTCCTTATCTTTGACGGATTGAAGAAATTCACTTTTGAGAAATTGGAAGTGGGTCTTTGAGATTCATCAAATTGGACCATTGTAAAGACGAAATTACTCTTACCTAGCTGATGGATAATCAATTTGGTAACTATTTTTATGATGTCTAGCTAAAACCCCAATTCATGGGGTGTGATTATGGGCAGATTCAACGTATGGGTATTGCTAATTGTTAGTTTAAATGCTATTTAAAAGTGAGTTTAATCATTAATTATGGTTTAATTTGAGAATTGTAGTTGCAAATGCAGTTCTTCCTTTGTATTCTTGGCTTGCGAGAGAGAGAGGTTTTAGAACTAAGGTTTTTGATTGATGGTTTGTGGGTATTGGGTTGACCTGGGTTCAGCTCGAGAGAGTGAATCCTAAACCCAATCCCACACATTCAGCTCGAGAGAGTGAATGGATTAAGGTGTGGGCTACTTTTATTATGCATTGATGAGTCTGAGATTTGGACTCATTTGGGGCTTGATTTCGATAGGTTTAGTATCCTCAAATGCTTATTTTGTGCCAATAACTTATGTAAAATACTTTATTTCCAGGTATTTGGATTGAGGAAAAAAGCATGGACACTAATTTGCAAAAGGGTACGAAGCAAGCTGAAAGAACGAAGAAATAAAGGCCTGGTGATCGCCAAGTCCTTTTGGCAAGTCGCCGAATGGCCACCATCTCGGCTAAAGTTCTAGTGTGCCACGCCCTGAAGGAGAAAATCAAGTTGGCGAGAAAAAGAAGCAGTTAGCATGTCGCTGAGTGGTTCCGCGATGCAGTGTTGGATCTCCCAAACTTACAGATCTTAAGGATGCTGAAGGCTAAAGCAAAAAGGTGATGGAACTGACTAAAGGGCGGATCACCGAGCTGATCGGTGAACCCGACTTACTGCGCCGAATGGCCGTTTACAGCATATTTTTGGCGACTATAAATACGTTTTTGAACATTTTTTTTAGTATATTTTAATCTTTTAAGGAATCAAATTTTATTCAAAACATTGATGGGAGTAATTTTTGAGTTTGAACTGGGAGTATTGAGACTAAGTTTTCTTTAACTTTGAAGAATTGAAGTTTTTCACTTCTGAGAAATTAGAAGTGGTTGTTTGAGATTCTTCAATTTGGACCTTTGTAAGGACTAAATTAATCTTACCAAGTTTATGGAAACACAATTTGGTAATGATTTTTATCTTTTTATGATGTCTAGCTAAAACCCAATTCTTGGGGTGTGATTATGGGCTGATTTAGTTTATGGGTATTGTTAATTGTTAGTTTAAATGTTGTTTAGAAATAAGTTTAATCAGTAATTGTGGTTTAATTAGTGAATTGTAGTTGCAAATGCATTTCTACCTTCGTGTTTTTGGCTTGCTCGAGAGAGAGGTTTAAAACCAAGATTGTTGATTAATGGTCAGTGGTTATTGGGTTGATATGGGTTCAGCTCGAGAGAGTGAATCCTAAACTCAGTCCCACATATTCAGCTCGAGAGAGTGAATAGACTAAGGTGTAGGATGGTCTTATTTGCTTGTTTGTTTGTGTTCAAGAGAAACAACTTGATTCGGGATAAATTGTTCGAGAGAAAATTTATTCCCTCTATGGCTTAGCTTACTCACTAACATTCAGCAATTTTCTAACAGTTGCAATTACCCATTTGTCTATATTAGCCTATAATCGAATCATATCCCAAGAACCCATCTTATTATTGTTACTCTTTATTATTTGTTGTTGTTGTAGTTGATAATTTTAAACCAAAATTGTCACGACCCAAGGCTAGCCCCTAGATGCGACACGGTGTACTCGACCCCGAAGGGGTCTTATACAATAGAAATAGTACGGAATTAAAACTTTTTATTTAAAACCATACGATTCAAAACATTCAAAAATATTTAAAGGCAAGTGGAAGTATATATCTCACATGGCCATCTTAGACACAATCTCAAAAAATAATTAGGGACACGACCCCTTTAAAATCGAAAAGACTACTAAAATGTCTATTACATGAAGAAATGAAACATAAGAGTTCTTGTCCTCGAATCCTTGAGGACATACCAAGTCTTGGAAGAATCTCAATCCAAGCTTCAACTAGGGTAAGCAAATCACTTGTCAGAACCTACACTTGTAGTAAAATATAGAAGAAGAATGGGTTAGCACAATTAAGTAGTAAGTAAGATAGCCATGCAAAAACATGCTAAAAACGGACATTTATTTGAAAGTCATGCTTTTATGGCATTTTGGTAAAACTTCATGAACATTGATAAAAGAGGCATAATATAAGTCACAACCAACATATTAGTCACATTTTCACATTTGAACAAAATCAACATATAATCATTTACCTTCACCTTAAGCCTTCACCTCAAGTAACCCTTAAGCTATACCTTGTGCAATGTATGGATAGCGTCCCATACCACCACCCACATAGGGTACCACCTTAAGGTAACCAAAAGTGAACTTACTATTTATCCTTTCCACCTTTACACAATAAAGCACATATGAGACATAAACATTACATGAGTCACACCATCACATTAAAACCAACATCTAAGACAACTCTAAGTAATACTTGTGCAATGTGCAAGTAGCATCCCATACTACTACTCACACTAAGTACTCCTTTGAAGTCACCATAGACAAGGCACATTCATATAAAATAAGTCATGACAAGGAAGTAACTCATAATACAATCCAAGTATAGCATGCATCAGTTACATTTAAGCATATAAGAGTCAACATTCTTCAATTACTTCATTTAGAGGACTTTCATACATTATTCATTAAGACTTAGAGTACTCACTATGACCCTATCAAAGTCTACTCGTGCAATGTATAGATGGCATCTCATACTACCACCTACACTTCATAGAACCTCTCAAGAAACCATAATTCACATCTCACATGATGGGAATAAGTGTTTAACCGACATAGACCATGCAAGCTAGACATGGAATCCGGTGTCATATAGCCCCACACCGTAAAGAGGTGTTCTACTTGCCTAAGGTAGAATGGTAACATTAGCTCGGATGGAATACGCTAGATAATATCCTATGTGGGCACATAGTTATGGGATAGGAAGATGTTCCTTGAAATTCTAACCTAACATTGGGAGAGTTTACATCAAACCATATCACATCGGTGCTTAGCCAACATTCCTATAGATTATTTCATTCACATTACATTAGTGTACTAGGGAGGAATGTCTTTGGCCTATCGACCCATGATACATCATTACACAAGGAAGGAATTCTATAAGCCTATCGATCCATTGTACATTCAAAGATAGCTCTAGAGTCCTCATAAAAGAACGCAATAAGCCTATCGATTCATGATTCCCCATTACATTCTTATACTCATGAAAGGAATGTCATAAGCCTATCGATTCATGGTACATTGACTCATTAAGAAAGGAATTGCATTAGCCTATCGATTCTAGAGTCTTCATTACATCAGATCATTTATGAAAAGAATGCCTTAAGCCAATCAATTCATACCAATCAAGTCAAGACACATTCATTAATCATCTATGAAAGGAATTGGATAGTCTATCGATTCATATTCATCCAGTCAAGACACATTTGTTATACAAGAAGGGATGCCTAAGCCTACCAATTCAAGTTAGAACATTACATCATAGAAACCCTTCACATTCTATCATCATCATTCATGAGTGTCAATCGAGAATATACAATAAACAATAACACAATTAAATTGAATACATGATCATCATTCTATCATTGAAATCACATGCATATCCTTCACGTCATAATCATACATAGAAATTAAACACCTCCACATTCCAAGTGGATCAACATCTCTAGCACAATTCTACTTCAGCATATACTTTAGTCATAACTTGCCTTCAAGGCCATGAATCGCAAATCATCAACACACCAACAATTTGCCATAATTAAGGCATAGGTAATGATACAATTCAATAACCCAAAGCAATTTAGACATATTCAAATCATAAGCTTTCATAATCAACAAACCCACTTCATAAAGGCACCATTTAGGAATTGAGAAAAATCATGGGTTCATAGAGTATTTTTATCATAAATCATCAATTAAACATCAATACAATAATTATATGACATTAATAACCATTTGAAATCGTTTGAAGAAAGAACCCATGAGATTGAGTAAAACCCTAGATTTTTCATACTTTGAAATCACCTTTAAATTGGCTCCTTGAATGGAAAATTAGGCAAGGATCAAGACTACCATACCTTACTATTGATTCCCCACGAAAATCCTTTGTAAACCTTGAAGAATTTGACCTTGAGATCTTCAAGTCTTCACCTCCAATGGAGGTTTCTAGAGAAAGAGCTTTTGAGAGGAAAGAGGTTTTGATTTTGGGTTTTGAAGTAATGAGATGAAAAATTGAGTTTAATACTTTTAATACTCTTAAAATATCTTAATAAACCTAAATTAACCGTTCCCCAACTTATTAGTTCTTGGGGTGAATTTACCAATCCACCCCCACCAAGTTCGAACCACTTGACAGATTGCAGTGGTGATTCATGCCCTAGACTCACGGACCGTGAGTCCATTAACGGACCGTGTTGTTGGTCCGTGTCTAGGGCTGCAGCATGTTTTGGGGCCTCTTGACCTATGGAGGCCATCCACGGGGCGTGGATGGACCTACGGGGTGTGGACCCCTTCCGTAGGTCACCAAATTTTGGCAACTCTTTTAGTTTCAAGGGGTCTTGGGGGTTAGGCTTAGGGTCCTCCTCAAGGACCCCTAGGGTGGTCCATGGGGAGTTATACCTTGACGTTTAACCCATAAACCCCTCAACCAAAGCTCGGGACAATATTAAATACCATCAAACCTCACACCAAACTCAAACACACACGTTAGGCTCTAGTTTCACTTATTCATTTTTAGGGTCGTTACATTATCCCCCACTTAGGAACATTCATCCTCAAATAACATTAAGGGGGTTAACGACTCAAGACTCGCAGCCCATCAATCATAACACATCAATATAAATGCATAATTATAGGAGGAAACATCAACTCCACATCAATAAGCTCAATGCATTACAAAGAAAGTAGGAACTACTTCTACCAACCCATTATGCAACAAATCGTCAACATTTCTCATTTCATTGGAGGAACTTCCTTCTCCAACTCAAATCATGCTCATCACAACATCAATACGCACATTATGCAACTCTTTCAAAAACACATTTAAGCATGTACAACAAGTCAACTCATGAAGCATTTAGACAACTCATTATAGATGCATATTAACATGAGGAACACAATCATGAAAAACTCATTTTCTCATATGAACAAGAATTCAAATAGAACATGCATAACATAAGGAGACCATGGAAACTCATCTTCACACATGACTCCAAAACATGAAACAAGCTACAAGGTACTCTTAGTCTCAATCTTGAATAGGAATAGAAGGAAAGAGATAAGGATATCAACACTCTCAACAACCTTACTATTTAACATACTATCCCCCACTTAGGAGAAAACCCAACTAAGGCTAATCATGAAAACAATATAAGGACCTCATCACAACAACAAGGAACTATAACTTACCGGTACCTTCATCCGGATTAGCTCTTTTTCCTTCTTTGGCTTGAAGTGCATTTTTTGGAGCATTGGTATTCGGGACATCATAAGAAACTTGTTTGGCCTCCCTTCCTCTAGCCGTAAGGGTAGGATAATTTCTCACTTGGTGATCATGTTTTCCACAACCATATCACCCACTAGTATCGGCTAGGCACTTCCCATGATGCCTCTTCCCACAAGTGGCACAAAGAGGTTTAGAAAATGGAGGTCCACTACCTTTCTCCTCATTAGCCTTAGGAAAACTTGAAGAATCTTGGTTAGGAGCTCTCTTCTTGAACCTAGGTTGACCATGATCATTGGATCTACCCCTCTTCAACTCCATATTCTTCCTCTTAAATTTGGACTCCTCAATATATTGAGCATACACCATAAGCCTAGAAATATTCATATCATCATGGAGCATCGCCGTACGACACTCTTCCTCAACTAGGTCGGATATACCCGTCAAATACCTACGCATCTCATCCCTAGGGTTAGACACCAAGGATGGAGCATACTTAGACAAGCGGGTAAATTTCAAGGAGTACTCTTCCACATTCATGCTACCTTACTTAAGATTGATAAACTCCTCAACCCTATACTCCCTCTTCTCACGAGGAAAGTACCTACAAGGAATGCTCCCTTAAACTCCTCTCATTCTATAGGAATCGCTTCTAAAGGCCTATTGTTTTTCCATTGAGTTAACCACACTTGGGCAACCTCTTTCAATTGATAGGAAGCCAACTCCGCTTTCTCCCTAGAAGTTACCGCTATAGCGTTGACTATCTTATATACTTCATCGAAGAATTCTTGGGGATCCTCTCCCACTCTAGAACCAAGAAATATCAGAGGATTCATCCTCACAAATTCTCTCAACCTTGAGGCCACGGTACTCTCATTAGTATTCACCTAGGCCCTACATCTCGGTTAACTTGAGCTGTTATGGATTGAGCGAGGGTTAGAAAATCCAACCTAATCTCTTCATTGGTCTGGCCGGGGGATCCACCAGAACTTCGTTCTCTTGAGGCACTTGGTCAGCTTGAGGAACTCCCTCATTCACCACTCTCCTTGTAAGAATCCTTCTTGTATTCATAGTCTATAAACATAAGAGACGGATTAGGAAAAGGACATCTATAAAGTTAAACTCTAAGGTACGACTTCAAGAATATGAAAGAAATGTAACTTTCTTACGTCCTATAGCCTCTCGCTCATAGATGTGTCGTGACTCACACCGATGAACAAGACTCTACTAGACATGGCTTGTGAGACATCAACCCTAAAAACCATTTCCAAAATCTTGTGCTCTGATACCATGTTTGTCACGAACCAAGGCTAGCCCCTAGATGTGACACGGTGTACTCAACCCCAAAGGGGTCTTATACAAGCCTCATAGCTCATTCATTGCATAGATGATAGAAATAGTATGGAATTAAAACTTTTTTATTTAAAACCCTACGATTCAAAACATTTAAACACAAGCGGAAGTCTATATCTCACATGGCCATCTTAGACACAATCTCAAAACATATTTACGGACACGGCCCCTTTACAATCGAAAAGACTACTAAAATGTCCATTAAATTAAGAAATGAAACATAAGAGTTCTGGTCCTCGAATCCATGAGGACAGATCAAGTCTTGGAAGAATCTCAATCCAAGCTTCAACTAGGATAAGCATATCACTTGCCGGAACCTACACTTGTAGTAAAACATAGAAGAAGAATGGGATAGCACAATTAAGTACTAAGTATGATAGCCATGCAAAAAATGCTAAAAATGGACATTTATTTGAAAGTCATGCTTTTATGCCATTTTAGTAAAACTCCATGAACATTGATAAAAGAGGCATGATATAAGTCACAACCAACATACAATACACATTTTCACATTTGAACAAAATCAACATATAAACCCTTACCTTCACCTTAATCCTTCACCTCAAGTAACTCTTAAGCTATACCTTGTGCAATATATGGATAGCGTCCCATACCACCACCCACACTAGGGTACCACCTTAAGGTCACCAAAAGTGAACTTACCATTCATCCTTTCGACCTTTACACAATAAAGCATATAAGAGACATAAACATTACATGAGTCACACCATCACATTAAAACCAACATCTAAGACAACTCTAAGTCATACTTGTGCACTGTGCAAGTAGCATCCCATACTACTACTCACACTAAGTACTCATTTGAAGTCACCATAGACAAGGCACATTCATATACAATAAGTCATGACAAGGAAGTAACTCATAATACAATCCAAGTATAGCATGCATCATTTACATTTAAGCATATAAGAGTCAACATTATTCAATTACTTCATTTAGAGGACTTTCATATATTAGTCATTAAGACTTAGATAACTCCCTAAGACTCTATAAAAGCCTACTCGTGCAATGTATAGATGGAATCCCATACTACCACCTACACTTCATAGAACCTCTCAAGAAACCATAATGCACATCTCACATGATGGGAATAAGCGTTTAACTGACATAGACCATGCAAGCTAAACATAGAATCCGGTGTCATATAGCCCCACACCGTAAAGAGGTGTTCTACTTGCCTAAGGTAGAATGTTAACATTAGCTCAGATGGAATTCGCTAGCTAATATCCTATTTGGGCACATAGTTATGGGATAGAAAGATGTTCCTTGGTACTCTAACCTATCATTGGAAGAGTTTCCATCTAACCATATCCACTCGATGCTTAGCCTACATTCCCATATATTATTTCATTCACATTACATTAGTGTACTAGGGAGGAATGCCTTTTACGTATCAACCAATGATACATTATTACACAAGGAAGAAATGCTATAAGCATATCGATTTATGGTACATTCAAGGATAGCTCTAGAGTCCTCATGAAAGAAAGACATAAGCTTATCGATTGATGGTCCCTCATTACATTCTTATACTCATGAAAGGAATGCCATAACCCTATAGATTCATGGTACATCGACTGATTAAGAAAGAAATGCCATTAGCCTATTGATTCTAGAGTCTTCATCACATTAGATCATTTATGAAAAGAATGCCTTAAGCCTATGAATTCATATCAATCAAGTCAAGACACATTCATTACTCAAATATGAAAGGAATGTCACAGCCTATCGATTAATATTCATCAAGTCAAAACACATTCATTATACAATAAAGGATGCCTAAGCCTACCAATTCAAGTTAGAACATTACATCATAGAAACCCTTCACATTCAATCATCATCATTCATAAGTGTCAATTGAGAATATACTATCAATAATAACACAATTACATTGAATACAGATCATCATTCTATCATTGAAATCACATACATATCCTTCACATCATAATCATACATAGTAATTAAACACCTCCACCTTTCAAGTGGATCAACATCTCTAGCACAATTCTACTTCAACATGTACTTTAATCATAACTTGCCTTCGAGGCTATGAATCTCAAATCATCAACACAACAACAATTTATAATAATTAAAGAGCATAGGTAATGATATAATTCAATAACCCAAAGCAATTTAGACATATTCATATCATAATCTTTCATAATCAACAAACCCACTTCATAAAGGCACCATTTTGGAATTGAGAAAAATCATGGGTTCATAGAGTATTTTTATCATAAATCATCAAGTAAACATCAATTCAATCATTATATGACATTAGTAACCATTTGCAATCGTTTGAAGAAAGACCCATGAGATTGAGTAAAACCCTAGATTTTTCATAGTTTGAAATCACCTTTGAATTGGTTCCTTAAATGGAAAATTAGACAAGGATCAAGACTATCATACCTTTCTATTGATTCCTCACGAAAATCCTTTTAAAACCTTGAAGAATTTGACCTTGAGAGCTTCAAGTCTTCACCTCCAATGGAGATTTCTAGAGAGAGAGCTTTTGATTTTGGGTTTTGAAGTAATGAGATGAAAAATAGAGTTTAATACTCTTAAAATATCTTAATAAACCTAAAATAACCATCCCCCAACTTATTAGGACTTGGGTTGAATTTACCAATCCACCCCTACCAAGGTCAAACCACTTGACAGATTGCAGTTGTGATTTATGCCCTGAACTCACGGACCGTGAGTCCATTAACAGACCTTGTTGTTGGTCCGTGGTCTGGTTCGGCAGCATGTTTTGGGGCCCCTTGACCTAAGGAGGCCATCCATGGGGCGTGGATGGACCTACGAGGTGTGGACCCCTTCCGTAGGTCACCAAATTTTGGCAACTCTTTTGGTTTCAAGGGGTCATGGGTGTTAGGCTTAGGGTTCTCATCAAGTACCCCTAGGGTGGTCCATGGGGAGTTCCACCATGATGTTAAACCCCTAAGCCCCTCAAACAAAGCTCGTGACAACATTAAACAACATCAAACCTCACACCAAACTCAAACACACACCTATTAGGCTCTAGTTTAATTTATTCATTTTTAGGGTCGTTACAAAAATCCCCCATTTGACATTCGTGTCACCCCCTGATTTGAATTGTGTTTTTATTCATAAATGTTTATTTCTTTGGCATTTGAACATATTTACACTTTTCTATTGAATCTTAAACCCGTACCACTCCCTGTGGAATTTGACCCCAACTAAGTTAGTTGGATTAAATACTTAATAACGATCAATAACGCTTAGAATCGAATAAAGTATCTTTGATAACATTATTCAATCAAAATGGTGCTGCTGTCGAGGAGTAGTGTTACTTAGAGTTCTTTGATCGAAGATTTGATTATTGAATTTGTTGGAGGTAGTTGAATTGGCTTAGGTTGCATTGTGTAGTGTTGGTTGGACTACATAGAAGTAAAAATGAGTGAGGAAGAGGTGAATGGTAGTCAAGTAGGTCATCGGGACGGTATCGATGCTATCAATAGGCTTTAGAGCACATCTCAATCAAGTGAAACGGGTGCAATTTGCATACCACAAGCTGATGGGAATGCAATATTTAAGGTCACTAGCACAACTCTTCATCTTCTCCAAATGAGGGGACTCTATGGAGGGCTAGAACACGAAGATCCGCAATAGCATGTAAGAAATTTTACAGAGGTGTGCAGCCCATTTTCATTCAAGAATGTGTCACAAGAGTCCATCCGGCTTCAGTTATTTCCACTATCTTTAACAAGGGAAGCTAGCAAGTGGTTGGGTGAGTTACCGAACAATTCCATCACATCATGGGAGGAGTTTATTATAGCATTCAATGCAAAATTCTTTCCCCCATCAAGTATGATAAAACTTAGAGACGACTTTCAAGGTTTCAAGCGATGGGAGAGTGAACTCATCCATGAAACGTGGGTGAGGTTTAAGAAACTCTTTCTTAAATGCCCAACTCACGGGCTACCAAACGATTTGCTACTCCAATATTTTTACCGGAGTCTTTATTCAGTTACTAAAGGAGTGGTTGATCAATTGGTACGAGGGGAATAATGTTGCAATCATTTGAGGTGGCTTCATTTGTTCGTAATGACATGAGGAAAATAAATCAAGCTTCGTACACTCAAGAGGATCAAGTCTCTTCTTTTTTTTAGAATGACACAAGAACAACTTGATAAGGAAATAGAAAGGGATGCCAACATCAAGAAAATGTTGTCCCAAATGGAGCTATTACAAGAGAATATGATGGATAATGCGGGAAAACCCAAGGGCACAAGTTGAGTGTTTAGAGTTAATGAGGGTTCTTCCTCAGGTTATTCAAAGCAGGGGGAGAATCAAGGTTGGAACTCTAAGAGATACGAAAAGGGTTTCCACCCACGATATTTACAGCGAGGTGGGAATCAAGGTTGGAACTATCACAAGGGGGAAGAGCAAATGAGATACTATCAAGATTGTGCTGAGCAAAGTGACTATTGGAGAATAGAGGATGAACATGGAGAGGACCGCACTAACTCAATTAAGAGCCCAAAATCGAAAGGGAGTGTAAGTAGTCCCCAGGTGAATGATTTACTATCACGCATCCTTGATAAATTTGAAGGTTCGGATGATTTATTGAAAGGGATGAAAGCTGACTTTTCATCATTGAACAATAAAGTGATCTCTCACGCAGATGCAATCAAGATACTTGAAGGTTGGTTGAGTTTACTTTCAGCACAATTGAAACCAAAAATGACAATGAAAGATGATGATAGAGGGCTGGTTGTGGTTACTCGTAGTGGAAAAGTAGCAATAGGCGATGTGATAGGCAATAAAAAAGCTCAAAAGTGTGAAGAAGACAAAGGTATGGAGGAAGAAGAGACATATATCCATCAAAGCATTGCCAAATGACCAAAAAAAGAGATGGAGAAACCCAATCCAATCCCAAAAATTATGCAACCTTTACATAAATTATCTTCCCCATTCCCCCAACGTCTAAAGAAGAAGAATAAGGATGAGAAGTTCAAGAAGTTTTTATCAGTGTTCAAGACATTATCGATTAATCTCCCTCTTGTGGAAGCATTGTTGGAAATGTCGGGTTATGCTAAGTCTTTGAAGAAGTTAGTCACAAAGAAAAGGAGCTTGGATTTTGAGACAATCGAAGTTTCCCATAGTTGTAGTGCAATTATGACTAAGGAGCTGATCAAAAAGAGAGAAGATCCCGGAGCGTTCACCATCCCTTGCTCCATCGGTCTGCTCCAATTTACTAAAGCCTTATGCGATTTGGGAGCAAGCATCAACCTAATGCCATATGCGATCTATAAATAACTCGGGTTGGGGGAACCGAAAGCCACAACAATGAGACTCTTGATGATAGACCGATCAATTAAACATCTTGTGGGGATACTATATGACATCTTGGTAAAGGTTGACCGATTCATTTTCCAGGCTGATTTTGTCATTCTCGATTGTGAAATAGATGCTGAAATTCCCATCATTTTGGGAAGACCATTCTTGGCAACAGAGAGAGCATTGGTGGATGTTGAAAGCGGAGAATTGAAGTTTCGGGTGAACGAAGATAAAGTAACCTTTAATGTTTGTAAGTCTATGAAACACCCAAGTGATATTCACATGGTCTCCACTGTTGATATTAGTGATGAGGCGGTAACTAGTGTGAGCCATTTGACGTGTATGAGTGAACCACTTGAAGTTGTGTTTGCTAACTATGATGAATTCAAAATTCAAGGCTATGAAGAGGTAGTAGCTGCTCTTTCGGGCTTGGGGAGAAGGGGTATTCAAAAACTCCATTGAAGTTGGACATTGATCTAATAAATTGAGAGATTCCTCCCACAAAGTCATCAACAGAAGAACCACCAAACCTGGAGTTAAAAGTATTTCCCTCCCATCTCTGATACGCTTTCTTGGGGGAAAATAACACCTTACCAGTAATCATTGCAGCGGACTTGCTTGAATTACAGGTAAAATTGTTCTTTGAGGGCTTGAGAAGGCATATCAAAGTTATAGGTTGGACTATCGCTGGCATAGTGGACATTCCTCCCGGCATTTGCACTTACAAAATTCAACTTGATAGTGATTGTAAGCCGAGTGTTGAACATCACTGGAGATTGAACCCACCGATGCAAGAGGTGGTGAAAAAGGAGATAATAAAGTGGTTGGACGCAGGTGTGATCTATCCTATTGCGGATAGCAAATGGGTAAGTCTAGTACAATGTGTACCGAAAAAGGGAGGTATCACAGTAGTTCCAAATGAAAAGGGGGAGCTTGTATCTATGAGACCGGTGACCCGATGGAGAGTATGTATGGATTACCAAAAGTTAAATTCGTGGACTAAAAAGGATCACTTTCCCATGTCTTTCATGGATCAAATGCTTGATCGACACTCAAAGAGAGGTTTGTATTGCTTTTTGGATGGGTATTCTGGTTACAACCAAATCTCCATTGCTCTGGAAGACTAAGAAAAAACCACATTCACCTGCCCTTATGGCACTTTTGCCTTTAAAAAGATGTCGTTCGGGTTATGTAATGCTCCGGCAACATTTCAACGTTGCATGTTATCTATTTTTGCGGACATGGTGGAGGATTCAATGGAGGTATTTATGGATGACTTCTCGGTTGTGGGTGACACTTTTGAAGCATGTTTAGAAAACTTAGGACAAGTTCTCTAAAGATGTGTGGAGATAAACTTGGTCCTAAACTGGGAAAAATGCCATTTCATGGTTAAGGAGGGTATAGTTCTTGGTCACAAAGTGTCGCAAAAAGGGCTGGAGGTTGATAAAGTGAAGATTAAATCGATTGAGAAATTACCACCACCAATTTTGGTGAAGGGTGTTCGTAGTTTCTTGGGACATGCCTGTTTTTACCGGAGGTTCATCAAAGACTTCTAAAAGATTGCACATCCTCTATGCAAACTCTTAGAGATGGAGGTGAAATTCCACTTTGATGACGCTTGCATGGTGGCTTTCAAGTGCTTGAAAGAAAAATTGATCTCCACCCCGACCATCATTAGTCCCGATTGGTCAGAATCCTTCAAAGTAATGTGTGATGCAAGCGCCATGGCATTGGATGTTGTATTGGGGCAAAAATGCAACAAACTATTTCACCCCATTTACTACGCAAGCAAGACTCTAAGTAGTGCTCAACATAACTATATCGTTACTGAACAAGAGTTACTTGCGGTAGTTTCTGCGTTTGAGAAGTTACGGGCGTACTTGCTAGGTACTAAAGTGGTTGTTCACACTGATCATGATGCACTGCGTTATCTAATGGCAAAGAAGGATGCCAAGCCAAGATTGATACGGTGGGTGCTACTATTGCAAGAATTTGACTTTGAGGTCAAAGATAGGAGAGGTTGTGAAAATCAAGTGGCTGACCACTTATCAAGATTGGAAAGAAAGGAAAATGACGAGCTGGAGATCGACATAAATGATTTTTTTCCCGATGAACATGTTTTTACGATAACTCTCAAAACCTCCTTGCTTTGCTGATTTTGCCAATTACATAGTGTGTGGATTAATGCTGGACGAACTGAACTTCTACCAACAAAAGAGGTTCTTGCTCGATGTTAAGAGGTACTTTTGGGATGAACCATATTTATTTAAAGAGTGTGCAAACCATATCATTAGGAGATGTGTTCCAGAAGAAAAAGCCATTGAAATTCTCCATGCTTGTCATGCTTCACCGGTTGGGGGTCATCATGGTGGTGTACGTACATCTGCTAAAGTTCTCCAAAGTGGCTACTACTTGTCGTCCCTCTACAAGGATACTCATGAGTTTGTTAAGAAGTGTACTCAATGTCAAAAACAAGGTGGAGTGTCAAAAAGACACGAGTCACCTCTTACGCCCATCTTAGAAGTTGAGTTATTTGATGTTTGGGGAATAGATTTCATGGGCCCATTTGTGAGTTCCATTGGTAAAGTAAATCTTGGTGGTTGTAGATTATGTTTCTAAATGGGTGGAGGTTGTTGCACTCCCAAACAATGAAGGGAAAAGTGTTGTTCAATTCCTGAAACGCTACATCTTTGCTAGATTTGGTACTCCTCGAGCTATTATTAGTGATGGGGGATCCCACTTTTGCAACAAGTGGTTCTCAGCCGCATTAAATAAGTATGGAGTGAAACACAAAGTAGCAACTCCATATCATCCCCCAACGAGCGGCCAAGTTGAAGTGTCAAACCGGGAGATCAAAAACATCTTGTCCAAGATAGTGAATGCTAATAGGGTTGATTGGTCTCGGAAGCATGATGACGTGCTATGGGCATATCACACTGCATACAGAACACCAATCAGTATGTCTCTGTATCAGCTAGTTTTCGATAAATATTGACATCTACTAGTTGAATTGGAACACAAAGCATTATGGGTATTAAAAGCTCTAAATTTGGACTGGACCAAGACTTCAAAAGAGAGAGTAGAGCAGTTAAATGAGTTCGACGAATTCAGGTTCAAGGCTTACGAAAGTTCAGCCTTTTACAAGGAAAAGATGAAGAAATGGCATGATTCTAAAATCCTTAAGAGGTAGTTCAGAGTGGGAGACTGGGTGTTACAATATAACTCTCGACTTAGACTCTTTCCAGGAAAGCTCAAGTCCAAATGGTCAGGGTCGTTTAGAGTGACACGAGTGTTCACAAAAAGGTGTCATTGAAGTTAAAGGTCAAGAAGGACCTACATTCAAGGTGAATGGGCAATGCTTGAAGTTATACTTTGGCGAGTGCCAAGAGATTTCTCTAATTGAGGTGGTGTACCAGGAAGATGTTTGAGAGTATTTCCACGTCGTGCCATGATGTTAAATAAGGCGCTTCTTGGGAGGCAACACAAGTGTTAGTGTTTTAAATAATGTGTGTTGATTTTGCAGATGCGGGATATTGTGCGAGAAGAACACCTTATTGGCTAGTCACCAAAATCGTTTGGTGAGCACGACATAGTTCACCTTATGGACTTCAAAAATAGGGTTGAGATACTGAAACATTTGGCGGGAGACCTTCATCACTCGGTGAATCGCCGATGTGCTTAGGCGATCAGATTTTTCCCGCCATATTTCAGCGCTGACAGCGTAACCCAATGATTATTCGGTGATGTTACAAGTCCATTATGTGACCCACCGACATCTTCAGCAATATCATTCATCTCCGGTGATTCACCCCTTTCTATGAGTTTTGCACACTAGAACTATGGGCGAGACCAAGATCATTCGGCGCACCGCTGAGGCATTCGGCGAGTGGTTTATTTTCTCGCCGACTGGGCGCTGAGTGAAGATTCTTCATCACCTTGCTCTGCATGCTTACATACTAGAATTTTATCTTTATTTGCTAGTTTTAATTTTTATTCTTATTTTATTTGCAGGAATGTCCGTTCTCTACTCACATTGGGGACAATGGTGAAGGCTTTTGGTGGGGGTGTCTGGTTAGTGAATTCCTCTATGTTCTTGGACCCATTTTTTCCACCTCTTGATTGTGTTTAATTGTGGTTGTTCTTGTACAAATTTGAGTGTTAGTTGTGATCAATACCGATGCCTTGAATAGTGCTCTCAATCGAACAAAAATGAATGTGCAGCTATGATAAGGCCAAATAAAGTTGCATAGATAATATGTGGACTTTTTGCATCTCATTGTGACTAGTCGATTATCGAATTGAGTCTCTTGTGATGAGCATTGTACACTAGTGAAAGTATGGAGTCTTGCTTGATATTGATGACAATTCCTTGTGTGATGAGCTTATCGTGAACCATGTGTGATGACACCTAGAATTTTCCCCGTTGGTCCGGTTGACTAAATGATGCAAGCTCTTGAAATGATATTAGGCAAAAAAATTAAAGAGTGAAACAAATTGACATTATACCTCTTTTGTGGCCTACCTTGTGAGTGTGTGAACTTTGCTTGAACACCCTTTGAGCCTTGAGCATATGAAACCTCTTTTTATCCCCTTTACCCATAATCCTCATGAAGTGTGGTTTGTTTGAATAACCAACTTAAGACAAAAGCTTAAGTTGGGGGTATGGTGAAAGAAAAAGGCAAATCAAGAAATGTGAAGAAATTCCCCTTTACCCATGGTTTTGAAAAAGATGGAAC
This sequence comes from Solanum verrucosum, assembly GCF_900185275.1. NCBI lineage: Eukaryota > Viridiplantae > Streptophyta > Magnoliopsida > Solanales > Solanaceae > Solanum > Solanum verrucosum. Next base: position 2,635,481 of record NW_026020045.1, read on the forward strand.
CCCTTCACACAAAAAAAAAGGAAGACGAAGAAAACAAAAGAAGAAGAAAAAAAGAAAGAGAATGAAAAAGTTTTGAAATAAAGTTGTGAAAGTGCAAAAGAAATGGGGTGTCCGGTATTCCATGGAAAGTGAGTAATGGGGTAAATTTTGAGCATGAATGAGAATGATGAAGAAAAGGAAAGAAAGTATTGTTCATACCACATTTCATGAGAATAAGAAACCATTGAGCCTTAATGACCATACATTTACACTCAGCCCTGTTACAAGCCTTAAAAAGACCTTTTTGATCATGAGTGAGCTGAAACAAATGTTGATTAGAAAATAAGGGCAAACCTATGGGTGGAGTTATGCATGTGTTCATCCTTGTGAGCGTGAGAGTTGTTTGTGATTCCGGAGCCATAAATTGTTGAACAATTGTGTGTGAATATGGAATCATTCTTTATGTGAGGACATTTGAGTACCTTTGTTGAGCTTGAACTTGCATTTAAAGCAAGTATTGTGAGCTCGAGATTCTTTGGTAATGGTGAGTCACAACTGGAGTCTTTGAGTGCACAACTGATCCTTGCATGAGTAAGTTGAGTCTTGTTATGTGCATTCATGATTAAGTCTTGTGTAGCACTGATTGAGATATCCTTTTTGAACTGCTGAACTTGAGATTTACTTAAGGACAAGAAAAATTTTAAGTTTGGGGTGTTAATGAGTCAGAGATTTGAACTCATTTAGAGCTTTAATTATATAGATTTATTGTCCTCAAATGTTTATTTTGTGCCAACAACTGATGTAAAACCATTGATCTTCAGATACATGGATTGAGGAAAAAAGCTAGTACAGAAATGGCCAATAGATACAACACGAGCAAAAAAAAGAAGGGAAAACAAGCCTGATGATCGCCGATATCACTCGGCGACTCACCAAGTTGCCAATCTACCGCCAAAAGTTACAGAACACTGAGGTTGAATTAGAGGTAGCTTCGGCAAACAGTAGTTCCACTCGGCGTGTTACCGATTACTTCGGTGATGGATGACCAGGTCGCCAAAAGTACTGATGGAGATGCAGATAAGTGCAGATGGGTGAGATGAAAGGAACAAGGGCACATCGCGAAATCACTCGACGTTCCCAATTTGGCTCACCTAAAATTACAATGGATGGACTAAGAAGAGGTGAAAAATGAAGGCTAGATGACGGAAAATCGGCAAGTCACCGAATGGTCGGTGAAGCTCGACTTACCTCGCCGATTGCTCCTAAATAGCCACACATCAGACTTGCATAAATTGAGTTTTCTAAGAGAGAGAAGGTTCTTAGAAACGTAAGGAACAAAAGATTAAGAGCGAAAACACTACCATTGTTGATTTCAAGTGATTTTAGCAAGGTTTTTCATTGAGAATTTGTAATAGAGAAGATTTTAGTTGATTTTAACTTTCGAATTTTACTTACCCAGCTATGAAAAACGTGGTAGGTGTTGATTTTCATCTTTTCTCCATGATTGGCTAAAACCCTAACCTTGGGGGTTTGACAATGTGACCAATTGTTACATTCTACTAAATGAGTGTGATCGATTAGTGATTGTTGGTGTTAATATGAAGCGGGTCTAAATTATTATGGTGGTTTAAATTCATTATTGCATCTTTTGTATGATATATTTCAGAGTTTTGTGCTTGCTCGAGAGAGAAGTACGGAACCAACATAGTAATTTGGCATTCTTAGTAGTGAGTCTTGACGGTTTCAGCTTGAGAAAGTGAAACCCAAGACCCAACCTTATAACTAGCTCGAAAGAGTAGATTTGATGAGAACGTGGGTTGTTTATCTTATGGATAGTGTTGAGATTCGAGAGAACTCAACGAAAATAAAGCAATTGTTCGAAAGAAAGTTGTTTTACTTATAGTCCATTGTACCAGCGATGAATTAGCATTATCGGTAATGATGTACACCCATTAAGTTGAATTCGATAGTTGGTTCGTCAATTCCCCAAGTGTGTTCTAATTATCTGATTGTTACTTGTTAATACTTTGAAGTGTGGTGGTAACGACATCCTGAAAAGTTGATTATTAAACTCTTAAGTGTGTGTTGCTCAGCTGCAAAGGTCATCATCATACTTTCGTATTTGAATTCAAAGAAAGCTACTCTCTGTGGGAACGACCCGAACTCAGTTGGTTGGGTTATATACTGACTAACGATCGTTGACACTTAGAATTGTATGAAGTGTCTTTGAAACGTTAATCATTATCTCTTATGCTTATAGCCTACGTCTTATGATGATGTCTATTATGTTTATGACTCATGTTATCGTCTCTTATAATTATGGTATATGTCTTATGTTGACTAATAAGGCCTCTTATATGCTTATGTTGATGATTTACACTAGCCATCATATTTAGTACATTATTGTACTAATGCATATTTTTGCCTACATTCTTATCAAATGTAGGGCTTGGCGATATTGAGTTCCATTTCCGTGGCTAGGTTCCTAGTAGAGCAAGGAGTTGAAGACTTGGTGAGTCCTCATAGCATCGAGGATTTGCGCACCTTTATTTTATGTCTTTCCTTTTTTTTTAGACATTTATATGGGCTGCGTCGCAAGAGAGTTATTGAAGTTGTTTTTAGATGGTTTTAGACAAAGTGTTATAGACTTCCTCTTGCTTTTATAAAAGACTTTGATTGAATGGAAAAAGTTTTGAAATTTCCTCATCATTTCTATTTACTTTATGTTATGATATTCTAAGTGGCCTGTGTTAGGCCTTTCGGGTCTAGTACGCCATGTTACATCTAGGGTGTACCCCTGGGTCGTGACAAACTTGGTAATCAGAGCACAAGGTTTAGAATGATTCTAGGATTGTCTCAAAATCATGTCTAGTAGAATCTTGTTCATAAGTGTGAAGCGCGCCACATTTATGATTATGAAGCTATTAGATGATTAGGAAATTTCACTTCTTCATTCTCTAAGTCCTTTCTAGGGTTTAACTCTATAAGGTATTTCTTCTTATCCGATGGTCTTCAAGATATGACTCCTCAAAGGGCTCATGCTACAAGGAGCGAGACACAAAAGGTTGGTTGTGAGGCCAATTATGGCTATGTGACTAGATACGACTTGATATGTTAGATTTATATGTCATCCTTAGGATGGATTGGTAGAATTATTGTATGCTCCTATGTGATTGTAGAACCCGTATAGTCAAAATTGTTAGTTCCCGAATGAGCTTATCCGTGAGTGGAAGGGGGGGAGTTTGTGTTCTAAGTTTAAGTTCTATTTTGTCTTGAAAATGACTTTAAGGGTTGCATGTACCACCTAGTTAAGGTAAGGGAGAAGAATTCAAGTGTTGACCAACTTCAAATAGTTAGTTATCTTTTAAGATTGATCTTAAGTATGGTCGTTTTGCGCAGGGTGTGCAGATAATACCTAGATATGATTGGTTGGTAAATCCCACCAAAGGTGATGATATGGGTTTAAATGGTTTAGAATTTTCTTGATCCAACCCTAGTAGAATTAAAAGAGACATGAAGGTGGATGTTTGGCCGGCAAAGAGGTTGTTTTAATTGTGGTGAAAGTGGTCACAAAATGAGGGATTGTCCAAAGGCAAAGGCTATGAGAAGAGAGGGTAAGAAAGTTCCTCCTAATGGTTCTGGTATGTGTTTTATGCTTTATTACATTCTTGTATTACTTGTCTTTTGTGACTTGATAAATTAGACTTTGAAGTTGTCGTTACTATGTATGGGATTCATTGTTGTTATAAGCTATTGATAGTAGAACCCTACTTGGTCATTTTGAATTTTGGGTAGGTTGAAATGTTTGATGAATAGGGTGTTTAAGTAATGCCTATATGTGTTGAGTAAGTAGACTCCCATGAGAGGTAGTAGTATAGTTCACCATGGTTTAGATCCATCTTATGTGATAAAGGTGAAAGCGTAGTGATGACTTGCTGCGACCTTAGAACTGAAAGAAATGATGTTAGAAGAGTTCGCATAGGCTTATTCCTAAGGGGGAGATGATGTTCTTAGATAGCAAGGTCGTTGAGTGTTCTTGATGTTCATGATTTGGGTTGGCTTGGAAATTCTTACCTTGAGGGGTGTAGTGAGTTTGGGAAGTTTAGTCCCGATTTTATAGGCTCATGTGAGATCTTGAGTGGAGTTGGCAAGGTTGATTATGAACTAGAGTTGCTTAATGAGTGACACCAGTGTGTCCGGTTTTCCATGTCTCTTGGATATAGAAGGGTGTTGGAAGTCCAAAATTCATAAATTCCTTAAGAAGAGCCGGGAGTTAATGAGAATATCTCTAATTTAGAAATATCGATAGGGATCTATAACACCCCGGAAACAAGTAGGCTAAACTAGAGCTTGACGTTAGGGTAAGAGTCTTATATGTACCTCCCCATACCTAAAAATATAGGGTTTCATGTTAGAACGTCAAGGTACGTCCTTGAGGAGTACACCGAAAAGGTTCCTGGGAAGCGACCCACGAAGGGCCACTCACGCCCCGTAGGCCCCCCCACGCCTCATGAGTGAGTGGTTGTAGATCAAGCCTAAATAATCAGGCCCCATAACCCCAACCCACGATTCACCAGCATAGGCCGTGGGTCCAACCACGGTCCATCTATTGGGGGTCGTGGGTGGTGACCTGGAACGATTTTTGGGAGTTGGTTGAGGGGTACTTTGGGGTTTTCCATTTTTAATTAATATGAAGTGACATTGCTTTACACTAAATTAGACTAACTATATAATGATTTAAGACCCCTAAATTAACTCATCTTCCTCATTATTTCTAAATCTTAAATCAAAATCAACTTTTCCCCAAAAACTCTATCTAGAGTCATGACCTTAAGAAGTGGCTAGAGTGTCATTTGAGAACGAATGTTCCTAAGGGAGATATATAATAACACCCCGAAAACTAGTAGGCTAACCTACAGCTTGACGTGAGGGCTAGAGTTGTCAATTTAGCTTCCCTTACTCAAAATGAAGGATTTTGGGTTAGAACATCAAAGTATGACTCCTCAAGGACCAACCAAGGGTCGTTGAGGAGGACCCTAGCAAAATGTCCCAAGAAGGTTGCTCAAGGCAGTGCACCCATGAAGGGACTCACACACCCGTAGGGGGTCCATGCCACGTGCATGGCTGCGTAGGTCAGGGTCCCAAAAACACTGCCTCGGACCACCACCCATGAAAGACCAGCACACCCCGTGGGTCCACTCACAGCCCGTGGGCGTGGTTTCATGGGTGAGGCAGATTGTTAGTTACAAATGGTTAAGTGGGGACTTTATAGAACTTATTGGAATTAATTAGGGATTAAGTGGTGTCGTTTTATATAAGTTTAACCACCTATATAAAGACTTTAGACCCTTAATTAAGTGATTCCATATCATTATATCTAAATCCCCAAAAGAAACCCAATTTCCTCTCAGAATCCCGAAGAAGAAGAAGAAGAAATCTGAAGAAGAAGAATTCGTAGAAGAAGAAGAAGAAGAAGAAGAAGAAGAAGAGGAGGAGGAGGAGGAGGAGGTAGGGAGGAGGACGAGGAGGAGGATGAGGAGGAGGACGAGGAGGAGGAGGAGGAGGAGGAGGATGGAGGAGGAAGATGAAGATGAGGAGGAAGAGGAAGAGGAAGAGAAAGAGGAAGAAGAAGACGAAGAAGAAGAAGAAGAAGAAGAAGAAGAAGAAGAAGAAGAAGAAGAAGAGGGTCAAGCTAGGTCAAGGCTCCATTGTTTCAAGCTTGATAGGCTTTGTAATCAAGGTATGATGGCTTATTCATGCATGGGGAAATTGAAGGCTTAGATGTGATCTTCTAAGGTTGATGAATTACTTTACAAATTACTCTAGATTAGAACACTTAAATATGAATTGCTTAAAAGGAAAGCTTGTAGACATGAACTGAATTAGATTAAAGTATATATGATGGATCATGACTAGTAATGATTGATATTGAGCCTTTATGGTGAATTATGACTAGAATTGCTTAAGAATGAAGCTTGTGACTAGAATGTCTTGGGATTTAGATAGGTATGATGATTGTAAGGAGTAAAAGTTTTGGGAGTAGGGATTGTAGTTGTGAATGTTGATCACTAGGCTTTAAGAGTAAAGCTAATATGATGAATTAAGAATGACTAGGCTTTGAGAGTAAAGTCTATATGACAATGGTAGACTATTAGGTAGAGTTGTTGTGGAAGGACGTTACCCACCAAATCTACCTCATGAATCTTTGAATGCATGAAGTGATAGAATCACAAAAGTTAGGATTATTTCCATGTCTAGTTCTTGAACCCTAAGTTTGATGATTGAAAGGAAGTTTTAAACCTCAAGGAGGTGAAGTGTGAGATTATGCTTGTAGTAATTGAACTACTTGAATTATGATTTTATCCATGTCTAATGTAGTCATTCTAGATGTGTTGATTGATATGAGCTTTGACCCTTGAAAGGGAAAGATATGATATTATGCATGTTTTATGAAGGTTATGTATATGCTTTAAGAACACTTTGAGAGTAAAGTGAATATTCTCATGATCTAGTTGTTGTGTTGTTGAAAGGTCATTCTCATATACACATTTATGCATGAATATGATATGATGTGAAAGGTTTCCTCACAATTTAGTGATTCTTAGGTTGAAAGGTTTTCTCACCTATTGAATCTATATATAAACATGGACGGTGAAAGGTTATTCTCACGCATGATCGAATGAGCTATAGTATGAATTATGTTGGATTGAGTGTCAAGACATTCTTTCATAAATATGAACTTAAGTCAAGACTTAATAGGAAATCAATGGGAATTATGCCTAGCACCGAGTGGATATTGTATATGAGATGGAAGCTTCTACCCTAGTTGAGTCCGGCTTCCGAGGAAAGTTTTTACGCTAATTGAGTCCGGTTTTCCAAATGGGTTCCTTCTACGCTAGTTGAGTCCGGGTTCCCAAAGTATGTGTCTCATTATATGGAAACCTTCTACCTTAGTTGAGTCCGGGTTTCTAGTAGCAATCTCCTTATCCAATAATTTTTTTACCCCTGTAGGTTACTTAGCTAATGGACCCACCTAAGCTAAGAGTATGGTTCTACCTTAGGCAAGTAGACCAACCCTTTTCGGTGTGGGAGTAACCGGATTCCATGTTAAGCTCACATGGTCTACGTCGGTTAAGGCTAATTCCCACTATCACAATAAGAATATGAATTATGAATTATAGTTACTCAAGAAGCTTTACTTAGCATGGGTGGGATTTATGGGGGTTTTTTCATGCATTGCACAAGTATGCTTTGAAGGTAGCTATGATATGTTCCTCTTATGTATGATTATTTATGTAATGAATATGCTTATGACTTATGCTTATGATGTATGTTTTGATGGAGTGTTTCCATAGTTTCCTTCCATAATATGATTGACTAAAGGTGATAGATTCCCTTGTCTATGAGAAATAAGCTAAGGATGACGTCAAGATGGTAAGTATGATTACGGTGGCCAAAAGGGATACTTAGTATGGATGGTATTATGGGGTCTTATTCATGCATTGCACAAGTATACTTGGAGGTTACTTATGAAGTGGTTCTCTTATGATATGAAGGTCTAAGTATTGACTATGTATATGGACTATGTCATATGATGACTAATGCTTACATTATGTCTATGTTGGAGATTATGTTTATGATTATGTTATTATCTCTTATGCTTATAGCCTACGTCTTATGATGATGTCTCTTATGTTTATGACTCATATTTATCGTCTCTTATGATTTTGGTATATGTCTTATGTTGACTTATGCCTCTTATATGCTTATGTTGATGATTTACGCTAGCCATCATATTTAGTACATTATTGTACTAATGCATTGATTTAACGTTTCAAGGACACCTCATCTAATTCTAGGTGTTCAACGATCGTAAATCAGTATAAAACCCAACTAAATGAGTTGGGGTCGAATCCCACAGGGAGCGGTACGTGTTTCAAATTTAATTGGGAATTATAAATGCGGTCAAATCAGTCATAGGAATAAAAATTATCGAATAAAGACATCATTCAAATCAAAGGGTGACACGAATGTCAAATGGGGGTTTTTGTTTGGATTATCAACTATAAACAGTAGTCACAAACAACAAGAATTAACAATAATGAGATGGATTCTTGGGATGTGATCAATTATAGGCTAATATAGACATATGGGTAATTGCAACTATTAGTAAATAGCTAGATATTCATGTGTTACCACCCAGGGGTACCCCCTAGAAGCAACATGACGTACTTGATCCCGAAGGGGACTCATACAACCCCTTAGCATATCCGAACATAAGATAATAGAAAAATACGGGAAAATTAAAACTTTTCTTTACAATCAAATTATTTATAAAAGCCAGCAGAAGTCTTTCTACACTTTGTCTCAAACCAACTAGTACAACTTAAGAATAAAACTCTTGGGACACAGCCCAAACAATAGTCTCAACATAAAAATAAAAGGCATAAAGGTAAGGTGGGTTTTTTCCTCGAATCTATGAGGACTCACCAAGATCTTCAACTCCTTGAATTTTCTAGAAACCTATCTCCAAGTAGCACTCTAAGTCTCCAAACCCTACATTTGATTAGAATGTAGGCAAAGTATGTGTTAGTACAAAATGTACCAAGTATGAAAGCTAGCATAACAACATAAGAGCATCTTGAAATGGTTAGTCAACATAAGACATAAGCATAAGAGCTATTACATAGTCATAGCATAATCTCCAACATAAGCATCATATAATCATAAGTCAACATAAGACATAGTTAATGAGCATAGGATATAAGTCAAAATCGTAATAAGCATAATTGACTCTTAGTCATCTATACCATAATAGAACCATTCTCAAGTAATTTCAAAAGCATACATGTGCAAAGCAAGAATAGCATCCCATAATACCACCCAAGCCAAGTATCCCTTTTTGGTCATCTTAATCATAGTCTATATACATGGTCAAGTCTCTAAGCTTTTCTATACCATAAGGGCACCATACATTACAAAAAAAACCCCAAATTGCCAACATATTTTACATAACTTCAGTTGGTTAGTATTCTACTAACAAATTACCAACATATTTCTAACTGAATCATTTTTTAAAACTTAACAACAAAATTCTAACAGATTATTAACCAAAATCTTACTAACTAAGTATTTTAGTTGGTAAATACGGCGGAAAAAAATGGTGCCAAATTTAGCAACATTCTATCAATGGATTACCAACTGAAATATTACTAACGCACACCTTTTGTTGGTAATATTACCAACGAAGTATATATCGGTTGGCAAATATGACAAAAAATTATTTATATAATTTATTAACATATTACCAATGAATTACTAACCAAACATTTACCAACGGCAATATTGTGCTGCTAAATTTACCACCCAAATATAAATGTGTTGGTAAATTAGTAACGAAATGTAATTTGTTGGAAAACTTGTCAATCAATATCCAATTAGTTGAAAATTTTGACGACGAATAAAGATTGTAGTTAGTAAATTACTAACATTAATAAAATAGTTGGTAATATACCAACCGATCATTAATCCATTGGTAAAATTTACCAACATATTAATTATTAGTTGGTAATATTACATATGAATGTTTAGTTGAATAGTAACTATTACCAACTGTGATAAAATTTATCGATAAATATTTAATTACTAACTTATATTTGAATAGTTGGTAAATTTATCAATAGAAGTTAAACTTTTTGGTAAATCAGCGTCTAGTGTTGAGGCTTTCATATTCAGTTTGTGTCGTTAGGTGTTTTAACTTTTAAATTTTAGCCAAAACTTGACTTTGGTCAATTTTTTTGGTAAACGTGCTCAAATTAGAACTTTGTTAGTTTCATTAGCTTCGAAAGGTCATTTTTTATCTAACAGGAAGGTTGGTTCAAGTTTTGAGGCTTTCGTTTTTTGTTTGTGCCGTTAGGTGTTTTAAATCTTATGTTTTGGCCAAAATTTGACTTTGGTCAATATTTTTGTTAACGTGCTCAGATGAGAATTCTGTCAGCGTAACTAACTCTAAAGGTCATTTTTTATCTAATAGGATGGTTGGTTCGGATTTTGAGGCTTTCATTTTTAGTGTGTGCCGTTAGGTGTTTTAACTTATAAATTTTGACCAAAATTTAACTTCGGTCAATATATTTGATAAACGTGCTCAGATGAGAATTTCGTCAGTGCAGTTAGATGCGGAAGGTCATTTTTTATGTAGTAAGATAGAGGGTTCGGGTTTTGAGGCTTCCATTTTTAGTTTGTGCCGTTAGGAATTTTAACTTTTAAGTTTTGGCCAAAATTTCACTTTAGTCAATATTTTTGGTAATCGTGCTCGAATTGAAATTTTGTCACCGTGGTTAGCCATATAAGTTTAGTTTTGGTCTCATAGGATGGTTGGTTCAGATTTTGAGACTTTTATTTTCAGTTTGTGTCGTTAAGCGTTTTAACTTTTAACTTTTGGCTAAAATTTGAATTGGGTCAATTTTTTTTGGAAACATGCTCAAATTTGAATTTCATCCGCGCGGTTAGCTTTGGAAGGTCATTTTTCATCTTATAGGATGGTTGGTTTGGATTTTGAGGTTTTCATATTCAGTTTGTACCGTTAGGCGTTTTAACTTTTAAATTTTGGCCAAAATTTGACTTTGCTTAACATTTTTTGTAAACATGCTCTGATGAGAATTCCGTCAGCGCGATTAGCTTCAGAAGGTCATTTTTATATTTAATAGGATGGTTGGTTAAGGTTTTGAGACTTCCATTTTCAGTTTGTGTTGGTAGGCATTTTAACTTTTAAGTTTTGGCTAAAATTTAGATTTGGTCAATATTTTTGGTAAACGTGCTCAAATTAAATTTTTTGATATAATGATATGTGTCAAATTGAGATTAACTTAACTTGTTATCATAGATTTTGCTTTGTTTCATTCAAATATGATTTATAAAATTGATATTAATATTTTTGGATTTATATTCGTGCTCTTAGATTTTTAAATGCAATAAATTAATAAATAGTTTACTATTGGATAATCATTAGTTAATAATATTTTGAACATATTGTCAATCAATTACTAACCTAACATTGAACTTGAATGGTATATTACCTACAAGCTAACAATCAATTGTAAATTTATCAGAAAAATAAATAATCATACTAACGTATTTGAAATTTATTACCAACAATAGTTGTGGTGCAGTGGTAAGTACTCCTTCATTCTTAACCAAGAGGTCTCATGTTCGATTCCCCTTGGGTACGGAGTCGCCTACCAACAAGGGTTGTGGTGGAGTGGTAAGTACTCCTTCATCCTTAACCAAGAGGGTCTCAAGTTCGATTCCCCTTGGGTACGGAGTCGCCTTTGTTAGGGAGCACTTTACTCCCCAATGTGGGACTTCCCGGCGTGAATCCGGATTTAGTCGGGCTCCAATGTATGGGTACCGTACATTGGATGGGAAACCAGAAAAAAAAGTATTTAAAATTTATTGGTAAATTGCCAACATAAATTTTCTATTACTAAAATGCCAACCAATTATCAATGTATCTGGAATGAAGAAAAAAATTTACTAACTCCTTTTCAATTCGTTAGTAAAGGTACTAACTATATACTAACCAAAAATTAGTTGGTGAATTTACCAATGGAAATTTTAGGGCCATGTTTCAAAATTTTGTAACATCTTTGGGTGTTTACCAACTGATTTTTGGTTGGTAAGTTTACCAACAAGTTAAAATCAGTTGGTAATAGTTATCGACGAACCTTTTAGCAACGGATTAATATAAGTTGGCATTTGGTTGGTAACTCAATTTGCCAACCAATTTGATCAATTTACCAACGATTTTTTTTTGTTGGTAATTGGTGTTCCTTTTGTAGTGATACTTCTAACTAACCTCAAAGAACACATGTGCAATGCATGAAAGGCATCCCATACTACCCTTCACACTAAGCATAGCCTTTAAGTCATCCTAGTCATACTCACGCTCCTTTGGTCTCATTATTAGCTTAACTCTCATAACTAAGAGAATTTCTCACTTTTAGTCAACTATAGCTAGGAAGGGCAACTATAGCACAATCCTATCTCTAGACTTCTCTTTAATAACCCTAAGTCATACTTGTGCAATGCATGCATAGCACCCCATAATACTATTCATGCTAAGTACCACCTTTAAGTCCTCATACTAAAATAACACTTCTTGGTTTGGAACCTAGTTCCTCTCTTTACTTTAGAACACTATGAGGTACTCTCTTAAGCACATCTTAGTTCATCTCTCTTTAAACCTTGGAACACTATGAGGTACTTCCTTAAGCATATCTAAGTTCATTACTAACATGGATCCTATGAGACACTTACTTAAGCATGTCTAAATCCATTTCTACTTTGAACACTATGAGATACTCCCTTAAGTATGTCTAAGTTCCTTTTTCACATGGACCCTATGAGCTACTACCTTAAGCATGTCTAAGTCTATTTACACTCTTAAACACTATGAGGTACTTCATTAAGTAATTCTTAGTTCATTTATTCTTTTGAACACTATGAGATGCTTCTCAAGCATGTCTTAGTTCATATGATATGGAGATTGCTACTAGAAACCTTAAATCAACTATGTGAAGGCTCCCATCTCATAAGACCTAACTTTGGAAAAACCCACACTCTACTATGTAAAAGTTCCCCCTTCAACTTGGATAGTCCTCACATCAACTAGGTGTGGTTCTCCTTTCTACTTGGAGCCCGAACCCTATCTTGTGTGATACTCTATCTCATCTTCAATATCCACTTGAGGCCAAGCATACACTCCAAGATTTACTTGTCAAGCCTTGCTTAACACTCATCTCTCATGTAAGGATGTCCTTGACAATCAATTCATGTTCAAGTGATCTATCACTTTCTACTTTCAAGCATTCATAAGGTAAGTTAGGTGAGTATAGGCATTTCACCAAAATCCAACCTATTGGACTTCTATTCTCTTTTAGACTTTACTCTGAAAGCCTTAACACATCTAGTTAATCACATTAGCTTCACCCTAAAGGCCCAGCTATTATGATCACAAACCTTACTCTCAAGGTTTCTTTCATAATCTTTTCTTTATACCTAGATTTCAAGGTATTTTGATCATATCTTTCATTACTAGGTGATTCTAGTCACAATTGATCATAAAGGTTAAATTCAACTTTACATGTCAAGATCAATCATATTCAACAAGGTCTAGTTCAATTCATCATTATATGTTCCTAACTTTGAACAATTTCTACACATGACGTTGATTTAGGAAGATCACCTATGAACCTTCAATATAACCTCTAATGGCATAAACCCACAAATATTACATTCATCAATTTAGACTAGGGTTTACCATAGAAATCACATAAATTCATCATATTATCATAATTCAATGCTAATACAATCATAATTAGGTATTATCCACTAGATTGGAATCATACCCAAACCCTACCCACAATGTAAGAAGAACCCTAGCTAGAATTGGGTTTTCTGACTTCACAATTGAGGGAAACTAAGGGGGATCTATGGGTGGAAGAACCCATAGATGATTAAGCTTACATACCTTAAATCAAATCCCAAATCAAGCTTGAAACAATGGGGGAAATTCGACCTAGGTTGCTGCCCCAACTTCCTTTCTTCTTTTTCTTCTTCTTCACTTCTAGAGGGAGTATTTTGGGGTTCTTTGATGAATGAGTTAATGACTTGGTTTAGGGGCCTATTAAGATTATATAGGTGGTTAAATAACTAACTAACCGACCTAACTTAACCCCTAATTAATTCCCAAACCCCAACTTAAAACTAAATACTGAAAAACTGCCCTCACTCACGAACCACCCACCCACGGACCACGGGTGGGTCCACGCTCCATACTGCACCTCCATAGGTGCTGGACTGTGGCTTATAGTTGAAGGCCAACTAAGGCCTTAAACCACGATCCCAACCCACGGGGCGTGGGTTCACTCACGACCAGAAGGTGGCAAACGTGAGTTGCTGAAATTTGACAGCTTTTGGGTTGTCCTAGGGTCCTCCTCAAGGACCCCTTGGGTAGTCCTTGGGGGGTCGTACCTCGACGTATAGCCCCTAAAACCTCCATTCTAAGTACGGGAATCATTTGTTTGAGTTTTAACCCTCATACCACACTCCAAAACTCTTACAAAAAGCTCTAGAACTCCCTAGTTCAACTTACTAATTTCTGGGGCGTAACAGTATCTCCCCCTTGGGATCATTCGTCCTCGAATGATTATTCTAAACACTTCTTAAAGTCATAACTCTAAACTAGCAGCCCATTATGCATGCACTACATCTAAATGCACATAACCAAGCAAGAAAACTTCAATTTCAAACTAAACTCATTCAATGCAACACAAGGGAGTAGGAACTATATCTACCAACCCAAAATGCATGAAATTCTATATTTTTCTCATTTTCAAGGAGGAACTAACATCTCCTAACTAAAACATGCTCAATACTCCCTCATGGAGCCAAATTCAATTTACTCTCAAAAAGGCATTTATTCAAGGATGAAATTTTTCAACTCCAAACTAAGGCATGCTCATTAATTCATCTCATGAAGTCTATATGCAACTCTACTCAAATGCACTATAACATGAGGAAAACAATGCATATAAGTCATTTCTAACAAGACCTAAGCATTTTCATGAATATGTACATAAGGAAATCATGGCAACACATAAACACACAATAACCTTACTAGATAGGCACACTATCTCCCCCTTGGGAGCAAGCCTACACAAACTCTACTGAACATCATTCATGCTAAATACAACTTCAAAGTCCAACATAACAAGTCACAAAAGACAAGAAAATCCAGAAATTACTAAAGCGTAAAGCACATACCGGAAAGGACATGAGGAGATCACTCTTGATCTTCTCTAGATTGGAGAGCATAAAACTTATTCTTCTTTTGAGCACCCTCATCTGGACCACTAGAGGAAATTTTCTTATCCTCCCTTCCTTAGCCTTAAGAACCGGGCAATCTCTCATTTTGAGCCCATTCTTTCCACACCCAAAGCAACCATCCATGCCGAGTAGGCACTTACCAAAATGATTCCTCCCACACTTGGTGCAACTAGGCTCAGGAAATGGAGAGTCTTGGCTGGAATACTTTTTTCTAGTCTTAGACCTACCTTGCTCATCGGACTTAGCATTAGGAAAATTCCTATCATCGGTTCTAGCTCTTTTTCCCTCCCTATTCATTTTCTTAATCATTTGCTCCTCAATTTGTTGAGCATGCACCATGAGACGGTAAATATTCATACTAGGGATAAGCATTGCCGAACGACATTCATTGACCACTAATTCGGACACTCCCATACTAGAAACTCAGCTCAACTAAGGTAGAAGGTTTCCATCTCATGAGACACATACTTTGGGAACCCGGACTCAACTAGCGTAGAAGGACCCCATTTGGAAAATCGGACTCAACTAAAGTAAAAGCTTTCCTTGGAAGCCGGACTCAACTAGGGTAGAAGCTTCCATCTCATATAAAATATCCACTAGGTGCTAGGCATTTTTCCCATTAAGCTGATATTAAGCCTTGACTTAAGTTCACATTTATGGAAAAATGTATTGACAGTCAATCCAACAAAACTCATACTATAGCTCATTAGATCATGCGTGAGAATAACCTTTCACCGTCCATCTCTATAAAAAGATTCAATAGGTGAGAAAGCCTTTCAACCTTAGAATCACTATATTGTGAGGAAACTTTTCACATCATATCATATTCATGCATAAGTGTGTATATGAGAATGACCTTTCAAAAACATAATAACTAGATCATGAGAATATTCACTTTACTCTCAAAGTGTTCTTAAAGCATATACATAACCTTCATAAAACATGCATAATATCATATCTTTCCCTTTCAAGGGTCAAAACTCATATCATTCAACACATCTAGAATAACTACATTAGACATGGATATAGTCATAATTCAAGTAGTTCAATTACTACAAGCATAATCACATACTTCACCTACTTGAGGTTCAAAACTTCCTTTCAATCATCACACTTAGGGTTCGAGCACTAGACATGGAAATAATCCTAACTCTTGTGATTCTATCACTTCATGCATTCAAACATTCATGAGGTAGATTAGGTGGGTAAGGTCCTTCCACAATGACTCTACCTAATAGACTACCATTATCATATAGACTTCACTCTCAAAGCCTTACCATTCTTATTTCATCATTTTAGCTTTACTCTCAAAGCCTAATGATCAACATTCACAACTACAAGCCCTACTCCCAAAACTTTTACTCCTTACAATCATCATACCTATCTAGATCCCAAGACATTCTAGTCACAAGATTCATTATTAAGCAATTCTAGTCACAATTCACCATAAAGGCTCAATCTCAATATTTACTAGTCATGATCCATCATATATACTTTAATCTAATTCAATTCATGTCTACAAGATTTGCTTTTAAGCAATTCATATTTAGGTCTTCTTCTTCTCCTCCTCCTCCTCCTCCTCCTCCTCCTCATCCTCCTCCTCTTCTTCTGTCTAAAGTCTTTATATAGGGGGTCTAAACTAATACAAAATGACACCACTTAATTCCTAATTAATTCCGAAAAGTTCCATAAAGTCCCCACTTAACCGTTTGTAACCAACAATCTGCCTCACCCACGAGACCATGCCCACGGGACGTGAGTGGACCCATGGATCATGCTAGTCTCTCGTGGGTGGTGGTCTGAGGCAATGTTTTTGGGACCCTGACCCACGAAGCCATCCACATGGCGTGGACCCCACTACGAGGCATGTGTCCCTTCATGGGTGCACTGCCTTGGGCAGCTTTCTTGGGGAATTTTGCTAGGGTCCTCCTCAAGGACCCTTGGTTTGTCCTTGGGGAGTCTTACCTTGACGTTCTAACCCGAAATCCTTCATTTTAAGTATGGGAAGCTAAATTCACAACTCTAACCCTCACGTCAAGCTCTAGTTTAGCCTACTAATTTCTGGGGTGTTACAATACAGATATATATAAAAAGATTGACTTTACTTAAACAAAAGTAAGTCTTTGGTCCAGTGGTGAAGTGGGTTCATTTTAATCAGAAGATTCCGAGTTCGAACCCTGCCAACAGGAACAATGTTTATTGTACTCTTTTCCAACACAATTTAGGGATGTTTTATCAATATATTAATCAATAAAAAGAAAAAAACTACACTATTTAAGTTCTTTTTAAAAAATAAAAAGGAAAGTTTACACAAATTTGTTAAGAGTTAATTGCATCTCATATAATTAATATTTTTTTAAAAGCTAGAAATAGTTCTCAATTTTCAAATTCCTCATTGCTTTTTGGTTGAACCTTTTTTTCGTGTTTTTCATCATTATTCTAACTAAATCATATATTTAAAATATTTATTTAGAAAAATAAAATTTTAATTATATATTAATAGATATTTAATAAATAAAATTTAGTTTATTGATATTTTTAATCTCCTTCTTCAAATGTTGAACCCACTTAGTAAAAATCCTAAGTTTGCCAGTATAAAGGGCAAGGACGTAGTCAACGCGAGTTGATGACTCGAGCTTACTAGAAATTCCTTGTTGAAGACCAACAATTCTATTATCTATCCCCATCATGATGAAAATTCAAACATTACCCTAGTATGTCGGCCAAGGTTATTAACTCGTTGAATACATCAATGTAGAGCACATGCGGCCCAAAATATCTAAGGGCATCATAGACATGTTATTGCTAACAACTTTTGTTGCCCAAAAGGTTGTGGTTCCTTTAAGAGGCTGGGTGATGCACCCGAAAGACGTGTCTTCGGCCTAATGGCTTTGGATGCAATTTGCGTTCAAAGACTTGATATCGCCTGACCGATGTACGCATGCCTTGGCCGATGCACATAGGCCTCAGCTGATGTCGTATGGCCAATGGGCGCATGCCTCAACTGACACCTAGTATTAAAATTGATTATCCAATATTAAAATGTACATTCACATATGTATTAACAATGTATTTCGAACACAAAATTCATTTTAATTCATTAGTAGTTGTCACGACCCGAGACTACCCACTAGACGTGACATGGCGTACTTGACCCTGAAGGGGTCTCATACAAGCCCTTAGCATCATACATCATTGCATATGTCATAGAATAAATGTAACGACCCGGAAAATGATAGAGTGAAACTAGAGCCTCACATGTGAGTTTGGAGTCGAGAACTTAATGAAATGGTTATAATTGAATTTGACCCAAAAAGTTCTTAAAAATGTGCTTCGGAAGTTACCGGAAACTTGTTTAGCTGTGTATTAAAAGATCCATTTCGTTTTTCGAAAATCCGACTTCATATTCTTGTTTAGGGGGTCAAATTGAGTGGGAAATGGGTCTAACCCAAATTTTAGAGCAACCGTATCAAAATCCGAAATTTCCAAGTGAAGCCTTTTTCGAGGGTCTACTTTGGAGGGTCATATCTCCTAGCACACAAATTATTTGGGTGGCCAATAATATATGCATGGAAAGCCCTTTGAGTTAGCTACCTAACGCACTTCGTTTCACCTCATTCGGAGTTCGAACGAAGAAGTTATGCCCATTTTCGTAAAATCTGTCTGTAGGAAATGGCAATTTCCAGTATGCGGGGTTACTGTTCACCCGCCTCATTTTCTTTTCTAAGTGTTGGACCTTTTTTTTTCAAAGGACTTATATTATTTCCTAGATACCATAATCCAATTCCCATCCCTAAAAACATTTCCCTCTCTCAAAAACTCTCTCAAAACCCCAAGGAAGCTCAAGGTGAAAGATGGAGCTAGGGTGGATGGTGGCTATTGATTTCTTCACCAATTTCGTTTGGTTCTTGAAGATAAAGGTATGGGGATCCTTTATCCTTGATCATTCTTTCTTTCAAGGAGCCCAATCAAAAGGTTTTCAAGGTCTTTCAAATACACCAAAATCCTATTTCGAATTCTAAGCATGGGTCCTTGCATTAAATGATTTCCAATGATGTTTTATGTTGTTATAAATGATTATTGATGGTTTTAGGAAAGAAATCTTCATGAACCCATGCCTTTACAAATTCTCTAAATTTGGCCTAAAGTGGGTGTATTGATTTTGTGTAATTTGATGGACGATTATTGTGTAAATTGTTGTGGGCTGTTCATGTATGTATTTATCTATGTTGATTTGTTAAGAATTGTTATTGAATTGAAGGATGTGGATGTTAGCCTTGAATGGGCAAAATTGTGAATTGGTCTTCATGTTGATTATGGGCTTATGCTTAGCTTAGTTTGTATAGTTGAATAGTTGATTTCTATTATTATCTATGCTTATCTATTGTGAATTGTTGGAGAGTTGAGGAATGGTGATTGTGGCTTGGGAAAAAGGGTAAGTGGACCTAACTTCATTGTTAAGGTAGAATTGATATAGAATTGTGATAGATTGATGTGTGATCCACTTATGGTGGAGGTGTTTACTTATTGAATGTATTGTGTTTATGGCCTTGGAGGCATTATATGAGGAATTGAAGTGTTGACATGATATAATATATGTGAATGGGATGTGAAGGACTTGAATGAGAATCAAATGAAGTAAAGGCAATCATGTTGTGAATATAAAGGTGTTCATGTGATCTCAAGGTGATCTTGTTTAAAGTGTTATTGTATTGTGATTGAAAGTGTGTCCTCTATTATTGTTCATATGTGACGATGATGGAATGTGAAGGATCTTTATAATGTGATGTGTGTCTTGACTTGGTAGACTTAGGTGCCTCTTCTTGATACATTAGAAGCTTTGTTGAATATGAATCGATAGGATATGGCATTCCTTTCGGATGTAAGTGACGAAACCTATTTTTGAGCTGGATAGTGTTTGGTATTTTAGGCATATCTCTTACTCTAGAACTTAGTTTGCGGTGAATAAATATGATTTGGAAAGCTAACTCGTATACCTACAACTTTTATGTTTATGTAAAATTCTAATTTAACTGTTATGGATACGAAATATGGGTCCTTATGATCATTTATGAACTCTTGAATTATGGAATTACTACTACACATTCTATTAGGGTCTATTTTTGCATATTATCATGAAATGGAATTATTATGTGATGTTTATGGTTTTCATGCTTCCATGATCAAATTATGAAGGTTGATATATATATGTATGTTGTTGGTGGGCTGATTTATATGTATTTCGGAATTGGTTGGACTTAGTACTCTTGAAAGACATGATTTTATCTACATGAACAATAGCCCACCATGTGTTTGATAAAATGCCATTTATAGAATTCATAGGAAATGGAAGGTCCAATGTACATCCTATGAGTCGGATGATTATATAATTATTGAAATGATGATGAAAGGGATACATGTATATGATTTTCTCAATATAGTGTTGTGAGTCGACCAAGCCTAGTACGGGGGGTAGTAGGGCCCGTATAACCGTATCGAGGGGTTGGTACCTTGGTTGCCTAGTACGGGGGGTAGTAGGCCCGTATAACCATATCGAGGGGTTGGTACCTTGGTTGCCTAGTACGGGGGGTAGTAGGCCCGTATAACCATATCGAGGGGTTGGTACCTTGGTTGCCTAGTACGGGGGGTAGTAGGCCCGTATAACCATATCGAGGGGTTTGTACCTTGGTCCCTAGCTCGGGGGGTGGTAGGCCCGGGTAACCACATTGAGGGGTTTGTACCTCTTTCGCCTTTCCAAGGGGGTGATAGGCCTTGGAAATACTATATTGATGGTCACTCACCACACATGTACTATGCCCCACTAAATATGATTTATTTTATGTAAGCATCATTATACATATCATCTCATTAATATGCTATATATCGGGTATGATTATGCACTTTGCCTATAAAGTCCTTATCTAAGGTAATCTTGGGGAACACTTAAGTGTGCTTGAAGAGGATTGTGTGGGCGGTCACTTCTTGTCTCACTCAAGTGTGTCTTAAGGTTATATTAGGTAGAGGTCCTATGGTAATAAAATGACATGTGTCCTTCTAAAGTTAAGCATGGGCTGTATATGGATTTATGTTAAGTATATGTATGGTTGGCTATGGTCTAATATGTTAATGTTGACTTGTATTATGTCTCTTATACTTGTAAAGGAAAGGTTTTATCAAAGGACATGAAAGCATACATTTCTTGTAAATGTCCGTTGTGCATATTTTCTTGCATGGTCTCCATACTTAGTACTTAATTGTGCTAACCCCTTTCTTTCGCTTTTTGACTAAAGTGTAGGGATTTGGAGATGGTGATATGTCATGGCTACTTGTTAGGTTTTTAAGAGTTGAAGATGAAGACTTGGTGAGTCCTCATAGATTCGAGGGCAATAACCAACATGTTCTTTTTTTATGTCTCTCTAGTATTTGCTTAAGTTTTGAGTGGGCTTAGTCCCAATGTTATATTCAGGTATTAGATGGTTTTGAGACATATTGTATAAAGTCTAGAAAGTCTTCCGCTTGCTATTTATTGAAAGTATCTTCGTGTGTGAAGAAAGTTTTTAATTCCTTATGGTTTTGGTGTCTATGCAATGAATGAATGCTAAGAGGCTTGTATTAGACTTCTTCGAGGTCGAGTACGCCGGTTACGACTAGGGGGTGCTCCCGGGTCGTGACAATAAAAGAGGAAAATTAAAACTTTTTCTTCAACAATTGAAGACATTTCTATAAAGTCAAAAAGAGTCTAAACACTGTCTCACTGGCCATCTAATACAATAGAATACTTAAACATATAGGGATACAACCCTTACATAGTTCTAAAATGAAACTATAAAGAAACTACTAAGGCATCTACTAAGTAAGAGGTTTGTCCCCGGACTTGAGGACTCATCAACTAGCTTAGAGGATCACCTATTCCCAAGCTTGAACCAATAGATCCCATCTCCATGAACCACCCCCCTACATTTGTAGAAAACATAGAAATATGGGTTAGCACAAGAATGTACTAAGTATGGTAGCTATGCATAAAAACATTTGAAACATGCTTGAAAGGGGACATTTTAGTTGAAACCCGTGCTATGCACTTTTGAACATCATTCTTGAAAGGGTTGGAGAACATAAGTCATAAACAACTCACATATAGTTCATCAAAGCACAAGGATAATAACATACCATAAACATAGTCTCCAATCATAGTCATAATGCACATATCATCTATTACAAGACATAGTACTTACGCATAGCCAAATGTCAAGATCATAGCATCATAGTAGAACAATAACATAAGTAACCCTAAGCTCTACTTGTGCAATGCATAGATAGCGTCCATCGTCCTAGCTACACTAAGTATCACTTCTAGGCCACCAAGCTCATACCTATAACTCATTAGTCTCATGTAAGCTAATACACACAATCAAGAGACATTCATAATCACTTAACTCATGTCAAGGAATGTAGATCATAACACATAGCCAAATGGAACATGCATCAACTCATAAGTCATCATATAGAAAAGGGAACAAAACCATGATTACTCTTGAAGACAACTCATTGTACATGAGTGGCATCCCATACTACCCCTCACTCAAAGTAGGTCCTCTTAAGAAGTCAATGGTCATAGTTCATGCATCATGTTCTTAGTTCATATAGCATAGTCATAGTATATGCATATAGGAGAAACACACTATATATCCTCTCAAGGTCTACTCATCATATGTGAGTGGCATCTCATACTACCCCTCACTCAAAGTCACACCCCTTGAGAACCCATGGCATATAACTCAATTACTTGTTCTTGTTTATGTCTAGATCTTGTCATGTCTTATTACTTGTACTTGTCATGTAGGGAAATAGGACCATAACCGACATAGACCATGTGAGCTACGTGGAATCCGGTGTCATGAACCCACACCGAAAAGAGGTGTTTCACTTGCCTAAGGCGAAATGAGCATGTTTAGCTTATAGGTGGATCCACTAGCTAAGAACCTATGTGAGCACATAGTTAGGGTGTCACGACCCGGGGTTACCCCCTAGAAGTAACATGACATAATTGACCCCGTAGGGGTCGCATACAAGCCTCATAGCATTCATGAACATTAAAGCATAGGAAAATAACGCGGAATTTAAAACTTTTCTTTACAATCAAAGTCTCTTAATAAAATGAAAGAGTATCTATGACACTATGTCTCAAACCATCTATTTAACTTGGAACCAAAACCCTTTAATACAAACTAGGGACACGACCCTTACAAGTCTAAAAATATAAAAGAAGAACAATAAGGGACATGTGGTTGAGCCCTCGAATACAATGAAGCCTCACCAATCTTCTTCTTCTTGATCTTCTATGAACCTAGCCACGAGGATGGAATCCAACATCACCAAAGCCTATACTTATAGAAAATGTAAAATAAGGGGTTAGCACAAAAAGTACTAAGTATGGAAGCCATGCACAAAACCATTTAAACATGCATAAAAAGGGACATTTCATTTGAAATCATATCATATGCCATTTTTGAACATCATCTATGAAATAGTTGGAGAATGCAACAAATAAGACAACTCACATACATTTCATTATAACAAAGGAGATATCAATATAATACCACACATAGTCTCCAATCTCAACATTATACAAATCCGAATACTTACAATATATGGCCTCCAATCACAATAATAGAAAGACAATTACCAAAATCATTTCATCATTAAGTAATCATCACATAAGGGACCCTTAAGGTGCACTTGTGCAATGTATGATAACTAGCATTCATTTACAATGTACAACACAAGCCAATATCACATTCATACTCATTTCATAGTAAAGCCATTACTTTGGTAACTCCTGAGGAACACTTGTGAAATGTGTGGTTAGCATCCCATAATACTAACCCTACTAAGTACTCATTTGAAGCTACCTTAGTCATGCACTTCATCTTTAGACCTCAGTATAATCAATAGTCACAAATAAGGAAATAGTCACATGCATTACTTGAATTATAAGGGAAGTCATTCATAACAACTATCCATTCAATATACATGCATGCATTCAAATCTCATGATAATGCAAAGGAACCATCATATGACATCCTGCTAAGTCTACTTGTGCAGTGTAAAAGTGAAGTCCCACACCCCCACTCCTACTAAGTAAAACTCATTAAGAAGTCATAGTATAATTCATGTCTCATTCTTTAACTTCATTATTATAGGGAAAAGTTGTCATAACCGACATAGACCATGTGAGTTACATGGAATCCGGTGTCTGAAACCCCACACCGAAAAAAGGAGTCCTACTTGCCTAAGGTAGAACAAAATATATAGCTATAAGGTGGATCCACTAGCTAAAGACCTATGTGGGCACATAGTTTATGGGATAGGGAGATTACTTCTAGAAACCTTACCTCTTGCATTAACGGAGGAGTTCCCATCTCATGAGTTCACAAGGATAACCCAACCTCTTGCATTAACGGAGGGTTCTTTACCTCATTGTCCATATCCACCCGGTGCTAAGCATTATTTCCCAAAATTATACATTATTAGTCTTTGAATTGTATCTACATGTGTGAAGGAATACTTTGCCCTTCGTTTAATATAATTCATCAAAATATCTCAAAGATTCATTAAAGGTGAGAATGTACTTTCAACTTTAGAATGATAATTAGTATGTGAGAATGACTTTCACACCAAGATCATGTGTTCTCATGAGAATGCACTTTCAATCAACACAATAGGATCAACATGTTCATGTACATTTCATGCATAATAATGTGTAAAGGTGCATATGAGAGCTGTACTTTCAATTAACACCATTTGATTACATCATAATCATGTTTATGCATGAAATGTATGTGTGTGTAATTGTCCTTGCAACAACCCAACAACAACAATATCATCATACTCGACAATACATATAATCTCAAGTATAGGGGTAAGGGAAGAACTACCTTTCAACAATACCAACTTTACACATTAGTCATAGGACATTTACCTTCTAAGTGAATCAATAGTTTATACACATCTTTCATTCATATGCACAAACCTTCACAATGTGCCCTTCAAGGGCTATGGATTAACTCATCCCAACATATAGCAATAGCACAATACATAAGGGAATACCATGATCCAACAACTCATCAATACATTAATCACATCATGATTGGCACATTATACTTCAAGAATTCAAAAACATGCATATGATATCATGATCAAGTCAATTTATGTTTAGAAGCATTACTCTAAACCAATTCAAGTCTAGGTGATCTAATGTAAGGCATTACATGAAGAAATTCATCATTCTAGGAAGGTCACAATTAAATCCTCAATTTGCCTCTTTCATGACACAACCCTAGAATCTTAGGTTAATCAAGAATATATGTAAAATCACACTTAGATCATGCAATTACATCATAATTAAACACCTCCACCTTTCAAGTGGATCAACAAGTTCATATACAATATTCATCAACATATACAACCCTAGCAAATTGCCTTTCAAGGCTAAGAATCAAGATCAACCCTAAATTCTAGAATTATCATGCTAGATAGATATATATCATGATTCGACAACATAATAAACATAAACATAATCAATTGTTAAGCATCAATGATCAATCAAGTCACACCTTAGTTCACAATTTATGAAGAATGGGAAATCATGGGTCCAAGGGAGATTTTAGCTAAAATCCATCAATACTCCATTAATCCAATCATAAATCATCATAATCAATCAAAATAAACCTTAATTAAACATTTGATTTCGTTTTGGAAGAAGACCCATGACTAGATTTGGAAACCCTAGATTTGGGGAATTTGAAAACATAGTTGAAGGGGCTTCTTGGTGATAGCTTGTCACACCCCAAACTAGAGAAGGCGTGAGTGGCACTCAACACCTTATGCAATCGAGTTAGCCACATAAACATACCAACTAACTCAACTGAGGGCCTAGAAGGTCGGGCAGCATAACATCTAAAATACTATGACTGAACCCTTAAGGTCATAACCTGAATATTGGTAAGTCATATAGATGAAGGTAGACAAGCCAAAGATCATAAGGTACTAGTTAGCTACAATGAAGATATACACACATACATACATATCTATACATGTCAAACCTATGTGGCTGGAAACTGGAAGCTGCAAAAAGAAACCCAGAATATTATGTCCACAATAGCATCTATGAGTGACATAAGCACTGGTCGGGACAAGACCCCGATTATATCCAAACTGTACAATAAAAGTAACATCTTATGAGAGCTCCAGGAAGAAGTGGAGCTTACCAACTTACAGCTGAACCTCGAATCCTAGCAGAGGGGTCAATCAGAATCCCTACTTGGACATACACGCACAAAACAAAAATGCGTCCCCAGGCAACGGGACGTCAGTATGAATAAAAATGTACTGGTATGTAAGGCAGAAAATAGAATAATAAATAGTTACTGTAAAAAGGGGAATAAAGATACCACCTGAAAGAGAAACTCTCGTAGCCACCATGGTTGACATCAAACCTTATATAAATTAAATATGCATGGTATGCTCGCATAATCGTATGTCGTGAATACATATATATATAGATGCAAATGCATGTCATACCCAACCAAGTGCTAGCAATGGTGGTGCCTTCCGGTAGCGAACCGGGATCATATTCGCCAACTTGTGGCCATATGTGTCTCATACGTATAAATATAGGCAATAGGCCCCATATCTTCCGATTATAGCTCGGAAGTAGAATGCATAGCATGTTATGTCATGGATTCGTAATGCATTTGTTACCTAAATCATGTTTCCAATCTTGGCTCATTGGTACTCTTGCCTCATAATCTCGTAATCACTTTCGTATCACATGTAAATATCTCGTAAAACTTACATAGTTGTAAATTAAACTGGAACACTTAACTTGAATTTAGAAAGGCAACTTAAACTTGAGGATGTTCATGAAGAGCTTAAAGTTCTTCACTTAGTATATATATGTGTTTCCTTAGTTTGTAAAAGAAAGTATTTCAGAAAAAACCCGTACTTTAGTAGTTTAAACCTACGATTTACATTTAAAAGTTTTGGAAATCGATGTTTTATTTTAAAGTTTTCAAAAATATAAATTAGCGAGGAAGGAGGACTGATTTTAAATTCATATTGTTCATCCCTAATCTTTTTAAGTTACTACACCTAAAGAAGAATAAGAATTTGTACACATGGACCTATAGTGAAGAGAATTAACAAAATGACATAAAGACGCCAAATACCCTATCTAATCGAACGAGTGGAATAGCAACATAATGGAGTCACAAAAATACACCAGCTGCAATATCAATGACTTTCACAAAAGGTCTTTCTAGTAATAGAGTAGTAAAACAATATTTGACGATTTAGGATTCCAAAATTCGTGCTCAAAGGAAGTACAGTGCTTAGCCTTAACATACCTCAATTCTGACTCTTGTTGTATCAATATGGATTGTACCCCTTTCTTACAGTATGTAATCTACAAAAAATCATGTCATAATATGAAATCTACAGAAAATCATGCCACACAACCATTACAGGCAAAATATTAACATGGCAGGGTCAAAGTGGCAATTTAGATCTTACTAGCAGAGTAATTAGCTCGCTAGACCCTTTTTAAATGTATGATTCATTACCTTTTCTTCTCCAATTTACAAACCCAAATTAATGACGTAACATACATTTTTGCAGCAGCTATTAACAAGTGGAGGTCTACACAATAGTCAACAACAACCAAATAGAGTATGCCTGCACAATAATAAAACTCGGCGTATCGCCACACCCCTCCTCTCCAACCACAAAATAACCACAACCAAATCCAAACCATGAGTTTTCAAACCATTAAATCCAGAAAAAATATATGTAATACAGTCATATAATTGTTCAATATAACCATAATAACTCGAACTTACAGCTTCCAATCACCATCCTGTGAGTTCGTCCAATAATTACGTTTGGAATCACGTCTTTATCTTCATAAGCAATACGAGAATAAAAGGGCAGAACCTTAACTTAAAATTGATGGAGATTA
This sequence comes from Solanum verrucosum, assembly GCF_900185275.1. NCBI lineage: Eukaryota > Viridiplantae > Streptophyta > Magnoliopsida > Solanales > Solanaceae > Solanum > Solanum verrucosum. The sequence goes on from NW_026020045.1 coordinate 2,663,361, forward strand.
TAGTATTTTAGCATATATCTTCAATTACAAAGAGTCTCCTCAAACACAAGACGTTGAACCAAGAAGAAGTCATTTGAAAATTGCAATGCAATAATGGAACCAACGTTACACTTATTTATCTTATAATTAATTACCCATCTCACTCAATAAAATGAAGGGTTAGAATGATTACCTCCAAAAAGCAACAACAACACCTAAAAATGAGACTCCTTCACCACAAAGAATCCTTTAAATCACAACCAATGAGGAGGAAAGAAGTAACACAATCTCTATGAACGTTCCGATGGTGAAACCACGTTGAAATCTTGTAAATCTTTGCTTGGATGATAGGGGAACCTTTAGAGAGGATTTAGGATTGTTTCCTTCTTATTTTGGTCAAAAAATATGAGTTAGAACGAAGGGAAACCAACTCTTATAGAGCTAAACCGAAATAGGGGCGAGGGACCCACCTTCACGTGCCTGCTTGTGCAGTCTCACTAAAATCTAAATATCTCTCAATTCTGAACTCGTATGGACAAATGGTTTAATGTGTTGGAAAGTAGACTCGTAGACCTTCAATTTCATATATTGGAGGTCTTCTAAAGCTTTATATATTAGGAGAAAAGCTCCGAGACATTTAACCCAAATTTCAAATAGTTTATTAAAGAAACTTACTCTAACCTTTGTCAACTTTTATTTCCCAACTTGCTTGACCTCAAAACTTAACTTACGATCATTGGGCGACCATATCACCTTATAAAACATACTTATTAGCATATAAGACACTCTTTGTCTTACCCTAAAGGTACTGGTTAACTTAAACCTTCCGAACGGGCGGGGTGTTAGAAGAGACATTCTTTAACTCGAACTTGTTTAAGGGCATCCTTGACCCATAACGTTAGTTTAATTATTTCATTTTTAACCACCCCTATGCAAAATTATTCTTCTAACATGTTACACCAAGTCATATAAACCTCATACACTCATGCAATGATACGCCTACTATGCGAAAGAACCACAGGGTCTCACATAGCTAAACAAGAATGAAGAACTCCCATACCTCAATTAAGAATCTCCAAGAAATTTCGGGAAGAACCTTAAGAATCTACAAACCCTAGCTCCAAAGGCTTCTTCTTCTTCCTTGAGTTTAGAGAGAGAAATATTTGAGAGGAGGAGAGTCTTATTTTATTTCCTTGAAAAGTGGCTTAATGAAAGGGATTTTAAGTCTAAAAGAGTTATATAGTTGTTGAGAAAAGAATAGAATAATAGGGACTCAACTTTGGAAAAGGACTAAAGACCACAAAATTTTTAACTTAAAATTTGCTAGCCACCACGACTTTGCTCGCCTTTTGCACCCCTTGGCTCGTCAAAGGCACTAGGCGACTCGCCTAATGGCCCTTGGCTCGCCCATTTCATTTCCCAACCTGACAGTGCTTCACTAATTTGAGGATAACTTTTTACCACGAGATCGGAATTGGGAAAACTCAGTGGCATTGGAAAGAGAACTCATAGACCTTAAATAGGATAGGTAATGGCCCACCTAATTCGTTGTGAGCTAAGAGATATCGTCATTTGAAGTTGACCCTACAAGTTGTAACTTAGAAATCTGCCCCTTGCCCGTCTAAGCTCTCCCTTTGGAACCTTGGGCTCGCCAAGTGCACCCTTGGCTTGCCCTTTGTTCCAATGAGCTCACTAAAAGGGTTGGTCATTTGGCGAAGGAGGGGTGACAAAGGGCGACACACCAACCAAGTTGGCGAGCTACCTTTTAGCTCGCCCTTTGGTCCAGCATCTTGGGCAAATGGGCAGTGAACTAGGCGATGGAGGGGGAACAATAGGCGATCCACCAACCATATTGGCGATCTTCACTTAGCTCGCCCATTGTTCCAGAACTAAGGTTAAGAGGGCAGTCCCTTAGGTGATCAAAAGAGCATAAGGGCAACTCGCACAACCCTTTGGGCAATCAAGCAGCCCATCGCCAAAAGGCAACATCAAGTAACAAGGTTCCCACCACCCTATCTTGGTAGTTTAGGTCCTACCTTGCACCCTAGGCTCCTTCCTCACCCCATTTAAGTTCTAAAGCAGTCTAGACACCTACTTAAAGTCACTCTAATCCGAACGTCAAGTCTCTAGTTCATCCTATCATTTTCTGAGCCGTTACATAGAGGGATAGGGAGATTGCTACTAGATGAACCCGGACTCTGACGCCAATGGGTTTCCATCTCAATACTATCCACTCGGTGCTAAGCCTAATTCCCTTTAGATAGTCTTGTTAAGCCTTTACTTGTATTCATGTTTGTGGAAGAATGCATAGCACTCAAACCACCTTGTATCATGGTAGCTCATGGATTCATTAGGTGAGAATAGTCTTTCAACCTTAGAATCATTACCGTGTAGGTAAACCTTTTACCTCATGTTCATGGTGATAATAAGAACAACCCTTCAATTAACACAAGACTATCATAGTATTTCCATAGCATGCATATTCATAACATGGCTTTCATAGTCATAATATCATGGTCATATACATTTCACGCATAATAGTGAGTAAAGGTGCATATGAGAATTAGTCTTTAAATTGACACCATAGGTAAATCATATTCATTTTTATGCATGTTGTGTGTGTGTGCGCATAATTGTCTCACAATGGCACAACAACAACGACATTATCATCATAGACACTTCCCTTCTAAGAAGGGTCACAACATGTACACCATATCCCAATTCATGCACGATTCACATATATTGCATTTAAGGATCTTAGACCATGTAAATCACACATCTAACATTAATACAATAGACATGAATCCATTCATCATTCAAGTAGATCATTCATGGCATGTAGAGAATCATATATTCATATTAGGGGGATATATGGGCAGGGTCCTTCCACAATAGCACCACATACAATTCAACATACCAACACTACCATGATCATAACATATCATTCGTATTCATAACGTATCATACTTAGTCATATCTAGGGTTGTAGGGAAGACGGACCTTATCTCAACACTACAATACATATTGACAAGTAAGCACCTCCACCATAAGTGGATCAATCCCTTCATAGAAGAGATACATGATAAGTAAACTCCTCCACTACAAGTGGGTCAACAACTCATATAATATAAACTCATCATAACATACCTTCATAGATTTTCCTTCAAAGCCAAGAGTCAAGATCCTTATAGATTTGGCACTTTAAGTAGAAGGACATCATAAACCAACAATATAACCAACATGATCATAATCAAGTTAGTCTAGGTCTACAAGATTCATCATGATCAATTCATGTCTAGGTGATCTAATCTAAGACAATTAAACAAGAAGATCATCAATCCTAGAAGATCATATCTAACCCCTCAACTTGCCTCTTTATGAGATAAACCTAGATCATGTCAATTTCATCTTATATTCATAGGTTAATCAAAAATACATGTAGAATTATACTTATATCATGCAATTACATCATAATCAACTTCTATTCATTCAATTGAATCAACTTCTAATCACATTCATATTGTAGAGAAAAGCCATAGCTAGGGTTAGGGGAAAACTCATGGATTCTTTGGAATTAAAGTTAAAATCATATTAATTCAGTAATATAATCCATAACAAATGTAAATCAATCCTTTAGAACAACTTTGAAAGGAATCCATGGGGTTGAGTTGAAACCCTAGCTTTTGAAGATTTCTAGAATTGAATTGAAAGTTTTTGAGAGGGCTCCATGGGTGATAGCTACCCATGGATGAATACCACCATACCTTAGGTGTAGAAACCCACGAAAATCATAAGGCAAGGCCTCCATATTCAATCCCCTAGGTTGGTTTCTTCATGGTCTTCAATGGTGTTCTTGGAGAAAAGACTTTGGGAGGGAAAGGGGATTTGAGTTTTGATTTGGGGTCTTGACTTGTGGTGAATTAATGGATTAGTTTAGGGACTTATAAACTTATATAGGTCATTAATTAACCACCTAACCGATCTCCCTTAACCCCCACTTAATTAACTAATCAATTAACTAACCCCTAACTCGAAATAAAACTGCCAACACACAGCCCAACCTACGGACAGCCTTCCACGGACCGTAGACCAATCTACTGGCCGTGGTTGGCTTCCATGGTTTGGGACTGTGGCTCTAAATTCTGCAGGACCAAGGAGAAAATAAGTATGGACTCACTAGGTCCATCCACGGACCGTGTTATGGTCTACGGGGCGTGGTTTGCCTCCGTAGATCACCACCAAAAGAAACAGACCATGCTGTCCAGGCAGCTTTGGGGGACTGTTTTGGGGTCCTCCTCAAGGACCCCTCGAGTGGTCTTTGGGGAGTCGTACCTGGATGTTTAACCCCTAAACATGTCCATCTAAGTATGAGAGTAAATTCTACAAGTTTTCACCCTCAAACAACACTCCAAACTTCAACGACAAGACCCCTTCAACTCACTAGTTCAAATGACTAGTTTCCGGACGTTATAGTCGTTTCTTGGCGTGTGACCTACAATCTCCTCAAGCTAACTTCAAAAGCCATTTTTCATCATTTAAACAATTTTCCAACTATAAACTAACATGTGAGGCTCTAGTTCAACCCACTAGATTTAGTCAAACCTTAGCTAGGTCTTACTAGGTTTTACGGGGTGTTACAGTAGTATTATGCATAGTCACACCACTTTTAAGGCATATTTTTGCATTTATGATTCAACTTTTAGGAATCACGCAACTTTCTTATTTATTTTGTGTGTATTAGCCCATGGATTTGGTGCCTTAGAGTACCCAAAAAAAAATTCTGAAAAAACATTATGAGGACCTCTGTAATGAGTTAGGGAAGCATTCCTTATAATTACAATATTACGTGTCAATTTTTAGGAATTAAGAGACCTTTTTTATTTTTCGTGTGTATTAGCCCATGGATCTGGTGAATCTTTTTGTGTTTTTTGGCAGAAATATTTTTTGTTAGCATCTGTGATGACCCATTTAATGGCGTGTGTTGATTCGGAGGGGCATATGTCTGTATTTTCTAGTTCAAAGGAGGCCCAGAATGGGAAATAGAGATTTTTTTCATTCATCACACCTGGTGATGTGGACTCTCAGTTAGGCCAGCTACACACTCAAGGTGCACAGGAGGCCACATTTCACCCCGCATGACATCTTGCGATGTGCTAGGGGCTACGTGATCAATGAAACCTAGACAAATGTGCCCTCGGCCTAATGGCTCTAAGAACAACTTGCATTCAAAGACTCGATGGTTCACGAGATTCTACAATTCACACAAGGTTCGCATTTCTCTACGTTCTTCATCGATTCAAGAGTTGAGATTTTTGTTGTTGAGAGTCATTTGTGTTTGAGCAGCACATGTCCCCCCACACACTCTATGGATGGGGCACAAGGTGCGGGCTATCAATTTTAGTATTCTTTGACATTTTTGATGCTGGGATTCATTGTTCGCCCAACGCGCACGCCGGGGATGAGAGGGAGGTGTGTGGTTGGAGGGTTTAAGCACCCCCGACCACGCGTCGAACATGTTCACGAGTCGTTCTACTTCGCAAATTCTTACAATGATCCTTCCACAGGCTCACCCTCAAAAATCTTGTTACGGCTTCTCCTTCCTCTAAATGATAAGGTTAAATAGACTTCTCACGACATTGTGGGTAGTAAACCGCCAATATCACCGAAATATGAATATTTCACTAGATCATTCAATTGGTGGGAGCCACAGGCGATATGTACAAAGGGCAGGTACATAGTCAACACGAGGTAATGACTCACGCTTTCTAGAAATTTCTCATTAAAGACCAACAATTCCAATGATCTATCCCCATCACGATGAAAATTCAAAGATTACTCAGGCATGTCGGCTAAGGCTATAAACTCATTGAATACATCAATATAGTGCACATGCAACCCAAAACATCTAAGGGAATCACGGACCTATTATTGCATCAAACTTCCGCGACCTAAAAGGTTGTAGTGCATTTATGAAGTTGGTTGATGCACCCGACAGACATTCCCTCATCCTAATGGATTCTGGTAAAATTTGCATCCAAAGACTTGATACCGCCTGACCGATGCACACATGCCTTGGTTGATGCATGCATGCCTCGGCTGGTGTCGCTTGGCCAATTCCTACATGCCTTGATTGACGCCTCGTATTAAAATTGACATTGACATTTGTATAAACAATGTATTTTGAATTAAAAAATCATTGTATTTCATCATAAGCATATGTATAGTCGCACCACTTTTTAAGGCATATTTTTGCATTTACGAGCCAACTTCTAGGAATGATGTAACTTTCTTGGTTTTCGTGTGTATTAGCCCACGAATCAGGTGCTAACTTCTTCGTGTGTTTTTTGGCTGAAATTTTTTGTGGGCGTCCATGGCGACCTATTTAATGATATACGTTTGTTCGGAGGGTCACACATCAATATTTTTAAATTTAAACGAGGCCTGGAATGGTAAATAGGGATTTTTCCATTTGTCACACTGGGTTATGTGGACTTGCATTTAGACTAGCCACGCGCTCAGGGGGGACAGAAGGCCAGCTTCTACCCTACGTGACATCTTACGGCGTGCCGAGAGGTGATGTGATGTGTGAGGCCCAAATAGATGCTCCCTTGGCCTAATGGCTTTGAGTGCAACTTGGGTTCAAAGACTCCATGTTCACGGGATTCTATAATTCACACCAAGTTCCCATTTCACTTCTTTCTTTAATAATGCAAGTGTCGTATATCTGTTGCTAAGAATTTTTTGTGTTCCAACAGAAGCACATGTGCCCCACTCACTCCACGGACAGGGCACGAGGCGCGGGCTATCAATTTTAGTATTCTTTAGCTCTTTCAGTGTTGGTGTTCGTTGGTCTCCCGATGCCTACGCTAGTGATGATAGGGAGGTACGCGGGTAAAGCCACTAAGTACCACCGGTTGCGCGTCACCCCCAGGTGTTAACATGTTTTCTCAGTTCATTTTGCTTTGTAGGTCTTGACAATGATCCATTCGTAGGTTCACCTACAGAAAGCTTTTTACGACTTCATCTTCTTCTAAACGAAAAGGTTCAATAGACTTCTCTTGACGTCAGGCAGAAAACTACCCATGTTGCCACAATATGAATATTTCACTGGATCATTCAATCTGTAGGAGTGACGAGCGAAATGTACAAAGGCCAGGGATGTAGTCAACGTGACCTGATGACTTGTGCTTAGTAGGAATTCTTCGTTTCAGACCAATAATTGCAATGATCTATCCCCATCACGATGAAAATTCAAAGATCACTTGGGCATCTAGATAAAGGCTATAAACTCGTGGAATACGTCAATGTAGTGCACGTGTTGCCAAAAACATCTAAGGTCATCCAAAACCTATTAATGACTTAAACTTCTGCGACCTAAAAAGTCGTAGTGCCTTTAAGAAGTTGGTTGATGAGCCTGATAGACATGCCCTCGGCCTAATGGATTCGGGTTCAATTTGCATTCAAAGAATCGATGTCGCATGGCCGATACACGTATGCCTCGGCCGATGCATGTAGGCCTCAACTGATGTCACCTGATGTCGGCCAATGTCGCCTTGCCAATGCGTGCATGCCTCGACCGACAGCTGATATTAAAATTGATTATCAAATATGAAAATTGACATTCACATATGTATTAATAATGTATTTCGAACTCAAAATATTCATTTCATTTCATCAGAAGCATTACGTATAGTCGCACCACTTTTTAAGGCATATTTTTGCATTTGCAAGCAAACTTTTAGGAATTACGCAATTTTTTTTATTTTTTTTATTTTAAGTATGTGTTAGCCCATGGATCTAGCACCATAGATGAACCAAAAAAAACAAGAAAAACTTTATGAGGACCTGTGTAATGAGTTGGGGAAGCATTACCTAACGTTGCACCATTCTTTTAAGGCATATTTTCGCATTTATGAGCCAATTTTTAGGAATTTCACAACTTTCTTGGTTTTTTGTGTGTATTAGCGCATGGATATGGTACTAAATCTTTCATGTGTTTTTAACAGAAATTTTTAGGGCGTTCGTGATGGCCTATTTAATGGCATGTGTTGGTTCGAAAGGGTAGATGTCGACATTTTCAAGGTCACACAAAGCCAAAATTAGGAAATAGGGATTTTTCCATTCATCACAACTGGTGAAGTGATCTAGAATTTGGGCTAGACGCACGCTCAGGGTGCACGATAGGCCAGATTCTACCCTGCGTGAAATTTTGCAGCATGTTGGGGGCATAGGAATGTGTGACACCCAGACAGAGATGCCCTCAGCCTAATGGCTTCGAGCTCAACTTGCGTTCAAATATTTGGGTCATGACATATGCTTTGAAGTTCACTCAATTAGATAAGTATGCTCTGACTATGGTTGTCAACTCCAGGGCAAGAATGAGTAAGTTTGTGTCGGGTGTTTCTAAATTGGTTGTCAAAGAATGTCGTACCACCATGTTGATCAAGGAAATGGATATTTCTTGATTGATGATACATTCCCAACAAATTGAAGGGGAAAATCTCAAGGAAAGGGCAAAAGAGTCCAAGAGAGCAAAGATCGGTGATGATGACTTTTTCTCATTCTAGGTCCGGTGGACATGGGCGTTCTCAATTCTGGCAAAAGTTTTTGGGTCAAGGTTCTTCAAATTCTCTCGCTCCTAATTTAAACATAGATAGGGTGTCTAACCCTAAGATTCAAGGAGGAAATGGTGGTAATGGATCTTTTATCCCCGCTTGCACTAGGTATGGTAAGAAACATGATAGCAAGTGTTTTCTCGGTATTAGTTGACTTGAAGAAGTCTGTTTATGAAAAAGCAATTGAGGCTTTCTCCTAAGAGAGAGATGGTGTCCTTTAATATTAAGGTCACTTATGTGTTCCGAATGTTGATGACTTGAGGAATCATATTCTGACAAAAGCTCACAGTTCTCGATATTCTATTCACCCGGGATCCATTGAGATGTACCGTGATTTGCACGAAATTTATTGGTGGAATGGGATGAAGAAGGACGTTGCGGAATTTGTGGCTAGATATCTCAATTGTAAAGAAGTGCATGTTGAACATCAGAAACTCGTAGTTAGGCTAAAAACATTAGTGTTCCTACATAGAAGTAGGAAGATTTGAACATGGACTTCATTACGGGTTTATCCCGCACTCATCAATTGTTTGATTCAATTTGAATAATTGTAGACCAAATGACAAAATCGGCTCACTTTCTTCCCGTTAAAACTTCATTCTCGTTGGAAGAGTATACCAAGCTTTATATTTGGGAAATGGTAAGGTTGCATGGAGTGCCCATGTCCATTATCTCAAATCACGTACTCAGTGTACATCTCAATTTTGGAAGTCATTTCAGAAAGGTCTAGGTACTCAAGGGAAACTTAGCATGACTTTTCATCCTCAGATCGATGGACAAGCCGAATGTACCATTAAGACTTTGTAAGATATGTTGATAGCGTGTGTGAATGGTTTCAAGGGAAATTAGGATGACTTTTTGCCTTTGATTGAGTTTTCTTATAATAATAGTTATCATTCTAGTATTACGATGGCACTGTTTGAGGCTCTTTATGGTAAGAAGTGTAGGTACCATATTGGTTGGTTTGAAGTTGATGAGGTTGCTTTAATAGGGCCTAAGTTGGTGCATGAGGCCATGGAAAAGGTTCGACTTATTCGCATAAGGTTGAAAAAGGCTCAAAGTCGACAAAAGTCTTATTTCAATGTTAAGAGAAGAGAACTAGAATTTGATGTTGATGATTGGGTCTACTTGAAAATTTCACCCATGAAGGGTGTAATGAGATTTGAAAAGAAAGGGAAGCTTAGTTGATGCAATTCGGATTGCACAAGACCGTCCACTCGAAGTCAAGCTCAAGACCTTCAAAGGATGCAAGGTTTGCTCATGAAGTTAGAGGTCCTTAAGCTTGTATTGATGGAAAAGAAAGGCTTCCATGCCTTGAAGATCACTTGGGAAACTGACGGGAAGACAGTTGATGATACTGTCACTTTAGGCAAGCAGGAGCCATTCGGTGAGTCGTCCAATGGCTTGGGCGATGACCCCAATTCTCTGAAAGTTACAGAAAGCTTCAAGGAAAAGGTCACCTCGCCGAACTAGTTTGCGACTTACCTAATCCCTTAGGCGAGCTCGACCCAGATCGCACTTTGGACTTTTTGGGCCACTTTTGGGCCTCTTATGTAATAAATGCCTATAACTATAAATAGCTAGTTTAGGGTCCTCTTTTAGGTAGACTATTTTGAATATTGAACTTTGAAATCTTGTATGAGTGTTGAGAGCTTGGTACAAGCTTGTGTTGATCGTTGCTTAGAAGCATAGATTGCGAGGTGAATTCAATTCCCTCGAGGTCTTCGTAAGAGTTAGGTGCTTATTTAGGATTAACGAATCGAGGTTTTAGGGTTTAATATACTCTTTGGTTGCTTTTTGTTTCCTCTTTTTGTGTCTATATATCTATCTTTAATTCTTGTCTTTAATTTCCACATTTTATTCGTAGTTCGTATTGAGAATTACATCATTAGTCCTCATTATGTGGGTCCATATCTAATTGATTGGTGTATTGGCAAAGTTTCTTATGAACTTGAGTTTCCTAATAATTTAGCATCGGTACACCCAGTATTTAATTTCTCCTTGTTTAAAAAGTATGTAGGAGATTCGACGCCATTGTACCTTTAGAAGGTTTTAGAGTTAAGGGAAATCTTTCTTATGAAGAGGTTCTGATTGAGATTTTAGACCATAAAGTCCGAAAGTAGAGAAATAAATAATTTGTTTTCGTGAAGGTTCTTTGGAGGAATCAATTAGTTGAGGGTTATACTTGGGAGTCCGAAGCTACTATGATGTCCCAGTATCCTCATTTTTTTTCCTCCACTCCTACTCTAGCTTGAGGTATTAATTCCTCATGGTTCATTATTTCAGATTCAAGCGTTTTAGTCATTCTCATGTTTCCATATACATGCATGTTTATGAAACTTGATTATGATGATATGATGTAGCTTGGAGTAATTCTTCATGTTTATGTGCATTTTGATGAAATTACAATCTTGTTGGGTGGTTTGTTTCTCTCCTACTCTATTTATGCTAGCTTGAGTCTCATTCGAGGATGAATGTTCCCAAGGGGGAGATATTGTAACACCTCGAAATTCGGAAAAGGAAAGAAGGCCAAAGAGGGCTACTAGTTCAATTTCAGGAGACACGTTTACGGTTCATAAGATGTTCTACAGATAGTAGACCAGTCTCATAGGTTGTTGACTTGGTATCTTAGTTGCTTGCGATTAGGTTGTTTGCTTGTGATCCAAGTACGTTCTTGACTCGACTTCTTACCCCTTATTTCCTGTTTCTATTCTTCATTTACTATCTTTTTTAGTATCTCATTTTTAGTTACTTGTGATATGTTTTCCTTATTACTTGTTGTTTATGCTTGTGTTATCTTTTGAGTTCAGTCGGTCATTACCTGTTGAGTACCGTTTTTGGTACTCATACAACACTTTTGCCCCATTGTAGATTGCAGTCTAGTTATCATTATTGATTTAGAGTCGTGCAGAGCAGCTTGGGATTTCAGATATTTGGGTAAGCTCCTAGCTTCTGGAGCTACCAGTTTCTGTCTTTTTTGGCTAGGCTTTGCCTTTATATTGTATTAAGAGATAGCATGTACTTGTATGGTAATTGTGAAGGCCTTGTACTCCTATTTAGATGCTCAACTACTAACTGATGTCAGGTCTTGAGATGGTTCTTGTATGGTTTTTTTATTTCTCTTTCTCTGATTTGCTCGAAGCACTTACTTCTAGTTGTTGTCTTCCGCTTGGTAGTCTGTTGCTTATGGCTCAAGTCTTCAAGGTTTCTTCATCAATTGTGTGGGCTTTGAGATTAGGTATGTAGAGATTCCATCAATGGGTTTCATTCACCCATTGAGTCTAAAGACTTCTCCAATTCAATTTCCCTAACTTAATTTGACTATGAACCATAATTTACATGAATTTATGAAGAAATTATTTATTTTAAGAATGATGTTTTCATGAAATTATGCATATTTATGAGAAGGATTGTCTTATGACTTAGGTTTCTTTAATATCAAGTATCTACAAAATTGTGAAAGGTTTTCTCACATTAAGGGATCATGGTTTGGTGAAAGGTTTTCTCACACATGCATGATTCAAGATTTAAGGAGCTATTTTATGATGTTTTTTGCTTGGGTTAGTAAGTAAAATATGTTTTTCCATGGATGATGATATGCTTATGTTTATTACTAATTCCTTTCAGATTTTATTTATAATTCCTTTGAGATTTTATTTAACACCGAGAGGATATTGAGATGGAGGCTCTCCCGTTAGTAGAGGTTAGGTCTATAGTAGCAATCTTTTTGTCCCTAACTATGTGTCCATGTAGGTTATCTTAAGTGACATAGCTAGTGGATCCACCTAAGCTAGAAGTTAAGGTCCTTGCCTTGGCAGGTAAGGACATATATTTTTAGTCTGTGAGCAAGACACCAGATTTCACATTATAGCTCACGTGGTCTATGTCGGTTAATGGTAAATATCACACAAAACGAGCTAAGTTACTTTCAAATAGTTTATGAAGCTTTCCTTATGTTTTAAGATGCATTGACCATGTTCAAAGTTTATAATTCTTCCTTAAAGGCTTTTACTATGTCTAGCTTGGTCATGCACATCATATTTTCGATTATGTCCCCTTATGATCTTGTTTTACGTTTTCATGCATATCCCTCATACTTTGTACATTTCATGTACTAATGCATATTTGTGACTACATTGTTTCAATAATGTAAGTCTTGACGACTCAGCTCCCTCCATTCGTGCCTAGTGAGCACCTAGAGATTTGAAGACTTGGTGAGTCCTCATACTTCGAGGACCATGTCATCATTATTGCTTTCTTATGTCTTTTATGTTTTCAGCTATTGTACGAGGTGTACGGTTACGTCCCGACCACTTCTTTTGATGTAGTAGAAAGACTTATCAAGACTATGTCAGACCTTCGTTTGAATTGTCAAACTCCTCTATTGATATGAAATGCTTTACTTTTGTCTATTATTATGTGTATATGTATGTCAAGTGGTTTATGTAGGGCCTCTCGAGGTCTTATACGTCATGTCATGTCTAGAGTGTACTTTGGGTTGTTATACATTATAAAGAAGATAAAGAGATATGAGTTACTAACAACTTAAATATATGGTTTTATTAGATATTAAATAAATGCATTAATCATTATGCATTGATTTTATTTGTAAAAATAAATAAATAATCAGTGAAAATAAGGGAGAAAAAAAGGATAAATAATTTAATTGCATAAGAGATGTGTCACATAATTATTTCAAAGACCACATTAAATAATATATAAACATAGATTTTCATAATTATACAACACAAAATCTACACTATCACATTCACAAAGTACTAAAAAAATAAAAATAAAAAACTTATAAATACATTTCAAGCAAGAAATGAATAGAGAGAAAAATAAATTATTACATACACAAAAGAATAAACAAAGATGATATTATAAAATAAATTATCTCATCTTTAATTTTCTTTGCTAGAAAAATAAAAGTTAAACACATCATCATAATTCTTTTGGGTGAAATAACGTAATTATAAATTATGCTTTATTAAAAAAAAATTATAGAAAACTAAATGAATAACATTATCAATAGATTCATCACCATGTTCTGCTCCCTAAAGGTATGTCAAAGCCCTTGTCATATACTACTAATTGATTTTTAACACTATTCATACTAATTGATTTTTAACACTATTATGAATAAATTATTTACTGATAATAACATAAAACACAAAAAAATGTGTATACAATTTTTGATAAGACACTGCAATATGTATGATATTTATAATATTTCTATTCCAATTATGTCAATTCAAAAATAATTACATCAAAAGAGATGAAAGAAATCTAAATTATACAATACATTTGCAAAATAAAAATAAAAATAAGTGCACTAACAATAAAAAATCATGATTACTTGAAATCTAATAAATATTAAAATCAAACTCTACCAACCACACATAAATGATGCATTTAAAATATTAGTACTATCAAAATTACATCAATATTATTGTCATGAATATTTTCTTGATCTCATATATATATAATAGTAAAGACGGTTCGGGCCCAATATGAGCATCTGTGGCATAAATATGTACAACAGTCAAAAAGTTCCTCAGAAACTAAGGGGGGAAAGTAGCTTGAAGAGTGATAAAAGGAGTTGCACAATTTGATGAGAGTTGCAAAGATGGTCTCCTTTTTTTACCACATTTGCATCTAATGTGCTAACAAATAAAAGAATATTACAATATGGATTGTGAGAGGATAGCTCTTCTGCACAGTAGTGAACTAGAGCTATTAGGATGCCCTTCACTTAGATCAGTGAAAGATGGAGGATATTAATGTTTTCAATGGCATCAGATGCCTCTTGAGGTTTTGAATCAGTCACTGCCTTGTCTTTCAACTCACCACTATCAGTTTTTGGAACTAAGATTAGTTGTGGAGCAGGTAGTTGGTCAAATTTATGAGGGGCAGATGATGGTTGACAATGATCTTTAGGAGAACTGTTAGGAGAAACAAACATGAGTGCAAAGGAAATTCAGTTAACACAGAATCAAGCATTTCAATTAATGCGCAAATCTTTTCAAAATATGATTCTACTATCAACGACATTGTAGAGCTAGTACTCTGGAACAAAAAAATCCCTCAGAGCAGCCAAACCATTTGCGCCTACCTATTGGCCCCGGATCAGGAAGTTGAAGATGAGTTTCAAAAGTTTCAGCGACATATCCTTGAGTCAAAATAACAATTTCACCGAGTGATCCACAACTCTACATCATGAACAGGGAGTAAGAAAGAGTCCCGAATCATATATGAAAATATTTGATGGTGAATACAAATGACAGCACATACTTCCTTTTTGAGGAACAATCAGAAAGTCACCATTGGCATTGCAGAAAGTAGAGTTCTCCATTAATATGTTGGCAGCATACCTGCATTTTCAACAAGACATATATTATCAGCTAATCTACTAACAATCGATAGGTTCCTAATTATAGTTTAACAAAAATAAAATATAACAAGAAAGTAACAGTTATATTCTGAACTCCATTAGAAGGACATAATGACGACAATATATAGCAAGTTTGAAATACCAAGTACATGTGAATTACAAAATCATATCAGCTCTGTAAGGCTGGATAGGAAGAGAAATCTTTGATGGCGTTTCTAGTGAACCAAAGAAAGGTTGAAGAGGCCACATAAAAGCAACTTTTGGAAATCAATGTAAAACACTTATAAAAGTTATTACTATATACTACTATGTAGGACCTCATATAAATAAGGAAATGGTTGAGACACTGAAAAGCGAAGGAAAAGTAGAAGTTATACTAAATCCTCTAAAAACATTCAGAAAGAAAATTTCTCAACCTACAATGTGTCGAGGAGTGGTTAGATTTCTGAAACAGAAAATTTATCCAATTTTTTTATCAAATTGCAGCTTCAATTGGCTTGGCACCGGAGAATACTATAGAGTAGACAAAACAAAGGTACTTGCAGCTTGGCGTTATCACAACTTCAATTGCTTTAGCTTTAATTGATATAAATGAGGCCAAAAAACAATCATGAAAGATAAAGCTATGCTATATGTATATCTAATTTATGATACAATATACACTTTAACAAAAGGATGATAAAAAATGTGTTACATGTAGAAGTATTTTGCCTGTGGTATCTACACTAATGGCAGTTGCAAAACCAACGCAGATTGATCAGGTCATATGTAACAAAGTTTTCTCAGTTGGAGAAAGGTTGGGAGTCCATGCAAATACGGATCAATTTTTTCTGGTATTGTTCACAATATTCACAAATTGCATGGACATCTTTCACTTTTTGGGTTTAGTCCCGACAAGTTAACCAACTTATCTGAAGATCTTAATTTATCATCCAAGCTAGATATATATTCATTAAGGATTTCCTGGAAAGCTAGTATAAACATGGTTGTTGTGTCTAATTATTGTGGCCTACGAAGAAAAGCTAATGCCCTAGGCAGTAAAAATACAAAAAGGGAGTGATGAACAACAACAACAACATACCCAGTGAAATCCCACTAGGTGGGGTCTGGGGAGGGTAGAGTGTACGCAGACCTTGCCACTACCTCGTGCGAGGTAGAGAGGCTGTTTCCGGAAGACCCTCAGCTCAGGACAAAAAGGGAGTGATGCACTGGGGAAAATTGAGACTATATAGAAGCAAGCTTTAGAGACATGTTAAAGTTGACAAAGGTTTTCTAGCTTATGATTCTTCAATTCTGAATGGTGAATCAAGTGGTAGTGCCAGTGAACGAGGCTCATAGCAGAACATTTTGTTAAACCTTACTTATTCAACTGGCCAAGTCAATTCATAGCATTTCATAACAAGAAAGAGGATATGAATTTGCATAACAAAAATCTCTACAAGTACCTTTTCGAAACTATCCAAGAACTGTAGGCTGAGCATGCTTGAGTGAATCATGATTTTTTTATAGCAGCAAAAAATTACAATGAAAAGTTTAATGAAATTAATAATAGCAAAGTCAATTGTTAACTTACCTATGTGAAGGTTGTGTGAATGATTTTATCATACACTATATTATATGTTGAATGATCATTATCACTGTCTGATGTAGGTGGACGAATTAGTATTTTGACACATTTAGAACTTTTTGCTCTTGATAAAGCCACGTCTAGTTGACCATGCGAGAAAGCAGGTTCTCATAGCTAAATTCCAATAAAATATAACGTTTGACCTTGAGCTTTATTTATGGTCATAGTAAAACATAATCGCAGAGGAAATTGTGTCCTTTTAAATTGTATAGTAATTTTCTCATCTTGTGATGTCAGTAATGAAATTCTTGGAATAAATACATGTGTATTTTTGAAGTCACCACTTTCAATTTAACGCTTATGACATGCATTTTAAAGTTAGAACATGTTAATCGTGTGTCATACATAAACCTTCTGAAGGATTCAAATTTTGTAACAATATAACAGGATAGTTCTCCTTTAAAGTTAACTTATAAGGAGGTAAGCTAAGAGGGTGTAAAGTATGTAAGAAATCTTCAAATTGTCTATGATCATTTGGTTCAATAGTTTCATCCATTGCAACATATGTTCTAGTTCTTTCTGGAAATTTTGTAATTAACATATCATTTATTTCATTTACAAAATCATTTTTTCTTGTTAAAATAACACGAGAAGATATTACAGAATCAGAAGAAAATGCACATAAATTAGGATATTTTATGTTAAATAAGGTATCTAAGGATTGTTCTTCAGTTGTAAAAGGAATAATAAGAGAATTAGGAATTTCAATTTTGTATTCACAATTAGGTGTTTCTTTTTCATTTCCAATTCTAAGTAGATATTCACAAAAGGATGGATCTGTTATTGCACGCATATTTTTAGATAGATGTAATTTCTCAAGATCATTCCACATGTTGGAATATAATAAGCTATGGTGAATAAAGTCTTCTTTTTTCCCATTTCGCACTATCGGAAGAGTCTGTCTAAAGTCGCCTCCAAATACAATAACTTAACAACCAAAAAGTGTCTTCACATCCATAATATCTCTCAAAAGTACATCAAGAGCTTCAATCGTGTTTTTTCGCCATAGATGTTTCATCCCACACAATTAATTTTGCATCTTGAATCAAACAAGAAAGAGGACTTTGTTTACTAATATTACAACAAAAATTATCATCTATGTCAATAGGCATTTTAAAACGTGAGTGAGCAGTTCGTCCTTCAGAAAGAACAGAAGTTGCCACTCCTGAAGTTGCAGTTGCTAAAGCTATGAATCCTTGAGATTGAACAGTTGCTAATAATGCTCGATATAAGAAAGTTTTACTTGTTCCGTCGGGACCATCAATGATAAAAGTTCATGCCTTCTTAGAAGATATTCTATCAATAATTATATTATATGAAATAAGTTGTTCGATATTTAATCTTTTTGGTAAGAGCAAGTCCTCTTCGCTAACAATTATGTTTCTCTCAAAATGGATGTCTTTTGTGTATTTTGAAGTTTCAGAAGGTCTAATATTCTCTAAGACAAGGTTATCCTCATTTATGTTATGTCCCATAGAATGTAAGATATCATTGATATGATTAAAACCTTAGATTGAACACTTTTTGGTTCAGTATTGGAGATACTTTTGAAGTCTTGTGAAAGTGAATCCTCAAACATTTCCCATAATTCTTTTGGGTTAGAAGGATTTCAATATACCAATGATGTAGCTAATAAATGTCTTAAATTGTCTGGCATTTGATAACTGACAGCTTCTAACTTACATTCAATTACACTATTGTTGTAATATAATAATCCTCTTTTTTCTGCAGATTCACGATATGTGCTATAAGGTACTCCATTAACAGTGTGAAGATCTTTATATGATTTTGGTCTCCTTACATTCATTAACAATAGTCTGAGGTAATATCTTTCCCCTTCAGTTACTTGGCATGTCATAACACGTCCAATTACATCACGTTTTTTTCCGACGTGTCCACATTTTCTCTTGAAGACCATACAAAGTGTTGTGGAAATTCCTTGTATAATAATTTCATATTTATAACATGCTCATTTGTTCTATTCATAGAGAAAAATTCAGTTAACATAGTTTTTTTTTATCATTGGATTATTTAAGATTTTATTCTCGCTTTCAGTGCTTTTAAAAGACACAAATTGTTGTCCTTATAAATGTAATTGAAGATGATACACAGCTAGAGTCATTTCACTAGTAGGAATAACAAATAAACGCCAGGCCGCTTCGGGTGGTGAAACCCATCTTGCAGATCGATATCTTTTTATTTCATCTATTTCAGCATTATCATGTAGAGAATTTGCAATTTTATCATGTCCTTTGCAAATATATTTGTAAATATATTTCACAACTTTAATATCAGAACAAATTTCAACATTTACATGAAAATCAACTTTACAAAGAAAGTATGGGTTGTATGGGACAATCCACAAATTGTTCATATGTTGTTTTCTTTTGTATACAGTTTTTTCAGTATTACGTCTCTTATAAAGTGGATATGAATTCATTCCCTTTGATGTTTGTTCAACAAAGTATTTTGGATATTGAAATTTATACAAGCCCTTTTTTCCATACATGAATTTGTAGGATTTATATCACCACGTGGACCATGCACCATATGTTGAAGGACATACGAATAAAGATATTGTTCATTAGAATTAGGTAATTCACCACAAACAAATTTATCATATGATTCAGGTGTCAACAATATATATTCATTAGTAAGAATTATAAGAAAATGAGCATGTGGAAGACCCCATTTTTGAAATTCTATAATGTACATAAAAGCCGCAATTTTCCAAATATGTGTCTTTTTAAAATATCTACTTTTAGTTCTTCTACTTTGGCTCTGAATACGTGAGACACTAAATTAGGTCTATTTTGAGTTTCGTCGATCGATAACATATGTTGTATTATTCCTGTCCAAGATAAATTACATGTCATAGTCACAAAAAGATCAGGTTTTCCTAAGTGTTGTACTAAGGTGATAGCTTCCATATATCGACGTCGCATATCTCATGGTCCACCTATGAAAGTAACGGGGTGGAATATTTTTTTACCAATTTTGGAAGCTTCTATTTCACCAACTCATAAAAAAATCGATAATTCCTTGTAATATATCTATTCAAAATAAGTCTGGGTTAAGTGAGAGAAAAACCTAATCTTTGTGTTTCAAGCACTGAAAGCGAGAATAGAATGTAATACTCCGTTTTCATCATCTTCTCTTATCTGAATTTTGAAACAGTAGTATTCACGACAAGAAGCCATATCTCTTTTTCGTTTTCCTTTATTAAAGACTTGAGCCTCCATATGAAGAACTTCATTAATAGATCATATATTATTTACACTTGGTAGTTTTTCATGTTCACAGTAAGATTGATGTGGTCTAATAAGTCTTTTTATACCACAATGCAATCCATTTAGACCATATGAAAATAGTAACAGATACTATAAAGAATCATAACAGCCATAATAATAATTTACTAAGCGAGTGTTATTACTATGAGTGTATATACGAATATACGGCCCAAAAATAACTTCATTCGAATTATGGTCAACCCATATTCTAGCTACCTCAGATGCATATGGTAAATTATAAACACATTGTTCTAAACCTGAATGGCATTAAAGTGCGAAACAACAATCAGATATTGTTGGGATGTTCATTAAGGACTTTATAAAAATAGAATATGGGTTTTTTGACAATATATTCATAAGTTTCCTGATTATTGATTCGCTAATATGTGCTCAATAAGATATTTTGTTAGCCAGTTCACTTTCATTATCATACAAGTAAAGTTGTAGGCTCTTTGGTTTTTTAGTGGAGGAAAGTAAATCAGGTATAAAATGATACATTTGACTTTGCACTCGAAATGTATATATACCATCATATATCTTAGCTAAAGCTTTGTCGTAGGCTACGCCAAGTGAAGTGAATGCAAACATATTATTATATGTTCTAAAGTAAGTTTGAAATCTCATAGATTCTTCAGTATTTCCCATATATAAATTAGATAAGTCATCAGGCAGTTGGTACGAAACTAACTTTATCGAGCCATTACCACAACAAAAGTCAAGTGATTCATGCTGAAACCTTTTTGCCTTGCAAAATTTATAGTTGGGAACATCTTTTAAATACACATAAGTAGATCGATTATCATTATGTTTTCTATGGGTGTTTTTGTTCAACACATGACCTGTATGTTATAAGTATTGTTAAAACAGAGGATTGCCTAACATTCTAACAAAGTAATAGGAGAAATTAGTTTCGCATAAAATGAATACTAACCTTTCTTTGTAGCAACTTTAGGAGTAGCATTTTTTTGTTCCAAACAGGTGTTGATGTTGAGTCCGAGATATAAATGACCTCAGGGGTAACATTTTGTTGCTCCTTACATGTGTTGAATTTAGAGCCTAAGATATAACTGAAACAATTTAGACATATATTTAGGGGACAATGTAGCTAAAAACTTAAAAGGCAAAGATTATAGGCTTATGTTGAAGTTATAATTTCATTGTAGGCATTTTGTGGATGGAATGTAATAAACATTATCCATTAGATTAATATGTAATTAGATCTTTCTAATTTGATATTAGTAAAAGTGAAGAAGCAATAATTTTTCATTCCAACCTTGGATGTAATAGAAGGAGGCTCTCTTATAGTAAGAGCAGTTTTCCTTGACAATAAAGGATCACAATAACGCTTTGGTCTTTCAATTGAGCTAGGGGGAGCATGTGAGTTGACTTTTCTTTGGTGCGTCTCTATAGTAACATAGCCTGCTTTTTATCAATTGTTATCTTCAAATAAGTATCGCACCTTTTGAGTTTCATTTGATAATTTTATTCTTCTGTACACAGTGAATTTGAACAATAATTTATAACATCACAACCAACAATACTAAAGTATATAAAAATTCAGATTCTTGTAGAACCCTCAGAACATGTCTATCGCACAGTTAAATACATTACAAATTTCCAAGTTAAAATATCAGATAGCACGCTTAAATAAATATATTAGTAACATGTATAGACGTTATAAAATTGTAATTGCATATGATATTGACATAAATTTAGTTTTGGAAAGAAAAGCATTACCTGGTAGTTAGGAGATTATACAATAACAGGAACACAAAGCTGGAACGGAAAAGTTGCATTACATAGAAGGAGGAAACCAAAAAAAACGATAACAAACTATCAGTTACCAACGATAAAATTCAAAGATATAGATTTTGTACAATGACAAGGAACAAAATCTTTTCATTCACTAATGTGAAAACATTAAACTTCTAGAGGCTATAAATAAAATTACAAAGATAATTGATCCCTTGTTATGCTTTTCTGATGGTCATATGTCTATCTGCTTTACTACAGTTAAATTCAGGTGAAACACAGATGTTATAGGCTCTGGCCTCATGCATCATATTATTATACACACAGTTATTATCTTATTAAATTTTATCTGGGGGCTAGGAAGATGATGCTCTAAAAAACTTTTTTTGTCTAATTTCATTGTCTAGGTTAGATTTGATATTTCTCATCCTTTTTTCCCTTGTCTTATTATGCCTCATGTCGGCCTTCCATTTTATGCATGAACTTGCAGAATACAACTACCCAAAAGAGATTTTAGTTAGATAGAAAATATGATTTGCAATTCAATAGTATTTATTAGTAGTAAATGTCAATTGAAAGGAAATCTCTTCAATTGTTGGAGCAATTGGGACTGACATGGGAGTAGTTACAACACCACAAATGCATTGGCTGGTTCAAGTATGAGGGTAAACAAAAGGCACAATACACATATAGAAAATGTTCAGAATAATAATAACAATACTAATCCAAATTATTTATTACACTATAAAATAAGGTTGAAATTTTAAACCTGGAATTTGGTTATTTGGGGCATGAAAATTTGATGTTTGTGTAATCAAGACACAACTTCCGATGCAACTGTCTACGATCGTACAATAGTTTAGTAACCCAACCAAGGGTTGAGTTCGTTCCCAAGAGAGTGGTTTTGAGAATTAATAGAAAAATAAAATTTAATTCTAACTAGTCATAACTAAAGATATTAACGATTAAAAATATTATAAATTCAAAGGGGACACAAGAGTGTCAATTAACAATGGGGTGGGGTTTTGTCACTAGTAAGTAAAAACAGCAAAATCAACAATGGTTTCTAAGTAATGAGAGAGAATCCTTGGGATGTGATGGGAATACGGGTTAAGCTAGATTATTGAGTAAAGCTTTCGATAGAAGATTCATAGAATAATTGTGACTAGGCTAGACTTTAAGGGGGATAAGCTCTCTCTACAGCAACTTATCCCGTTTCAAATGCGTTCCTCTCGGACACCCACTTGCCGCATGAAGAATAGCGTACGCCTTAACCCACTCACTCTCTCGAGCTGAGTGTGTGGACATAGGACTAGGGTTCACTCTCTTGAGTTGAACCTCATGTCGACCCACTTACACTAGACATCAATCTAGTGGTCTTAGTTTTACAACCTCTCTCTCGAGCAAACCGAAAACACATAAATAAACTTGTATTTGCAACTACAAATTCATTAAATTCATCCACAACCACTAAACAAAATCACATTTTAACTACGAATAGACTATCAGCAAGCAAGACCCAACAATTATCTTTAACCCATATTCGCTAAATCACACCCCAAGAATTGGGGCTTTTAGCCACACATGTATAAGAGATAGAAATTTATACCAAATTGAGTTTGCATTCAACTAGATATGAAGATTTAAGTCTTGATACAGGCCAAAATTGAAGAATCCAAGAGACCCAAATCCAAATCTTGAAGATAAAACCCTTTGGAACTTCAAGTCTTCAAAACCCTCTCAAACTTAGAGCAAAACTATCAAAAAGTACTATTCTATAAGAAAATTATAATAATTGTTCGACTTTTAAAACTACAACTCTAACTAGTATTTATAGCTTTCACAGATTTGTGCTACAACGGATCATTCGGCATCAATAGTCAGAATCGCCGATCAACTCAGCGATTCACCCTTTGGTGTAGTTCATCGCCGTCTTGCACCAGCCTGCAGCATCATCGTGCTCTGGGTCATTGCATGGCATGGTACTGCTTCGCAGAACTTCTCGGCGATGCGCCGTCTGCTCCCTTTTTCCGCCGACTTGATCCTTTCCTTCAGGGCTTAACACACTGGAACAAAAGGCGAAGTAAGACCCTTCGGTGACTCGCCAAGTGGACTTGGTGATCCTCAGGCCTTCATTTCTTCGTTCTTTTCAGCCATTTCGTTCCTTTTTGCGACGTAGAGTCCATACTTTCCTTCAAACATCAAATACCTAAACTTAAGGGTTTTCATCAGATATTGAGATAAAATAAGCATTTGAGGACACAATTTTTATTAAAATATAGCCTTAAATGAGTCCAATTTGTGGACTCATCAACATCCCCAACTTAAACTTTTGCTTGTCCTCAAGTTCAGCCGTTCAAAAAGGGTGTCTCGAACAGTACTATACAAGACTCAATCATGAATGCACACAACAAGACTCAATTTACCTATGCAAAGATCAATTGTGTACTCAAAGATTCAAGTTGTGACTCACTATTACCAAAGATTCTCAAGCTCGCAATACTTGCTTCAAATGCAAGTTCAAGCTCAACAAAAGCCTTTGAATGCCCTCACACAAATGATGATTCCATTTTCACACGCAAAGGTAAAATCCATTTTAAAGTTCAGGAATCAGATACAACGCTCACACTCACAAAAATGAACACAATGCATGCTTTCATCCATAGGTTTGCCCATATTTTCCAATCAACATTTGCTTTGACTTTCTCAAGATCATAAAGGTCTTATCAAAGCTTGTAACAGGGTTGAGTGTAAAGGTATGGTCATTTAGGCTGAGTGACTCTTATCGTCATGAAATGTGGTGCTCTCAACACTTCCTTTCTTTTTCCTTCATCATTTTCATTAGTGCATCATAGGTCATCATATTATTCACTTCCCATGGATTGTTCGGAACCCTATTTCTTTGGTACTTTATTCCACAATTTTTTTCATTCTTTTTTTTTCTTTTTTTTATGGAGGGGTTTCATCTTTCTTAAAACCATGGGTAAGAGGAGACTTTCCTTGCACTTCTTGACTTTCCCTATCTTTTCACCACACCCCCTACTTAGGCTTTTGGCCTAAGTTGGCTATTCAACTAACCACAATTCTAGAGGATTATAGGTAATAGATTAAGAAAGGCCTAGTTTTCATCAAGTTTCTTCCAAAGAAGGGAAAGGCTCAACGGGTGTTCAAGAGAGAATCACATGCTCACAAGGTAAGTCACAAAAGAGGTATATGTTAAATTGGTTCACACACTTGGAAGTTGCCTAAGATCATATCAAGAGAAAGTCTTACTTAGTCAACCGGACCAACAGGGCAAATTCTAGGTGTTGTCATGCATGGTTCCAAGTAAGCTTATCACACAAGGCATCGACACTTAAGTCTAACAAGACTTCACACTTTTGCTAGTGTGCAACGGTCATCACAAGAGAATCGATTTGATAAATGGCTAATCACAATGAGATGCAAAAGAGTTCACATATTGTCTATGCAACTTCATTTGGCCTCATCGTAGCCGTGCATTCATGTTCGTTCGATTGTAAGCACTATTCAAGTCATCAGTATTGATCAGGACTGACACTTAAATTTTGCAAAAGAACAGCCACATTCATCACACAAGAGGTGGCAAAAATTTTCGGACGGGGTCAAAATTATTTTGCAATTTAAATAAAAGGAGCCATAAGCTCAAGCATCCATAAAAAAATAGTATTAACACAATTTTAAAATACAACGGCCCAAATATATACACAAAACACGAACAAAAATAGCACACAAAAGGTGTGGGCCTCACCCCACCACAAACAAAAACAATTTGTCCTCAAATGCAAATAACATAGAATCTGAAAGGTAAAATGAAGAAAGACAAAGAGGGAGGAAAAGAGGGGATCCTGGCTACTCAGTCGCTCCATCTTCCTGGGCATCAGTGCCTAATGTGTTATTTTGAATCTAGGTGTCAGTGCTTGGGGTCATGTTTGAGGTTCGGGCATCAAGAACCGGGGATATTTCTGATGCATCGACCCTGTTAGGTCCATTAGGAGTGACCTCCTACAAATTTTCCCAATGAGGATGTACAACAACATAGAATTCCCTAGCCCATGAAGGTACTTTATGGTTTCTTGGAATTTTTGAAATAGGTATCCGACCAGAAGATGCATAGACCTCCTTGACTCCCTTGCCCTTTCCCTTATCTTTCTTCCCACTAGACATGGGCGGTGTAGTAGCCTTGCCTTTGGATGTAGCGGGCTCCTCATTCATCGTCTTCCTTTCAGTTTTCTCTTGGGTTGGTACAATTCTCTCGGTAGCTTTTAGTTTCGCTATATTTGCAAATCCTCAAGAAGAATCCATGAGATTGGCTCTAAAGGTCTGGTGAGTCAGCCAAAAGTTGAAATGCATGCAAGATCAAAGGGGCAGAAAAAGGGCGATCAAGAATACTTTCGGCGAGTCACCAAGTACTTTTGGTGATCTCAGGCTTCTCACCGAAAGTTACAGCATTAAACATCAAATTCCACAAGAAATTAAAGTGAGATGAGAGCGTCTGGCGAACCGCCAAGTAGTTCAACAGGCTAGACCTAGCTCGCCAAATAGCCTAATGCTATTCTCAACCCACCTTCTCGAATTCAACCCCTTAATCCCCAAAAACAAAGTCAACACATGCACTAGTGAGATTTAACTCAGATCCATAACATCCAAACACAATCCAAACACAATCCCATAAAATATACTTCTGCTAAAAGCACAAACAGACGAGGTCTCAACACTTATAAATAAATTGAGCCATATTTAGAGACTAATACAGGCTCACACAAGAACAAGATACAGATATTGCAAATGAGTACAAATTCTATAAAATAGTTTCGAGTGTCAGGCAACCAACCTTTTATGCCGATAACGGTAAGACTAAAATGCAAAAAAATAAAGAAATCCAACTCGAGCACAAATCAACTAACTGAAATACTAGTGAGATGCAAAAATAAGAGAAATACTACCTTGGTGTGGGTTTGTGAAGTTTAAAAGCGAGGAAAACTGAAGAATTTGGACTCTTAAGACATATGGCTTCATAAACTATCCAGTTCGCGTCCACTCAGTGACATTAGTCGCACTGGCCAATCCATTCGGTAACACACCGAATGGTTATTTGACTCGCCGAGTTTTACAAGACCTTCAATCAACGAAAGGGTCCAAACGGCGATCTTAATCGTGGTCGTCGACCTGGTTGGCAACACGCCCAACTGATTCTCAAACTCACCGAGTTTTATAGGCTCCAATTTATACGTGTGTTGAGCCAAACGGCGGGTCAAGTCGGGTACGCCGACCTCTTCGGTGATCTGCCGACTGACCATTTTGATGCCAATCTGCATTTTCCAAACACTTTCCACACTTAAACATGTACAACCAACACACTATTATTTATAAAAGAAAAAGAAAACAATAAATGGATTTGGATTGCCTCCCAAATAGCGCCTTAGTTAACGTCGTGGCACGACGCGAGTCACCATTTAAGCATCAAAGTTGGGGTTATCCATATCATCACTAGGCAATCCCCTATTTTTCTATGAATGGAGTTAAGGCAATTCATGACTCATAAGGTTCTCGAGCAGCTGAACAGCTCTGAATGAGACCAAATCATTCGCTTCATCCCTTCAATGTCTTCTTTAAATTCTTCCAGCTCTCTATCTTGCTTAGTTGCCTTGTGGAGAATGGTTGATAGAATTCCCTCAATGCGTTTAACTTCATTTTCCTCGAGATTTCTTCACTCCTGGGGAGGGAAATATTTATCCTTTCTCTAGCACTGAGCCTCGATCTTTACCATCTTTTTGGCCAACTCATCCATCTGAGTCATCAATGCGGTCATCATGAAGTCCTTTTCTGGTTCTTGGTTCATTTTAGTCATGTTGTCAAGCAGTTGGACTGCCATTGCATAGGACTACTTTGCAATATCACCCGATATAAGTTGGTCGACCACCCTCTTGTTTCCGGGGTCAAGACCTATGTAGAAGCAGTCAAGAAGGATTATGTCGGGAATGTCATTAATTGGGCATTCAGTGATCAGTTATTTAAACCTTGCCCATGACTTGTGGACCCTTTCGCCCTCCAATTGCTTGAAGGTTAGGATTCTATCCCGAATTATCATTACCTCTAATGGAGGAAATTCCATTATCTCACAAGTGTTGGTTGATATATTCACCTCCTCTGCTTTTGAAGTACAAATCAACAAACCAAAGCTAAAAACAAAGTTAGTAAAACTACAACTAAGAAGAATAAAAATTCTACTAATCTAAAAATTCTCAATTAACACCACTCCCCGGTAACGGCGCCATTTTGATGTTTGCGTAATCAAGACACAACTTTTGATGCAACTGTCTACGATCGTACAATAGTTTAGTAACCCAACCAAGGGTTGGGATCGTTCCCAAGAGAGTGGTTTTGAGAATTAATAGAAAAATAAAATTCAATTCTAACTAGTCATAGCTAATGATATTAATGATTAAAAATATTGTAAGTTAAAAGGGGACACAAAAGTGTCAATTAACAATGGGGTGGGGTTTTTGTCACTAGTAAGTAACAACAGCAAAATCAACAAGGGTTTCTAAGTAATGAGAGAGAATCTTTGGGATGTAATGGGAATATTGGTTAAGCTAGATTATTGGGTACATGCTTTTGATAGAAGATTCATAGAATAATTGTGACTAGGCTAGACTTTAAGGGGGATAAGCTCTCTCTCGAGCAACTTACCCCGTTTCAAATGTGTTCCTCTCGGACACCCACTTGTCGCTTGAAGAACAGCCTACGCCTTAACCCACTCACTCTCTCGAGCTGAGTGTGTGGACATGGGACTAGAGTTCACTCTGTCGAGCTGAACCTCATGTCGACCCACTCACACAAGCCATCAATCTAGTGGTTTTAGTTTTACAACCTCTCTCTCGAGCAAGCCAAAAACACAAAAATAAACTTGTATTTGCAACTACAAATTCATTAAATTCATCCACAACCACTAAACAAAATCACATTTAAACTACGAATAGACTATCAGGAAGCACGACCCAATAATTATCTTAACCCATATTCATTAAATCACACCTCAAGAATTGGGGTTTTTAACCACACATGTATAAGAGATATAAATTTATACCAAATTGAGCTTGCATTCAACTGGGTATGAAGATTAACGTCTTGATACATGCCAAAACTGAAGAATCCAAGAGACCCAAATCCAAATCTTGATGATGAAACCCTTTGAGACTTCAAGTTTTCAAAACTCTGTCAAACTTAGAGCAAAAATATCAATAAGTACTATTCTATATGAAATTTATAATAGTTGTTCGACTCTTAAAACTACAACTCTAACTAGTATTTATAGCTTTCACAGATTTGTGCTGCACCGGATCATTCGGTGTCGTTAGTCGGAATCGCCGATCAACTATTCGCCCTATGGTGTAGTTCATCGCCGTCTTGCACCAGCCTTCAACATCATCGTGCTCTGGGTCATTGGGTGACATGGTACTGCTTCGCAGAACTTCTCGGCGATGCGCCGCTTGCTCCCTTTTTCTGCCGACTTGATCCTTTCCTTCAGGGCTCATCACACTGGAACAAAAGGCGAAATAAGACCCTTTGGCGACTCGCCAAGTGGACTCGGCGATCCTCAGGCCTTCATTTCTTTATTCTTTTCAGCCTTGTTGTTCCTTTTTGCGACGTAGTGTCCATGCTTTTCTTCAAACATCAAATACCTAAAACTTAAGGGTTTTCATCAGATATTGAGATATAATAAGCATTTGAGGACACAATTTCTATTGAAATATATTCCTAAATGAGTCCAATTTGTGGACTCATCAAAATTCTTGATTGATCATGAAGTATTTTGGGGTTGGGTTAATCTTGATTTGTTTTTTTTAGTTTTGTTAGATTTGTTGAGCCTAATAAAGGTCAAATTTCAACTACAGTTGATGGACCCATGAAAATCTCTTATCGATACAACTAAATAGTAAATTCTTAATACCAAGTATGTGAAAAAACTCTCATCCATACCACTAAATTGTAAGATTAGAATACATATCGTGTGAAAAACTCTAATTGATGCCAATAAAATCTAATTCAAGCATACCTATTATGCGAAAGACTCTCATCGATACCGTTAATTTGTAATATAAGAACACATATTGCATGAAAGACTCTATCGTTACTGCTAAATTCTAAACTGACGAATGACAATACCTACTGGATCAAAGTTTTAGGGGATATGTTGTAGATTTGGTAGACTCTGATCCTAGAGGTTAAAGGGATGTTAAAGGATTTGAACCTGAGCAGAAATATGTTCCTCTTTCTACCTATGACTTTGTTTTGATTTCTTGGATTACTTTTTTAGTTTGAATTTTAAATTTTAAATTTTAAATTTCAAATCTTGTTATAGATCCATAGTAGTTGTTGTTGTGTTATTCTTATAGTTTGTTGTTCTTCTACTTCCACCTTTTGCTTTTGGATGCCACTAAATTATAATCTAAGAACACCTATTATGTGAAAGACTCTCATCAATAGCACTAATCTGTAACATATGAACCATTAAATTGTAAACTCACAAATCACAATACCTGATCCTACAGTCCAAAGGACTGCTAAAAGATTTAAACCTGGGAAGATTTTTGTTTCACTTTATTCTACATTTCACTTTGTTCCCCTCGGTTGAAATAGTAGACAAAACATATGTATTTACTAATCCCAACAAAACAAGCTTCTATTTATAAACTAAGCTAGACTTTCAAAGTATGACGCATTTTTTAAGTTAACAAAGTTCCGAATCATTTTTGTTATTAATTTATTTTTCTAATTAAGTTTTTTAATTGAACCTACTACAAACTTGCAACATCCCACCTTAGAAAGAGATAAATTTAGAAAGAACTAATTTGGAAAGAGCCAAATTTGATATTTTACAAGTTATGCTTAAGTTATGAGTTTTTGGTCAACTTCAAAGGACCATAACTTTTAGTACAGGATGAGTTTGGTGGCCCATAAAATGTCAAATGAAATGTCTTTGAATCCACTTTACAACGCCACTACAAAGGTTTCGAGTTTGGATGAGGGAGATATGCCCATTTGAAGTAAGCGTGTCCAGTTAAGGAAAGTTACCCGAATTAATGAGGGGTATTTTGGTCATTTCCTTACCCCATCAGATTTAAATGAGTTTTATAATATTTTGGGGTCAAATTTGATTTGGGTCAGTTTTACAAATCCCAAATACTCTTAGGGTTTTGAGAAGAGGAAAAGAAGAAGAAAGAGGAAAGGTTCAAGGCATTCGTCAAGATTCGTGAGCTTTTTCGAGGGATTACTAATGAGTCCGAGATTTTGACTCATTTAGAGCTTTGTTTTGATAGTATAAGTATCCTCAAATGCCTATTTTATGCTCTAAACTGATGTTAAAGTGTTAATTTGCAGTTATGAAAGCTAAGGAGCAAGGCAAGGACATTACCAAGCAAAAGGGAACCAACCAGCTGAAGAAGTGAAGAAAAGTGATCCCGGTGATCGTCAAGACCACTCGACGAACCACCGAGTGGATCTTTAGCTCGCCCAAAGTTCCAGTGTGCCAGACCTGGAGAAGAACCAACTTGGCGACACAAATAGGCAGTCGGTGAATCGCCAAACGACTCTGCGATGGCAATCTTGATCGCCCAAATTTACAGGCCCTGGAGGACTGATGTCCAATGCAAATTGGCGATGGAAGGGAGCTAAGGTCAGATCGCCGACCAGGTTATCGAGGCTCGACTAACTTCGCCCAATGGCCTTTCAGGCCAAAAAATGGACAACTATGAATTGAAATTTTAAATGCAGAGAAAGGAGTTCTGATCCCCAAGTTTGAGAGTGAGTTTTCTATTAGTTTTTTAGTTTCCATTGTAGACTTTGAGTATTTCTAAGATTAACTTTTAGGATTTGCAAGTGGGTAGTTGAACTTAATCAATTTGGAGCATCATAAAGGCTTGGAGACTTTTACCCACCTAATGGCTAATCTAGTTGGTAATTGTTTTTATCTTTTCATGATGCGTAGCTTAAACCCAAAATTATTGGGGTGTGATCATGTTATTATGGGTTGAATTGGCTTATGGGTATTGTTATTTAATGATTTTAATGCTTAATTGAAGTGGGTTTAGTCATTAGCTGTGTTTTAATCTATGAATTGTAGTTGCAAATGCAATTCTAACTAAGAGTTTTGGGCTTGCTTGAGAAAGCGGTTTTAGAACCAAATCTTTTGATTAATGATTGTAGTTGATGGGTTGATATGGGTTCAGCTCAAGAGAGTGAATCCTAAACTCGATTCTACCTATCTAGCTTGAGAGAGTAGATGAATTAAGGTTTTGGGATGTTCTTATTTATAAGCTTACAGAGGTTTGAGAGAACTCACTTGAATCGTAGTAGTTGTTCGAGAGAAAGTTATTATGCTTATAGTCTAGCCTACCCACTGAGGTTTAGCAATTCGTTAGTAATTTTAATTACCCATATAGTGAAATTATTCTATAATCGATCACATCTCGAGAATTCCTCTCTATATTGTTGTTTCCTCTATTTTGTTTGTGTTTTAGCTGATAATTGTCAATTCAACCCCCTCCCCCATCTGACATTCGTTGTCAACCCCTTCGACTTGTTTGTATGTTTTCGATAATTTATATTCCTATAACCGCTTAGACCATAGTTGTACTTCATAATATAATTGGAACATGTACCGCTCCCTGTGGGTTCAACCCCAACTCTTCGTTGATTTTTTACTAGTTAACATCGTCTACACCTAGAATTGATGAGGTGTATTGAGCGTTAATCAAAAAATTGTGTCGCTTCCGGGGAGTGGTGTTGTTTAGAATTCTATTATTAAAGTTGAATTGTGATCTTTTTATGTTGTAGTTGAATCGACTCACTTTGTTGGTTGTGTTTGTGTTTGAACAGATGAAGAAATGAGTGTGAACGAAAGTAATGGTAGCATAATTGGCCACCAAGCGCTATAGGAAACTTGAACGATGTTAATGACCCTATCCAATTGGGTGATGTTGGGGCTATACGTCTACCTCCTGTTGAAGGGAACATTGTTTTTCATGCCACTAGCACAATGCTTCAGCTCTTACAAATGAAAGGATTGTTTGGAGGGATAGCTCATAAGGATCCCCATGAGCACATTCGAAATTTCATCGAAGTTTGTGGACCATTCTCGTTCAAGAATATCTCTCAAGAATCAGTCCGCCTTCAATTATTTCCATTTTCTTTGATGGGAGAAGCCACCAAGTGGCAAACTGATCTCCCAAGGAACTCCATTACCACTTAGGATGAGCTTACTGTAGCTTTCTATGTGAGGTACTTTCCCCCATATAAAATGATGACGTTCAGAGATAGTATTCAAGGTTTTAAATGGTTGGAAGGTGAACTAGACGTGGGTGAGGTTTCAGAAGTTGGTACTTCAATGTCTGACTCATGGACCTCCCAACAACGTCTTGTTGCAATACTTTTATAGGAGTCTTGACTCGGTAAACAAAGGAGTGGCTGATCAACTTGTTACCGGAGGTATAATGCAGCATACTTACGAGGTTGAATCTCAACTCCTTGATGGTATGACCAAGATCAATCAAGCATGGTACACTCGTGAAGAACCAAGGGTCTCCTTTCAATTTTAGGATGAAAAAAGAGCATATCGAAAAAGATTAAGAGAGAGACCACAATATGGCCAAAATGATGACCCATATGGACTTATTATCAGGTAGTGGGTTGAAGAGTGTGAATGTTGTGGGTATTGGTGGAGCAAATCTCGATGAGGCATATTTTGAGGCGTTGTACAATGAGGAAGTGAAATTTCTTGCAAATCAAGGAGGAGGTTTTCATTCAAACTACCCAAGGCCGGATGGAAATCTGGATTGGAATAGAGATAAGGGATGGAGAGATCGTGATAGATATTGGCATGACCGTAACGCTACTGGGAAGAAAAGAGAGGGTAACAAGGATAGATACGTCCCACCCCATGAGCGTCAAAAGCCCAAGGAACCAGAAAATGTTCGTACAGAAGACATATTCTCATGTATTCTCAATAAGGTAGAAGGGCCGGACAAAGTTTTGAAAGAAATTAAAGAAGACATCTCTACACTTAATCAGACGATCACCACTCATTCAGTGTCAATCAAGCAATTGGAAACGCAAATGGTTCAAATTTCATCTCATTTGAACCCAAAGCCGAAATGGCCCCACCAAGTGATACCTTGGCCAACCCGAAGAATGATCCTTGAAAGCGTATCTACGTCGTGCCACAACGTTAAATAAGGCATCTCTTGGAAAGCAACCCAAGTTTTTGATGCTTTTAAATTTTTCTTTTGATAAATCAGTGTTGATTTTGTAGGTTGAAAAGTGAAAATGTTGGAAAATGGGAAATAGGCGAGCTAAAAGTCCAATCGCCGACTCACCAAACAGGTTGGCAAGCCCGATTTGGACCACCGTTGAAACCACCTAGTATGCTGGAGGTTCTTTAAAACTCGGTGGAAAAAGTAACACTAAATGCATCGTTGGGTGGTATGGCGGCGCGACTTACTTCACCGAATGGCGCGCAAATTGAAGAGTTTTAAAAGGGTCAAACGGTTTTAGATTCAAAAATTCTTGTCTCTTACATTTTCAACTCCCGTACTCTCACCCCGATATTAGATTGTTTGTACTTTAGTACTTTTACTATCATTTTACTTGGGATCTTTTCTCGGGGTTAACTTTAGAATTACTTTGTCGCCTATCATTACAAAAAAAATTCGGCATAAAAGGTTAGTTTTCCGAACCCCAAACTTAATTGTTGGTTGAAATCAAATGATTGTGTTAAATTGTTATTGAATACCGTTGGGTCATGTAGTGTGATCATCGATTGATTGTTGGTTTTCCCGTAGTTAAAGGAATTTGTGCTTAAAATATCGTAAATAGCTAATTCTCGTGTCGAAAATTGATTAAATTGTTGGGTTGCATTGACTAGTTGTTGGTTCTAGTGGGGTGAAGTCTGAGTAACCCCGAATTGTGCTAATTGTCGTATTTTGCCCAATGATGGAGTAGTTGACGTCATTCTTAATGGCAAAAGACGTCAATAAGACAATTTTGGCCAAATCGAGGGAAGTCTCAGTACCCCAAGAGGATGGGTGGTATGGGTCTTGCTTTAATTTCATAATGTAAGTGTTTGATTTTGATTTCATGGGATGCGGGCATGATTTTGAAGAATGGGGTGAAAAACTGACACGAAGGGCTATTCGGTGAGTTGGGTCGAGTTCGCCGAGTGGTTCGGCGGTTTGGCTGTTCGCCTAAGTCCCCCTAGATCTCCATTTACTTCTCTATTTGGAGGTTGAGTGTTGTAACTTTCGGTGATATGCAGGTTGATGAGTCCACAAATTGGACTCATTTAGGGATTCATTTTAATAGAAATAGTGTCCTTGAATGCTAGTTTTATCTCAATACCTGATTAAAATACTGAAGTTTCAGGTATTTAAAGTTTCGGTGGAAGCATGGACACTTAGGCACAAAACGGAGCAAATAGGGCTGAAAAGAAGAAGAAATTGAATCCTACGGATCGTCGAGTTCAACTTGGCGAGTCGTCGAAACGACATGAACTACCCTTCGTTCCAGTACGCGAAGCCTTGAAGGAAGTGGATCAAAAGGCAAGGAAAGAAGCAGTCGGCGGGTCGCTGATTAGTTCCGCGAAATAGCACTATACCGCCCAATGATCCAGAATGCGAGGATGCTAAAGGCAAGACACTGAAGGCGATGAGATGACCAAAAGGCGGATCGCCGAGTTCATAGGCGATCTCAACTAATGTCGTCGAACAATCCTCCACAGCACAATCTGTGAAAACTATAAATACAAGTTAGAATTGTAGTCTTAAGTGGGGAATATTTTTAGAGTAAAAATTATTATTAGTCTATAGTACTTTTCTGTATTTTTGTCTCAAACTTGGAGAGGGTTTTGTGGGGACTTGAAGAAAGGAGTTCTTCTTCCCCAAGTTGGAAGTGGATCTTCTCTATTCACTTTCCTTTGCTTAATTCAAGGTTTAATTTCTTATACCCAGTTGATTTCATTATCATGTTAGGTATAATTTCTAATTTCTTGATATGTGGCTAAAAAGCCCCTTCTTGGGGTGTGATTTAGCAAATATGGGTTGATATTCTTGTTGGGGCTTGCTTGTTGATAGGTAAGATGTATGTTAAAGGTGATTTCACCTAGTGGTTGTGGTTTAATCTAAAGGGTTTGTAGTTGCAAATACAAAACCACCCATGTGTTTTCGGCTTGCCAGAGAGGGTGGTCGCGAAACCAAAGCCACTAGACTGATGGCCTAAGGAGTGGGTCGACATGAGGTTCAACCCGAGAGGGTGAGCCCTAGTCCCATATCCTAACACTCAGCTCGAGAGAGTGAGTGGGTAAGGTGTAGGCTTGTCTTCATGCGGCAAATGGGTGTCCGAGAGTAACACATTTGAAACGGGGTATGTTGCCCGAGAGGGAACTTATTTCCATTTAAAGCTTAGCCTAGTCACTATTATCTTGCAAATTTCCTATTGAAAGCATGTACCCAACAATTTATCTCAACTTGTATTGCGGTCACATCCCAAGAACCTTTTCCCATACTTGATTTTCTTGTTTATTTTGTTGTTTGAGTACTTGTTACAAAACCCTCTTTGATATTTGACACTTTTGTGTCACCTCTTTTTAATTTACTATGTCTTTTATCGCAAATGTCTTTAACTACGACTAACTTGAATGAAATTCTAATTGGTTATTAATTCTCAAAACTGATCCCTTGGGACACGACCCCAACCCTCGATTAGGTTACTATATTATTGACGATCATAGACACTCATATCGTAGGATAGTGTCGTTGGTCACGATAAGCATCAAAATGGCACCGCTGCCGGGGACTGGTGTTATTTGAGAATTTTTATTTCACTAGAATTTTCGTCTTATTAATCGTAGATTGTTAACTTTACTCTCAGTTTTGTTTTTCCTCGAGTTTTTGAGTGTATATAATCCCAAGGATCATTGGCAAGAATCTCTGTTTTTCTTAGTTTTAGCTTTACTGACTTAATTTTTAGCTTTGATTTGCTTGTTTGTGTTGAAAACATAAATAATGAGTGAGGACGTGGGGGATAGTTGCCACGCAAACAACCCATTGAACACTGACTTGAACCGAGATGACATTGACGATGCAAACAGTGTTTATGACCCCGCTCCATTGGGTGAGATAGGTGCAATTCGCTTGCCGCAGGGTGGTGGAAATGGTAATTTTGAAATCACCAGCACAATACTCCATCTCATACATTCAAGGGGCCTATACGGAGGATTAGATCATGAAGATTCACATGAACATATCCACAGCTTTTTGGATGTATGTTCCCCGTTGTCATTCAAAAATTGGTCACACGAAGCCATCAGGCTTCGCTTATTCCCATTATCACTAATAGGAGTTGCCACTATGTGGTTGTCTGAGCTTCCCAAAAGTTCTATCACATCATGGAAAGAGTTAGTCGCTGCTTTCCATAATAGATTCTTTCCCCCGTCAAAAATGATGAAATTGAGGGACGACATTCAGAATTTCAAACAAAAAGTGAGAGAACCAATTCATGAGTCGTGGATTAGATATAAGAGGTCTTTGTGGAAATGCCCAACACATGGGCTGCCAAGTGAGTTGCTACTCCAATATTTTTACCGAAGTCTTGATTCAGTCAACAAAGGGATAGCTGATCAATTGGTCCAAGGCGGCATAATGCTACAACCCTTTGAGGTGGCTTCATTTCTCCTAGATGGTATGGAGAAAGTAAATCAAGCTTGGTACACCAAAGAAGATCAGGTCTCCCATCTATGTTTCAGGCTGACGCAAGAGCAACTCGATAAAGAAAAAGACAGGGATGAAAACATCAAAAAGATGTTGTCATAGATGGAATATCTACAAGAGCACATGAAAGGCAACTGTGAAGTGTTACGCGCAGAAGAGGGTTCTTTTTTCGATAACTTGAAATCGAGAGGGAATCAAGGTCGGAACCACAGACGGAATGAGGAGGGTTTCCACCCGCACTATTAATCGCGGGTTGGAAATCAAGGTTGGAACCACCCTAGAGGTGAAGGACCTAGGCGATATTTCCAATAGTGGACTAAGCATGACTATTATGAAGAAGACCAAACTCAACTGAGTGACCGCCCGACATCAAAGGGGAGTGACAATAGCCCTAGGGTGAATGATCTACTGACACAAATTCTTGAGAAAGTTGAAAGTTCTTATGATTTGCTAAAAGGAATGAGAGATGATTTTTCTTCACTAAATAACAAGGTGAACTCTCTCATGCTAATGCCATCAAGATGCTAAAAGGTCAATTGAATCTCCTATCGGCTCAACTACCAACCAAGATGCTAAAGGAAAATGAGGAAGAAGAGATGGATGTAATTACCCATAGGGGAAGGTAGCGATAGGTAACGAAGGAGAAGAACGTGAGGAAAATCAGGGTGAGGAAGAAGCAGAAGTCACCGATCATCAAAACATCGGCAAGAAAGCATAAGAAGAAATGAATCAACACAATGAGACTTCAAAAATAATACAACCCTTACCCAAAATACATCAACCTTTTCCCCAGCGTTTGAAAAAAAAGAATGAAGATGAGAGGTTTACAAAATTCTTGTCTGTGTTCAAGAAGTTGTCCATCAACCTTCCTTTGGTGGAAGCATTGTTGGAGAAGCCAGGGTATGCTAAATTCATGAAAGAGTTAGTCACCAAGAAGAGGATCTTGGATTATAAAACGATTGAAGTTTCTCATGGTTGCAGTGCGATCATGACAAAGGAGATAGTTACTAAAAGGAACGACCCTGGTTCTTTCACCATCCCATGTACTATTGGAATGCTCCAATTTGCCAAGGCTTTATGTGACCTAGGAGCAAGCATCAACCTGATGCCATACGCCATGTACAAGCAACTTGGATTGGGAGAACCAAAGGCAACTACCATGAGACTTCTCATGGCAGATCGATACATCAAACATCCTGTTGGGATCCTCTACGATATCTTGGTCAAAGTGGATCGGTTTATATTTCCAGCTGACTTTGTGATTTTAGACTGTGACATTGATGTTGAGCTCCCCATTATTTTGGAAAGGCCATTCTTAGCAACTAGCAGAGCATTAGTAGATGCTGAAAGCGGTAAGTTGAAATTCCGTGTGAATGACGATAAGGTAACTTTCAACATCTGAAAATCCATGAAGCAACTAAGTGATATCCATGTAGTGTCTACTGAAGATGTTATAGATGAGACAGTGGCAAGTGTGAGTCATCTGCTGCGCAAGAATAAGCCTCTTGAGTCAATACTTGCAAATCATGACGATTCGGAAATTCAGGAATATGATGAAATAATCGTAGCCCTAACAGGGTTAGGAGCACATGCACGAAATCCAATTAAGTTAGAGATCGACCTAAAAATCGATGCAGCCCACCTGCAAAGCCATCAATTAAAGAGCCGCCAACTCTAGAGCTGAAAGTACTCCCATCCCATCTCAAGTATGTTTTCCTGGGAACTAACAACACTCTGCCAGTGATTATTGCAGCAAATCTGAGTGAAAGGCAGGTAAAAGTGCTTGTTGAAGTATTGCAGAAGCACATAAAGGCGATCGGATGGACCATAGCTGATATCGTGGGCATTTCGCCTGGTATCTGCACCTATAAGATTTGGCTGGACAGTGAATGCAGACCCAATGTTGAGCATCAGCGAAGGTTGAACCCCCCGATGCTTGATGCAGGAGTAATCTATCTTATTTCAGAGATCAAATGGGTCAGCCCAGTGCAATGCGTACCAAAAAAGTTAGCATAACAGTGGTCCCAAATGCTAGATGAGAGCTTGTGCCGACTAGACTTGTAACAGGATGAAGGGTGTGCAAGGATTATCGAAAGCTAAATGCATGGACTGAAAAAGACCATTTTCCAATGCCCTTCATGGACCATATGCTTGACAGGTTATCAAAGAGAGGGTGGTATTATTTTTTGGATGGATACTCTGGATACAACCAAATATCTATCACACCAGAAGATCAAGAGAAAACCACTTTCATGCCCTTATGGGACCTTTGCATTCAAAAGGATGGTATTCAGACTTTGTAATGCACCGGCCACTTTTCAACGATGCATGTCATCCATCTTTGCAGATATGGTTGAGGACTCTCTAGAAGTTTTCATGGATGATTTCTCACTCGTGGGGGACACATTCGAAGATGCTTGACACATTTAGAGTGAGTGCTTCAAAGGTGTGTGGAAACTAATCTAGTCCCAAATTGGGAGAAATGTCATTTCATGGTGAAAGAAGGCATTGTTCTTGGGCATAAAGTGTCGCAGCAAGGGTTGGAAGTTGACAAAGCAAAAGTCGAAGTTATTGAGAAACTACCACTGCCGATCTCAGTGAAGCGGATTCGTAGTTTCTTGGGTCATGCAGGCTTCTACCAGAGATTCATTAAAGATTTCTCAAAGATTGCACAACCATTGTGCAAACTCTTAGAGAAGGAAGTGAAATTCTACTTTGATGACGCTTGTATGGCAGCATTTAAATGTTTGAAGGAGAAATTGATATCCACACCCGTTATCATCAGCTCAATTGGTCATAACCATTCGAAGTGATGTGTGATGCGAGTGGTATGGCATTAGGTGTAGTATTGGGACAAAAGCGTACCAAACTGTTCCACCTAATCTATTACGCAGGCAAGACTCTAAATAGTGCCCAGTGAAATTACACAGTCACTGAACAAGAGTTGCTAGCAGTGGTCTATGCTTCTGAAAGTTTTGGGCATATTTGCTAGGCACTAAAGTAGTTGTTCATACAGACAATGCAGCATTTCGATACCTCATGTCAAAAAAGGACGCGAAGCCAAGACTGATAAGATGGGTGCTACTCTTGCAAGAATTCAATTTTGAGGTGAAAGATCGAAAAGGTTGTGAGAATCAAGTTGCAGATCACCTATCACGGTTAGAGAATAAAGCAGGTACTGAGCAGGAAAAGGAGATAAATGACTTATTCCCAGACAAGCAGATATTCGCATTGTCACTCACACATGTACCATGGTATGTTGACTTTGCAAACTACATCGCATATGGGTTGATTCCCGATGAGTTAAACTCTTACCAACGAAAGAGGATCCTATTTGATATTTAAAGATACTTCTGGGACGAGCCATACTTATTTCGGGAATGTGCTGATCATGTCATAAAAAGGTGTGTTCTGAAAGAAGAATCAACAGAGATCCTCCATGCCTGCCACACATCACCAGTAGGGGGTCATCATAGTGGAAACCGGACCGCAGAAAAGATTCTCCAAAGTGGTTATTATTGGCCTTCTCTTTACAAAGATACCCACGATTTCACTAAGAGATGCTCTCAAGTCAGCAACAAGGCGGAGTGTCAAGAAGACACGAGTTACCCCTTACACCTATTTTGGAAATCGAACTATTCGATGTGTGGGGAATTGATTTCATGGGTCCATTTGTCAGCTCATTTGGAAACAAGTATATCTTAGTAGTTGTGGACTATGTATCCAAATGGGTAGAAGTTGTCGCACTCCCGAATAATGAAGGAAGAAGCGTTGTCTAATTTTTGAAACGCTACATCTTTGCACAGTTTGGCACTCCAAGAGCAATCATAAGTGATGGAGGATCGCATTTTTGCAATAAGTGGTTTTCCGGTGCATTGAGCAAATACGGAGTAAAACACAAGGTCGCCACTCCATATCACCCATAACAAGCGGACAAGTTGAGGTGTCTAATCGTGAGATCAAAAACATTCTATCCAAGACAGTAAACGGCAGCAGAACCAACTGGTCTAGAAAGCTTGACGATACCATGTGGGCATATCGGACTGCTTACAAGACACCTATAAGAATGTCCCCTTATCAGCTAGTTTTTGGTAAATCATGTCATTTACTTGTTGAGCTAGAACACAAAGCCTTATGGGCATTAAAAGCTCTGAATTTAGATTGGACAAAGGCTTCAAAGGAGAGGCTGGACTAGTTGAATGAAATAGATGTGTTCAGGCTCAGATTTTACGACAGCTTAGGCATTTACAAAGAGAAAATGAAGAAATGGCACGACACACGAATAGTCCAGAAGAAATTCAATGTGGGAGATTGGGTGTTATTGTACAACTCACGACTAAGGCTATTCCCAGGGAAGCTAAAATCCAAATGGTCAGGGCCTTTCAGAGTAACACGAGTGTTCACCAATGGTGCTATAGAAGTTGAAGGTAAAGAGGGACCCCCATTTAAGGTTAACGGACAGCGTTTGAAGTTATACCTTGGGGATTGCCAGGAAGTTGCTTAAGTTGAAGAATTGTACCTGGAGGATGCTTGATAGTATTCCTACGTCGTTCCACGACGTTAACTAAGGCATTGTTTGGGAGGCAACCTAAAACCCTTTATTGCTTTGTTTTACTTTAAGAAAATAATGGTGTGTAGTTTGTACAGGTTAAAGCAAAGGAGGAGAGTGAAATAATGTATGAAGGCAAACAACAAGTGCAGTTGGCGGATCGCCGATGATATCGACGAGCACGACTCTTTCCGCCGGGTGACTCAAGGCAATGTCAGTTGGGATTCTGTAAAATTTGGCGTTCAGTAGAAAATTAATGGCGCATCACCAACCATGTCGGTGATTGCAATATAGACCGCCGTTGAGATCCTCACATGAGATGCGAGTCCTGTCACATTTGGCGAAGAGACTAGACACTTGGCGCTTCACCGAGTGAATAAGCGTACCCAATGTACATCGCCGAATGGGCAGAAACTGGATGGTTTCTGCAGGCCATAGGTTTAAATATTCTGGTTCATTCACTTTCTCTCATTTATTCATCCTACCAAACTAACACCTGCACTTTAGTCTTAATTTCTTGCACTCTCGAAGTATTTGATTCACAAATTTGTGCGCGGATTTGGATTGGATTGCCGCCTAGCACCTCAGTAATTTCTCAATTAATACAAAAGGTTAGCTTCCTGATCCCTGTAATTTTTTGTCAACATTGTACCCACTTGCAAACTCTTTGGTATTGTTGACCTCTATTGAACCACCCTTATTGGATAAAAATGGGTTAATTGGCACTGATGCCCAGACAGATGGAGCGACGAGCGACTGCTTAAGCAGGACCCCCTCTTTACCTCCCTTTCTATTTTTCTTTATCTGCCCTTTTTGGATATTTTATAACTTGCATTTGAGGACAAACATTTTTTATTTGTGGTGGGGTGAGGCCCACATCTTTTGTGTGTTATTTGGATATTTGGGCTGTCTATTTTAATTTGTGTTTTAAATACTGCTTTTATGTGGATGTTTGAGCTCATGGCTCCTGTTGTTTTAATTGCAAAAACAATTTTGATCCTTCGAAAAAAAACTTTTCGCCACCTCTTATGTTGAAAGTGGATGTTCTTTTGCAAAAATTTAAGTCTCGATTGCGATCAATACCGATGACTTGAATAGTGCTCTCAATTGAACAAACATGAATGCATGGCTACGACGAGGCCAAATAAAGTTACATAGACAATATGTGCACTCTTCGCATCTCATTGTGACTAGCCATTTATCGAATTGATTTTCTTGTGAGGACTGTTGCACGCTAGACAACGTGTCTAGTCTTGTCTGACTGAAGTATCAATGCCTTGTGTGATTAGCTTACTTCGAACCTTGCATAAATAAACCTACAATTTGCCCTGTTAGTCTGATTGATTTACAAAGGTTTACTCTTGAGATGATCTTAGGCAATTTTAAAGAGTGTGAGCCAATTTGACATATACCTCTTTTTGTGGCCTACCCGTGAGCGTGTGAAACTCTCTTGAACACCCCTTGAGTCTATCCTCCTTTGGAAGAAACTTGATGAAACTTAGACTTTTTTTCATCCACTACCTATAATCCTCTTGAGATGTGTTTAGTGAATAGCCAACTTAGGCCAAAAGTCTAAGTTGGGGGTGTGGTGAAAAAGAAAAGGAAAAGTCAAGAAGTGCAAGAAAGTCTCCTGAACCTATTGTATTGAAAAACAAAATGGAAACCCTCCATATAAAAAAAAAGAGAAAAAGAAAGAGAAAAGAAAAGAAAGAAAAAGAAAGTCGTGGAATAAAAGTGCACAAGAAACTGGGTTTCCAAGCAAATACATGGAGAACAAATAATAGGATGGCTTATGAGCACTAGAAGAAGAATTGAGAAAGGAAGGGAAGAGGATGCCTTGAGAATATCACATCTCACGAGGATGAAATTCACTGAGCCTAAATGACCATACCTTTACACTCAACTCCGTTACAAGCCTTAGAAAGACCTTTGTGATCTTGAGTAAGCCGAATCGAAAATCAATTGGAAAATAAGGGCAAACTGATGGGTGAAAGCATGCATTGTGTTCCTATTTTTTAGTGTGAGCGTTGTATCTCATTCCTGATCTTACATTGACTCATATATGTGTGTGAATATGGAATCATTCTTTACATGAGGGCATTTAGATACTTTTGTTGAGCTTGAACTTGCATAAGTAGCAAGTATTGCGAGCATGAGAATCTTTGGTAATGGTGTCTCACAATTTGAATCTTTGGTAATGGTGTCTCACAATTTGAATCTTTGAGTACACAAGTGATCCTTGCATAAGTAAATTGAGTCTTGTTGTGTGCATTCATGTTTTAGTCTTGTGTAGCACCGTTTGAGGAACCCTATTTGAACTGTTGAGCTTGAGTTTGCGTGAGGACAAGCAAAAGTTTAAGTTGGGGTGTTGATGAGTCCACAAATTGGACTCATTTAGGGCTTTATTTTAATAGAAATAGTGTCCTTGAATGCTTGTTTTATCTCAATACCTGATTAAAATGCTGAAGTTTCAGGTATTTAAATTTTAGTGGAAGCATGGAGACTTAGGCACAAAACGGAGCAAATAGGGCTGAAAAGAACAAGAATTGGAATCCTGCGGATAGCCGAGTTCAACTTGGCGAGTCGCCAAAATGACATGAACCGCCCTTCGTTCCAGTACGCGAAGCCTTGAAGGAAGTGGATCAAAAGGCGAGGAAAAAAGTAGTCGGCGAGTCACCGATTAGTTCCGCGAACTAGCACTGTACCGCCCAATGATCCAGAATGCGAGGATGCTAAAGACAAGACATTGAAGGCGATAAGCTGACCAAAAGGCGGATCACTGAGTTCATCGGCGATCTCGACTAATGTCGCCGAACAATCCTCCGCAGCACAATCTGTGAAAACTATAAGTACTAGTTAGAATTGCATCTTAAGTGGGGAACATTTTTAGAGTAAAAATTATTATTAGTCTATAGTATTTTTCTGTATTTTTCCCTCAACCTTTGAAAGGGTTTTGTGGAGACTTGAAGAAAGGAGTTCTTCTTCACCAAGTTGGAAGTGG
This sequence comes from Solanum verrucosum, assembly GCF_900185275.1. Taxonomy (NCBI): domain Eukaryota; kingdom Viridiplantae; phylum Streptophyta; class Magnoliopsida; order Solanales; family Solanaceae; genus Solanum; species Solanum verrucosum. The sequence goes on from NW_026020045.1 coordinate 2,708,350, forward strand.
GTCTTCTCTATTCACTTTCCTTTGCATAATTCAAGGTTTAATTTCTTATGCCCAGTTGATTTCATTATCATGTTAGGTATAATTTCTTATTTCTTGATGTGTGGCTAAAAACCCCCATTCTTGGGGTGTGATTTAGCAAATATGGGATGATATTCTTGTTGGGTCTTGCTTGTTGATAGGTTAGATGTATGTTAATGGTGATTTCACCTATTGGTTGTGGTTTAATATAAAGAGTTTGTAGTTGCAAATACAAAGCCACCCATGTGTTTTTGGCTTGCCCGAGAGGGAGGTCGCGAAACCAAAACCACTAGATTGATGGCCTAAGGAGTGAGTCGACATGAGGTTCAACCCGAGAAGGTGATCCCTAGTCCCACATCCTAACACTAACCTCGAGAGAGTGAGTGGGGTAAGGTGTAGGCTGGTCTTCATGCGGCAAATGGGTGTCCGAGAGGAATGCATTTAAAATGGGGTAAGTAGCCCGAGGGGGAACTTATTTCCATTTAAAGCTTAGCCTAGTCACTATTATCTTGCAAATTTCCTATTAAAATCTTGTACCCAGCAATTTATCTCAACTTGTCTTGCGGTCACATCCCAAAAACCTTTCCCCATACTTGATTTTCTTGTTTATTTTGTTGTTTGAGTACTTGTTACAAAACCCCCTTTGATATTTGATGTTTTTGTGTCACCTCTTTTTAATTTACTATGTCTTTTATTGCAAATGTCTTTAACTACAACTAACTTGAATGAAATTCTAATTGGTTATTAATTCTCAAAACCGCTCCCTTAGGACACGACCCCAACCATGGGTTGGATTACTATATTATTGACGATCATAGACACTCATATCGTAGGATAGTGTCGTTAGTCACGATAAGCATCACATGTGCTCACTGAGTTCACTCGGCGACTCGATGAAAGTATCTTCTAATCGCCCTTCAGCATCCCTTTCCCCAAAAATTAATCTGTAACTTCCGGCGAGCTACTTCTAGTTCGCCGATTGGTGTCGGCGATTCGTCGAAAGGCCCTAGACATCGCCGACCAGCTTAGAATTTTAGCAATTTTTGCACTGGAACTTTCGTCGAGCCTGACTTGGCTCACCAAAGTGGTTCGGCGAGTCTTCCTGCAGTTAATTTTCTGAGATTTTTCTTGACTTTTTCTAAGATTTTCTACATTGTTTTGCAAGTATGGCTAGACCCAAAGTCACCGGTCGAGACATGCAATCCAAAAAGCGGGCACGTGGAGTTAGTATCAATGAGGAAGCGGTTGCTTCCAAAGCAAAGACTAAGAAACTACCAAAGGGAGTTAAAGGCAAGGGCAAATCGCTCGTGCATGTGACACCGATATAGGCTAGTTCAGACAGTGAGGGGTTCTACGAGAGACACCTCACTACCTCCGACAATGAAGGTGACTCACAGAGTGCTTCTTAGGCTTCCATCTCTGAGCCTGAGGATGATCAGTTATTACAAGCCAAGAGAGCAAAGCTACGCTCCAAATCAATGAACCATCCTTCTAGGATCCCAGTGCCTCCGATGCCTACCCCCCTAGTTTCAACTCCAGTGCCTCCTCCAGCTCAGACAGTGGTGCAGGCACCACATGTACAGGGTCCTCCTCCCCGGTCACTCAACCAACTAAAGGCTAAGGGTTTGAGGACTATTCTAGATGAGATAGGTTATCCATAGACGATGTGGTGGACAGTCATCCATAGGTGTAGAGCACTCTCAAGTTCCACAAGTTTTAGATTTTCACCAAACCCCGGGGCCCCTACATTCCTACTTGGGTCCGGGAGTTCTATTCGGGTTATGGAGACTTGGTGTCGAAAAGGAAGAAGAAGGCTAGTGCCTTCAATCCCGTAGATTTTGTGATGGTTCGCGGTAAGAAGGTTAAATGTCGTTGTTAAGACATAAATGAGGGACTAGGGTGCACTTATAATTTTATGCATCGGTACATTGATTTGGTTTAGAAGAAGACACTAGAGGACCTCAAGGGTTGCCTGGCACCCCTTATCTCTGATGCCACCCCAAGGTGGATAGAGGTCGGTGCACCCATAGAGAAGAAAGATCTTAATGTGGCAGCTAGGTACTGGTTCAGGTTTATCAGCAGCATAATCATATCATCCCAGAACAAGTCCATCCTCCGCCACCCAAAGGTTGCCTACCTAGAGTCTATCATTGATCGACAAAAACTTAATTTGGGATTGTTGATTGAGCAAGAGATGGCAATGAGGGCCAAGTAGAGACGGACCTCGCTCCCGTTCCCAATACTGATCACAGAGTTGTGTAGACGGACCCGTGTTACTAGAGATGAGCAGAGATATTTTGAGAGGATGCCGAGGTGACACCCACTTCTTCTACTGACATCCGACGTATAAAGGCCGAGTATATGCGGGATGAGGCTGACACGAGGAGGGCAGCATCGGTGGATACATCCCTGAAGGTTGACATTGTCATAATACCTACAGAGGAACTTATTCCTACTCAAGCCAAAAGGCCATCACTTACTTCTGGCTCCTCTCCTTTTGAGATTCTGAGCACTTCGGATGCACCCCCTCCCCCTAGATCTTATGTTGCTTCCGCTTCTACCTCCCGACCTCCTATCAACCAGGCGATGCTTTACAAGATGGTCCATTTAGCTTAATTTACAGAAGTGCGTGCCTCTTGGGTAGATGTCGTTATTCATAAGATGATAAAGAGGGATATTGATGCTTTCTTAGCCCCCATTAGGGCTGAGATGAGAGAGTATGGTGTTTAGATCAAGAGCCATAAGTTGGTGTTAGATACCCTTACTGTGAGGGTAGAGAAGTGTGAAAAGGGCCAGGGTGCCATTAATGTTATCACGGCCTTGAAGACCAACATTGTTGAGATGCGTAGATATGTGGACGAGCTGAAGTCCACTGATTTGTCCATGTTCTTTTGCACGGTGCAGATCCCAGATGTCCAGAGCACAGATATTCCAGTTTGTTCTGATGTGCCTATGTCTACTACAGGCTAATGAGATGAGAGTTGATGATGCTGATGTTGAGACAGATGAGGAGAAGCTTGGTGAGTGGGAGGAGACAATGTATGAGGATTTAGATGACTTGGAGGGTGCATTGTTCGATACTGCTAGACAGGCATTGCTTCAGAATACCTCTATGGTGGGCTCCAGTGGAGCCAAGGATGTTGAGATACCGGGTACTATTGTCTTGACAAATGGAGTGACTGATATTCAGACTTAACCTCAGGCCTAGCCTAGCAGGATGATTATTTTTACATCCATCTTTGTTACTTTATTGACCATTTCTTATTTCATTTGCATTTGAGGACAAATACGTTTTGTGTTTGGGTGGGTGAGGTATTTCCATACCTACCTCTTTTAGGTTGTTTTGTGAATATTGGGTTGATTTTTATTGTTTTTTTATGAATATTGGAGATTATTGGTTTATATATATTTTGGTTGATGAATTATGGTTGTTAAATTATGGCCCACTGCTTTGATATGAAAATGGTTTTGAACCAAGTTTTAAAAAATTTGCCACCTATTTTGTGTGTAATTGTGGTTGTTCTTGTGCAAATTATTTTGTGTGTGATTGTGGTTGTTCTTGTGCAAATTTGAGTGTCGCTTGTGGTCAATACCGATGACTTGAATAGTACTATTAATTGAACAAAATGCATGTGCGACTATGATGAGGCAAACTAAGTTACATAGGCAATATATGAACTTTTAGCATCTCGTTGTAACTAACCTGTTATTGAATGAGTCTTTTGTGATGAACATTGCACGCTAGCTAGAAAGTGTGGAGTCTGTTTTTATAGTTGTATCAATGCCTTGTGTGGTGAGGTTACCTTGAACATTGTGCTTGATGACACCTAAAATTTACTCCATTGGTCTGATTGATCAAGTGAAGCAAGCAATTGAAATGATCTTAGGCAAGAATTTTCAAGAGTGAACCAACTTGACAATATACCTCTTTGTGGCCAACCTTGTGAGATGTGTGAACCTTACTTGGCACATTTAGAGCCTATCCTTTTCTTGGAAGAAACCTGAAAAACTTTGACTTCTTTGTCCCATCACCCGTAACCATAAAGTATTGGATCGTTTAGATAGCCAACTTAGGCCAATGGCCTAAGTTGGGAGTGTGGTGAAAAAGAAGGAAAGTGAAGAAGTGTCAAAAATCCCCCCTTTGATGGATTGTTGTGAAAAATATTGAACCCCTCCATGTAAAAAAAAAAAAAAGGAAAGAAAAGAAAAATACTGAAAAAGAGAAAAAAGTTGTGAAATAAAGTGTGTGAAAATAGTAAAAGAAATGGGGTGTCCGGTGATTCATGTTTGGTTCAATAATGGGGTGGATTATGATCATGTTTGAATGTGAAAGAGAAGGAGAAAAAGTGATTTTTCAGGCCATACTTTATGAAGGTAGAAGCCACTAAGCCTAAATGACCATACCTTTACACTCAGCCCCGTTACAAGCCTTAAAAAAACCTTTGTGATCTTGAGTGAGCTGAAACGAATGTTGATTGGAAAATAAGGGCAAGTCTATGGGTGATGTCATGCATGTTTTCATCTTTGTGAGTGAGAGAGTTGTATGTGATTCCGGGACTTTAAATTGTTGAGGAAATTCTGTGAATATGGAATCATATTTGTTGTGAGGGCATTTGAATACATATGTTGAGCTTGAACTTGCATTTGAAGCAAGCATTGTGAACTTGAGTACACTTGATTATGGTGAGTCACAATTTAAAACTTCGAGTGCACAATTGATCATTGTATTTTTAGTTTGAACCTTTTGTGTGCATTTATGTTAAGTCTTAAGTAGCACTATTTGTAGACATTGCTCTTGAGTTTTACTTGAGGACAAGCAAAAGTTTAAGTTGGGGTGTTGATGAGTCCAAGATTTCGACTCATTTAGGGTTTTGTTTTGATGGTATAAGTGTCCTCAAATGCCTATTTTATGCTCTAAACGGATGTGAAAGTGTTGATTTGCAGCTATGAAGGCTAAGGACCAAGGCAAGGACACTACCGGGTAAAATGGAACTAACAAGCAGAAGAAGTGAAGAAAAGTGATCCTGGTGATCGCCAAGACCACTCGGTGAACTACCGAGTGGCTCTCTAGCTTGCCCAAAGTTCCAGAGTGTCAGCCCTGGAGAAGAACCAACTTGGTGACACGAATGGGTAGTCAGCAAATCGTCGAACAACTCCGCGATGGCAATCTTGATCGCCTAAAGTTACAGACCATGTAGGACTAATGGCCAATGCAAATTGGCAATGGAAGGGGGTGAAGGGCGGATTGCCGACCAAGTTGGCGAGGCTCGACTTACTTCCCCCAATGCCCTTTCAGGCAAAAAATTGGACAACTATAAATTGAAATTTTAAATGCAGAGAAAGTAGTTCTGATCCTCAAGTTTGAGAGTTAGAGTTCTCTCTCAGTTTTTTATTTCCAATGGGGTGTTGATATGTCTGAGATTTGGACTCATTTAGGGCTTTGTCTTGATAGTTTAAGTGTCCTCAAATGCCTATTTTATTCTCTAAACTGATGTTAAAGTATTGATTTGTAGTTATGAAGGCTAAAGAGCAAGGCACGGACATTACCAGGCAAAAAGGAACTAAAGTGCTGAAGAAGTGAAGAAAATCGATCCTGGTGATCGCCAAGACCACTCGGTAAACCGCCGAGCTACTCTTTAGCTTGCCCAAAGTTCCAGCGTGCCAACCCTAGGGATGAACCAACTTGGCGACAGGAATGGGCAGTCGGCAAATCGCCGAACAACTCTGCGGTGGCAACCTTGATCGCCCAAAGTTACAGGACCTGGAGAACTAATGACCAATGCAAAGAGGCAATGGAAGGGAACAAAGGGCAGACCGCCAAACCACTCAGCGAGGCGCAACTTATTTCGTTGATTGGACTTTCAGGACAAAAAGTGGGTAACTATAAATTGAAATTCAAAAGGAATTTTGAGGAGTTCCAAATCGAGTTCTAAGTTCTGATCCCCAAGTTTTAGAGTTAGAATTTTCTGTTAGTTTTTCATTTCCTATTGTAGACTTTGAGGGTTTCTAAGCTTAATTTTAAGGATTTGCAAGTGGGTTTTGGACTGAATCACTTTGGAGCATTGTAAAAAGGCTTGGATACTCTTTCCCAATTGATGGCTAATCTAGTTCATAATTGTTTTTATCTTTTTATGATGCTTAGCTAAAACCCCAATTCTTGGGGTGTGATCATGTGATTATGGACTGAATTAGCTTAAGGGTATTATTATTTACTGATTTTATCGCTTAATTAAAGTGGTTTTAATTGATAGTTGTGTTTTAATCTATGAATTGTAGTTGCAAATTCATATCTAGCTTAGAGTTTTGGGATTGCTTGAGAAAGAGGTTTTAGAACCAAAGTTATTGATTGATGATTGTAGTTATAGGGTTAATATGGGTTCAGCTCGAGAGAGTGAATCCTAAACTCGATTCTACCTATCTAGCGAGAGAGAGTAGATGTATTAAGGTTTTGGGTTGTTTATATTGATAAGTTTGTTGATGCTCAAGAGAAATCACTTGAATCGTAGTAGTTGATTGGCAGAAAACGATTACACCTATAGTCTAGACTACCCACTGAACTTTAGCAATTTGTTAGTAATTTCAATTACCCATATAGTGAAATTAGCCTTTAATCGATCACATCTCGAGAATTTCTCTCTATATTGTTATTTCCTTTGTTTTTTATTGTGTTGTAGCTGATAATTGTTAATCCAAACTCCCCCATCTGACATTCGTTGTCACCCCTTTAGACTTGTTTACATGTTTTCGATAATTTCTATTCCTATTACCGAATAGACCACTTTATAACTTCACAACTGAATTTAAACATGTACCACTCCCTGTGGATTCGACCCCAACTCTTCGTTGGGTTTTATTCTATTTAACGATCAGCAAAACCTAGAATCGGATGAGGTGTATTTGAGACATTGATCAAAGCCGTGTTTTTAATATCCTAGCTATCGATGAGAAGGGTGTCACATCTATAATTAGGAGGCTACGACATTTAGGAACTATCTCACTTATTTCATACTCTGTTCCTACGATAGAGTTTAACTCTATAAAGTTTCTTTCTAATTCGTGCTTGCGTGTATCTTTCAGATCATGCCTCCACGAAGAGCTGTCCGGGATCATCCAGCTAGGAGAAATTTTGATCCTCAGGATCAAGAGGTCCCCAATGCACCTAAAGTGCAACCCCAAGGAGAGGTCACTAATGTTGAGTTCCGGGATGCTATCTGGATATTGAGTCAAGTGGTTACCAACCAATCTGAGCAACAACGAGGGAATCAACAGGATGTGGCTGATACATCCAGAATCCATGAGTTCTTAAGGATGAATCCTCCATATTTCACCGGTTCAAGTGACTGAGGATACGAAAAACTTCGTGGAGGAATTGCAAAAAGTGTTTCAGGTGATGCATGTGGTTGATGCTGAGCGAGTGGAACTAGTTGCATACCAACTAAAGGGTGTTGCTAGAGTATGGTATGATCAATGGAAGAAGAGTAGAGCAAAGGGTGTACCGATTAAAAGTTGGGTTGTTTCATGGAGTGTTTCTTTCCCGTGAACTAAGAGAGGCAAAGGTAAGGGAATTCCTCACTCTTAAGCAGAAATCTATGAGTGTACATGATTATAGCCTTAAGTTCACTCAACTTTTCTGTTATGCTCCGGAGATGGTTGTTGATATGAGGAGTTGGATGTGTTTATTTGTGTCTGGGTTGTCTCGTCTGTCGAGCAAAGAGGGTAAGGCTGCAATGTTGATAAGGGATATGGACATAGCAAGGCTGATGATCCATGTGCAGCAGGTTGAGGAAGATAAGTTGAAAGATAGAGAAGAGTTTTGAAACAAGAAGGCCAAGACAACAGGAAATGAGTCCAGACAGCAGAAGAGTAATGCAAACCGGTCGTCTTTCTAACAAAAGCAAAATGGACCTACTCTATCGTCTGCTAGTGCACCTGCACCAAGGAACATAGGTGAGTTCAAGAATCAAAATTCTCAGAACTTCAGAGCTAGACATGCACAGTCTCAAGGTAGTGTGGCATAAGGAGGTAATGGGACTCCTGCATGTGCTAAGTGTAGTAGGAACCACCCATGAGCGTGTCGTGATGGCTCCACTTGTTGCTTCAAGTGAAGTCAGAATGGTAACTTTATGAGAGAGTGTCAAAGAATAGGCAATGGGGTGCTAATGGGGGCAATAGATCCCAATTTTCTTCAGTGGCTCCGCCAAATAAAGTTGCACCTAGAGAAGCAACTTCAGGGACTGGCAGAGGGGCAAACCATCTGTATGCTATCACTAGTTGCCAAGAGCAAGAGAATTCGCCAGATGTTGTCACTCGTATGATCAAAGTCTTTAATTTTGATGTATATGCATTGCTAGATCCAGGTGCGAGTTCGTCTTTTTTTACTCCGTACTTTACTATGAATTTTGATATTCTTCATGAGAAACTTCTTGATCCCTTCAGTGTTTCTACACCTGTTGGTGAGTCTATTCTAGCTGAGAGAGTTTATCATGATTGTGTCATTTCCGTCAATCAAAAGGACACCATGGTTGACTTAGTCGAGTTAGACATGGTAGATTTTGATGTTATTCTAGGTATGGACTGGCTTCATGCTTGTTATGCCTCAGTTGATTGTAGAACTCGAATAGTTAAGTTCCAGTTTCCTAATGAGTCAGTTATTGAGTGGAGGAGTACTTCAGCAATGCCTAAGGGTCATTTTATTTCATACCTTAAGGCGATAAAGTTGGTTTCCAAGGGGTGTATCTATCACTTAGTCCGAGTTAATAAATCTAGTAGTCAGTTCAAGTTGTGAGTGAGTTTCAAGAGGTCTTTCCAGATGATCTTTCTGAAGTCCCTTCGGAGAGAGAAATAGACTTCGGTGTAGATATCCTTCCTGATACTAGTCCTATCTCTATTTCTCCATATAGAATGGCTTCACTTGAGTTAAAAGAGTAGTTGAAAGATCTCCTTGAAAAAGGCTTCATTCGACCAAGTGTCTCACCTTGGGGAACTCCAGTCTTATTTGTGAGGAAGAAAGGTGGTTCTCTTAGAATGTATATAGATTAACGTCAGTTGAATAAGGTTACTATCAAGAATAAGTATCCTCTTCCGAGAATTGATGATCTTTTTCTATCAACTTTAGGGTGCCACCTGTTTTTCTAAGATAGAACTCAGATCAGGCTATCATCAGTTGAGAGTAAGAGAAAGTGACATCCCAAAGACAGCATTCAGGACCCACTATGGTCATTATGAGTTTCTAGTCATGTATTTTGGTTTGACTAATGCTCCCGCAGCGTTCATGGACCTTATGAACAGAGTTATTAAGCCTTGTCTTGATATGTTTGTTATCGTATTCATCGATGACATTCTGATTTATTCAAGGAATGAGGAAGATCATGCTAGTCATCTTAGAGTAGTTCTTCAAACTCTCAAGGATAGAGAGTTGTATGCTAAATTCTCTAAGTGTGAATTTTAGCTTGAGTCTATGCCATTCTTAGGCCACACTGTTTCTGGCGAAGGAATTCGAGTTGACACTCAAAAGATTGAGGCAGTGCAGAACTGGCCTAGACCCACATCTCCAACTGATATTAGGAGTTTCTTAGGATTGGCTGGTTATTATAGGAGGTTTGTCGAGGGGTTCTCATCTATTTCATCCCCATTGACTAAGTTGACTCAGCAGACAGTAAAGTTTCAAGGGTCTGAAGCTTGTGAGAAAAGCTTTCAGGAGTTGAAAACTAGGTTGACTACTGCCTAGTGTTGAACTTACCAGAAGGTACACAAGGCTTTGTTGTGTATTGTGATGCATCCATAGTTGGACTGGGTTGTGTATTGATGCAAAATGGCAAGGTTATAGCTTATTCCTCCAGGCAGCTTAAGATTCACGAGAGAAATTACCCAACCCATTATTTGGAGTTAGTTGTTGTAGTGTTCGCTTTGAAAACACGGCGTCACTATCTCTATGGTGTTCATGTCGATGTGTTCACCGATCATAAGAGTCTTCAGTATATATTCAAACAGAAAGAGCTTAATCTCAGACAGAGAAGGTGGTTGGAGTTACTCAAGGATTATGACATTAGTATTCTCTATCACCCAGGTAAGACTAATGTTGTTGCTGATGTTTTAAGAAGGTTATCTATAGGTAGTACTTCCTATGATAAGGAAGGCAAGAAAGAGTTATCCAGAGATATGCACAAACTTGCATGATTAGGAATCCGGTTATTGTATTCCAATGAAGGTGGAGTGGTGGTGATGAATGGGACCAAGACTCTATTTTGCTTGATTGAAGGCAAATGTTCATAAGCAAAAAGTGATGGCTTTTGAACAAGGGGGAGATGGTGTATTGAGGTATCAAGGTAGATTGTGTGTACCAAAGGTGTATGAACTTCAAAAGAGGATCATGGAGGAAGCTCATAGCTCCAGATACTCTATCCATCCGGGTTCACAAATATGTATCGTGACTTGAGAGAAGTTTATTGGTGGAATAGTATGAAGAAGAGTATTGCACAGTTCGTTGCTAAGTGCCCGAACTGTCAACAAGTCAAGGTAGAGTACCAGAGGACCGGTGGTATGGCTCATGAAAGTGAGAGATAATCAATATGGATTTCATTACAGGTTTACCGCGGTCTCGCAGACAACATGATTCAATTTGGGTGATTGTAGATAGGATGACTAAATCATCCCATTTCTTACCGGTAAAGACTACCTTTACAGTAGAGGATTATGCCAACTTATATATACAAGAGCAGACTTTATGGAGTTCTGGTGTCCATCATTTTAGATAGAGGTGCGCAATTCACTGCACAATTTTGGAAGTCTTTCCAGAAAGGTTTGGGTTCCAAGGTAAATTTGAGTACTGCTTGTCATCCTTAGACAGATGGTCAAGAAGAGTGTACAATTCAGACTTTAGAGGATATATTGTGTTAATTTGCATGTTGGCATTTTGAGTAGGGTGTTAGAGGTTACCACCATTAGTCTACTTAGAGTAATCTCATTCGAGGATGAATATTCCCAAGGGGAAGATATTGTAACACCCCGCCTTAGAAAGAGGTAAATTTAGAAAGAACTAATTGGAAAGAGCCAAATCTTAAAATTTTACAAGTTATGCTTAACTTGTGAGTTTTGGGTCAACTTCAAACGACCATAACTTTTGGTACATGATGAGTTAGGTGGCTCATAAGATGTCAAATGAAAGGTCTTTGAATCATATTTCCAACGCCATCGAGTTTGCTAAGTTTCGAGTTCGGATGAGGGAGATATCCCCGTTAGAAGTTAGCATGCCTAGTTAAGGAAAGTTACCCAAATTAATGAGGGGTATTTTGGTCTTTTCCTTACCCCATCAGATAAAAATGAATTTAGTAATATTTTGGTGTCAAATCTTATTAGGGTTTTTAAAAGAGTTCAAGAAGAGGAAAATAGGAGAAAAGAGGAAATGTTCAAGGCGTTTGTCAAGATTCGTGAGATTTGTCGAGGGATTACGCCAAATCGAGGTATGTAGGTTTTCATAGTGTTGGGTTCATTCACCCACATGCCAATCATGATTTACATATTTGAATTCGTCCATAAAGATTGATGAATTTAAGTTCTTGATAAGTGTTCTTGAAGTATTGCTTCCGTTCTTGAATTAGGATAGGTTTGATGAGTTCTTGAAATAATTGTATTGAGTTTGAGAGTTGTATTTGAGTAGATTCTCGTGTACTTGTATTGGGTAATTGAATTTACAGAAAATTTGAGAAAAGAAATCAATTCTAGACAAATTAGGGTCAGAAAATGAGAAGACAAATTTGTCTGAAAGTTCTGGAGTAGGGCTGGGGCAGCGCGCCCCAGACGCGCCAGAGAGGCTGGGGCAGCGTGCCCCAGACGCACCAGAGGGGCTGGGGCGACGCCCCAGCAGTGCGCCATTTTGAGCTCTCTGAAGTTTAGGGGTTGACACCTAATGAGTCCACGATTTGGACTCATTTAGGGCTTTATTTTAATAGATTTAGTGTCCTCAAATGCATATTTTGTCCCAATAACTGATGTAAATCCTTGAATTTCAGGTATTTGGACTTAGGGACAAAACATGAACACTATTGAGCAAAAAGGAACAAGGCAGCTGAAAGAATGAAGAAAAGAAGGCATGGGGATTGCCTAAACCATTGGGCGAGTCGCCGAATGGCCTTAGTCTCGTCTAATGTTCCAGTGTACCAAGTCCTGAAGGAGAAAATCAAGTCAGCGATAGAAAGGAGCAGTCGGCGAGTCGCCGAATAGTTCCGCGATGCAGTGCCTTATCGCCCAAAGTTACAAAACTTCAAGGATGCTGAAGGCAAAAGCAAAACGGTGATACAAATGACCAAAGGGCGGATCACCGAGTGGTTCGGCGATCCCGACTTACTGCACCGAGTGGTCCTTCGCAGCACATTTTTTGACAACTATAAATACTTGTTTGAATTTTTAGTTTAGTATGCAATTTTAGAATATCAAGTTTATTATTCAGTTTTAGAGCTTAGAATTGAGTTTTGGAGACATATTTCCTTAGCTTTGAAGATTTTAAGATTTCCATTTCTAAGAAATTGGAAGTGAGTGTTGAAGATTCTTCATCTTAGACCTTTGTAAAGACTATATCAATCCTACCCAGTTGATGGAAACACAACTCGGTAAGGATTTTTACCTTCTTACTATGTCTAGCTAAAACCCCAATTCTTGGGGTGTGATTATGTGATTATGGGTTGATTTAACTGCTGGGTATTATTAATTGATAGTGTATTTGTTGTTTAAAAGTGATTTCGTTTAGTAGTTGTGGTTGAATTTAATGGGTTGTAGTTGCAAATACAATCTTAACTTCGTGTTTTTGGCTTGCTCGAGAGAGAGGTTTCAAAACCAAAACTACTGAATCGATGGTATGTAGGTATTGGGTTGCCATGGGTTCAGCTCGAGAGAGTGAATCCTAAACCCTTTTCCACACATTCAGCTCGAGAGAGTGAATGGACTAAAGTGAAGGTTGTGCTTCATTGCTGCTTATTGGTGTTCGAGAGAAACCAATTTGATTCGGGGTAAATTATTCGAGAGAAAGTTTACCCCCACTAAAGTCTAGCTTATTCACTGATTTATAGCGGTTTACTATTAATTGCAATTACACGGTTGCTTACCTTAGCCCATAATCCAATCACATCCCAAGAATCTCGTCTCCATATTCGTATTTCCGCATTATTTGCGTTCTTAGTTGCTAGTTGACTACAAACCCCCTTTTTATATCTGACACTTGTGTCACCCTAAACTTGAATTATGTTTTTCTTCGTAAATGTTTTTAGCTATGATTGACTTGAGCATATTTTTACTTGCCTATTAATTCTCATCTATGTACCACTCCCTTGGGACTCGACCCCAACTCACTTAGTTGGGTTATATTACTACATAATAATCATTGACGCTTAGTATTGGATGAAGTGTCTTTGATAGCGTTATTCAATCAACTCCCCGCGCCAGCAGTGCGCCAGGGTCGCCTTCTCCCACCATTTTCCATTGTTTGCTCTATCTAAGTCCTTTAAAAGTGTACCTTTACTCCTTATCGATTCTAACTACTCTAAACTACATCTAAACATCGAGAGATCATTCATAACATGAATCATAACCTTAAATTCATAATTCAAATTCAAGGTAGAGTTAAGAGTTAAGTTTTGAGAGTTCTTTCGACTCATTTTGAGAAGTCTTTTACAATCTTTTAAAACTTGTTTTAAGACTTGAGTACTTGAGTATGAGGATGAGAAGAGTTCAGTTCATTTTTTTCAAAATTATATATGGGAACTAAGTATCCTCCTTAGTAAATGTTTTTTACATTTAAGATGAGAGGAAACACCGATTTCCAAAGGAGTTCATGATGGGTTTTAAGTACTATCTCTTTTCAGAGAAATCTTTTGAGTAATAATCTCAAATTTGAGAATGAGGAAATGTTTTTAAACATATGCGCTAAGGTATATTTTGGGAGTAGTATTGAGCACCAATATGGGGACGAGTTCAGATAACTCAAAGTCCTCATAATCCATGTAGTCGACGTGGGTAGAAAGGGTCATACTTTTTATATGATTCCTTATTGCTTTTTAAGCATAGCTTAGTGGATACACTTAGTTGAGGATTTCTATACCCCGACAAGGTATAGGATAGTTCTGGCAGCGTTGACAAGATGTTGTATCATCACATAGCTCATAGTGATGGTTGTCAGTTAGAGAATCTCCCAAACAGAGTTTATTTTGTACTTTTACATACAAACTGAGTTATATTGTATTTTCCAATACATTGAGTTGTTATCTACTATTTTAAAATCTTTTCTTTATACCACGTTATTGTTATTGTTTTTATATTGAAATGAGTTGAGATTGAGTTGAGACGAGGTAAGTTGTTTCTTCAGTTCCAGTTCAAGCTTATGTCATGTTTTAGATTTCCCCTTGCATGCTCGTACATTCCATGTACTGACACCATTTGGCATGCATCTTTCATGATGCAGATAAAGGTAACCAGGATCATCAACCAGCGCTTCATTGATCCAGTTGAGTTCCAGAGTTGTTTGGTGAGCCTCCTTGCTTCCGGATGATCCCTTATTTATCTTCGGTTATTGCAGTTTGTTAGGATGATCGAGGGTCTTGTCCTGACATCCCTCATAGTATTACAGGCTTCATACATAAAATAGATAGTAGTTCATGAGTCTTTTCATTTTCAGTTGTTGATGTTCTAGACTTGGGTTGCCTCTTAGGCTAGTGAATGTTTTATTTCTAAAATATTGTGAGTTTATTTTTGAGACAGTTGAATAAACTTTATCTTTTGAGTTTATCTTACGTTGAGTAAGTCTTCCACTGAGAGTTGAGCCAGTCCAAGGGTTCGCTTGGGGCCAACAATGGTTCTCAAGTGTTGACCACGTCCAGGGTGTAGGCTCGGGGTGTGACAAAACCTGGCTTAATCCAGATGAAGTATCTAACTACTACAAACATTTGCATCTTGTCTCTGAATAAGAAATCATTGCATTAGCATCAGACGCACTAATAAATATAATATAAGTTCACTGTAATACAACTTTCCAGTGCGGAATTATATGGCGAGGAAACATAACATGCTTCCCCATTAGTTTGAAGCCATTACAACAAATCAAATGGACCTTTAGTCTCTTATAAAACACCCTCTTGCCAGAATTATCCAACTTTACCTTCAGTACTCCAACTGGAAAGCACAACTAATCCTAAAGGTCCTTTCTAATTCAAATGTCTGACGGACAGGTGTGTGGTTATTCACTCTGAAAAAATAGATAACAAAGCACGCGAGAACAAAGACATATTGTGTTGTTGTCATGTAAGAGTCACGAGTAGAAGCTAGAGAACACAATACCAAGTATACTTTCATAAAATTTTGATAAAAACTCTCTAGACGCTTTAACAATTTAAAAAGTGACGAATCAAGGGAATACGAAAGATGACAACAATAGAGATCCATTCCACCATTTTACAGTAGAAAAGAGTCTATTAAAATTAAGTATTTCTATGTTAAAGAGCATAAGGGTTTTTACAATTCAATGGAGAAATTCATGGTTTAGAGTTGGGCTATCTAAAGTTCTCCATCGGTCTCAATTTTGAACTCTTTTTCATCGCAAACGAGATAATTTATGAAATGCCTACCCAATAGCATAAACAACCTGCTGAGATAGTAGCCACCGAAGTACCAAATTAACAACAAAAAGAGACGAAGTGAGGGCAGACGTTTGAAGACGAAAGTGTTGTTAAAATTGGTGAAGAACACAGCTGCTAACTCTAGAAAAAAGCAGGAGGAATTGGAGAGGAAGAGGAGATAATAGAGCTGGAAATGGCGGTGTTGCACATCCAAGGAAGCACTAAGGTTGATGCGGGGAAAGATAAACATGTGACTGGTGAATGTCCAAAATGCCCCTTGAATTCAAAGTTATTTTCAAGGAAGCACACGCGTTGAAAAGAATATTTCTAATGAATACGTAAAAAAAACATTCTAAAATTAAGAAAGCATAACTAACTACATAAAAATGAAAAAGATATTTTTGAGATAAAATATTTCTTATCTTCATTTATTCGTTTCATTTTACATGTTATAATTCACAACTCAAAAGTGACGGAGAAGAGAAAGACTAACTTTTGGCGTATTCATGAACAAAATATGAGTTTATATAGGCAAAATAGAGGATTACAATAAGATATTACAAATTAAAATTTGGGGGTTATGAACATGCAAATTATGAATGTTATAATTTTTAAAAGTAGAAATTAAAGTGTTATGAATTATAATTAATTACTCCTTATAAATACATTAAATTAAAAAACATAAAATATAAATAAATATTATTAATTTATAATTAGAAGAAGGTAAAAATAATTGAAAATTTCTTAACCTAAATAAGTGTCATATAACCTTTTTAAATCCAACTTTAGTGTATATATATTCATAAAAAATAAAATAAAAATTAGAAATTTAAAAAAGAGTAATTAAAATGAATTAAGAAAGGAGAAGACATAGAGTGACTTTTTCACTTCTTCAATCATATATGTATTATAACTAAAATTAATATAATCATTGTAGTAACTTATAGACAATGAAGTAATACGATTGTTAAAAAAAATTAATCAAACATCATAAATAGGATAGATTACAGTTAATTTTTAAATTAATAAGAAACAAAATAGAGAAAAAAGATAAATAACAATGATGGTGTTAAAGAGGTGCCACATAACCTGATCTACATTTGCTTTATATATATATATATATATATATAGATAGATAGATATATATATATATATAGAGAGAGAGAGAGATAGATAGATAGAGAGAGAGAGATAATTCGGATATGAAATACATTATTAATTGAAGAAATATCTATTTAAAATTTATATTAATAAACTTCTGTTGATTGATAAATTTAAATTTATATAAAGACCTCTTGAAACTCACTCACAACTTGAACTGACTACTAGATTTATTAACTCGGACTAAGTGATAGATACACCCCTTGGAAACCAACTTTATCGCCTTAAGGTATGAAATAAAACGACCCTTAGGCATTGCTGAAGTACTCCTCCACTCAATAACTGACTCATTAGGAAACTGGAACTTAACTACTCAAGTTCTACAATCAACTGAGGCATAACAAGCATGAAGCCAGTCCATACCTAGAATAACATCAAAATCTACCATGTCTAACTCGACTAAGTCAACCATGGTGTCCTTTTGATTGACGAAAATGACACAATCACGATAAACTCTCTCAGCTAGAATAGACTCACCAACAGGTGTAGAAACACTGAAGGGATCAAGAAGTTTCTCATGAAGAATATCAAAATTCATAGTAAAGTATGGAGTAAAAAAAGATGAACTCGCACCTGGAGCCACCACCAACCAATCAGTTCAAAAGCTACTAGTAAACAAAACCCCAACCTGAAACAACCACCAAAACAACCAAAATCCACTATTTCGACCTCATCTAGACCCAAATCGAGAACACAATCCAACCACCACTGTGGAACCCCAACTACGATAGATCGGAGCAAACCAACAACGATGAACCAGAGCTCCAAGCTCTAGTAACTTCGACAAATTTTTAGATGTGACTGAAAAATAATGCTCTGATTATTCATATTTAATCATTGTTTTGTTCTTGTGTTCATACTCATTATTACACTATTTTCATATTGTTGGATTGTGTCTTATAATTTTATTATTATTATTCTTATTATTATTTGTTGTTGTTATTGTCCATTTGTCTCTGTTATTATATGTTCGTTTCTATGTTAGAGATTATGCTTGTTTTATAGAGACTTTATTTTGCCATAATTATGATTGTTTTTAGAAAGGAGCACAAGTGGGTTACCTGATAAGGTGGGTTGGATCAAGTTAAAATTGAGTAATTTAAATAAAATCGAGTTATTTTGTTGATTTGAGATTTTCTATCCAATTGAAGGGTACATGTGACAAACTTGTTAGATGACGAGTGTAAAAATAACTTCATTTTAGCGGTAAAAACATAGTCAACTAATAAATCAAAGATGAGGGGTATTTTTGACCATTTCCCCTAAAATAAATTAATAAACACCGATCTCAACCAGTATATTTAAATTATTATTTAATTTAAACAATATCAAATTTTCTGTCACTATTTATTTATTATAGATATTTAATAATTTTAATTGGCAATATCGACATCTTTTAAATATATATCTATATATAGGTTTTTAAAGATTATGGACATCCTAAAGTCGGTATATTAAAACCTTTTTTTAAAAAACAAAGTTATCAACTTTTATGGTGGATAATTTTGTTATTAGTGGTAATCATTTTTCCCTTTCCCTCAAAACCCTAAGTGTTGTCTCAGGTGAAACCCGTCCCTCGAGCCTCAGTCTCACGCTGCTCGCAACTCGCACATCGCCGTCGCAGCAGCTCGCACGTCGCCGTCGCCATCGCAGCAGCTCCGCACGTCGCAGGCCGCCGCACGTAGCATCCCCCTCACGTCGCAGTAGTGCTGCACTTCCATTCTGCAACCTCAAAGGTAATAAAAGTAGTTAACTAATTTTTTGGATCCAGAGACTTCAATTGCAATAGATAATGGCATCATTCGGTCGTATAAATCATTATTGTGAAGGGCCTGACGGCCAATGGCATCATTCTGTCGGATCTCTTTGACTTTGTTTCGTATATCTTTGATCTCTCCAGCTACCTGCCTGACTCTACGTTGTCCCCCAGCAGCTGCATCAAGTTCTCCACAAGAAATCCCACTGCTACATTTGCCATTTTCTGATTCTTCTAAACAAAGACCAGAGACTTCAATTCGCCATTTTCTGATTCTTCCAACAAAGACCAGAGACTTCAATTCCCCAATTTCCGATTCTTCCTTAAAAGACCAGTAATTAGCTTAAAAAAGAAAAAAAAAGACCCACAACAGCTTATTAAGACAGTGCAATAATTGCAAGTTGATCTTTGGAATGGTCACTTGCCTTCTGCCCGTGTCTTTTCCACGCAATTGCTAGCATAAGAGTATTGTGTTTTTGGAACATAGGAAGTCAAATATGGCATTGTTGTCTTGTCTTTTATTTAGAAAGAGGTATTGTGTTTGGAAAATGTATCAGATTGAACTATGGCATTTAGCGATTTATAAGAGTATAATGTTTATGTGTTTTCTAAGTCGTTTGTGATATCTATCTGTTGTTAAAGTAGTTTTTTTTAAAGAAAAAGTTCAACAACTATAGAATGTATTAATTTAGTGTACGAAATTCTAAGTGCATGGGTACAATCTAATTAAAGTTTGCAATCTCCGACTCCGTTGAGCCAACTGCCTCCAACACTTCCATCTCCAGCCCTAATTAAAAAAAGTTGAGGTATTTTTTCCTCCAAAAGTTTAATTATTGTATATATTAGTTTTTTCTTATTCAATGTACAATACTTGCATTTTGCTTAGGGTTTGTTTGAATTTTTAGAGTGTTCATCAGTGATAATGTGTTTGTTTAGCATCAATGACAACACTAGTTATCCTATAGATGTCAAAATTGATTTTATTGCAAGTTCGATTTGTGTCCATCTAGTGTCGACACTTAGCTTTAATTTGGTGATAATGTGTTTGTTAAGCATAAGTACCAACACGAGTTGATCCTATTGATGACAAAATTGATTTTGTTGCAAGATCGATTTGTATCCATTTAGTGTTGGCACTTGGCTTTAATTTGGTGACAGTGTGTTTGTTAAGCATAAATACCAATACTAGTTAATCCTATTGATAATGAAGGTGTACAGGTGTACACTTTAACAACAATATATTAGTACGTACGACCTAAAGGAGGAGAGTGGGTGGGGGGTAGAGCAAATACATACAAACAAATTAAACAGCCAGTGGTACTCACTCTGCTCTGCCAAATCTGGCACCATATGCAACCATACCCCTTCCCCACCTTTTTTTATCAGATCAGTACTCACTCTACTCCTATAGATATATAACACTAGAACAACAAGAGCAATCCCTCATAGGCTAAAGCAGGAACAAGGGGTGCAAACAGTCTTTAGAAGTCTAAACTAAGAAAGACTTACGAACCACTTAGGAAGGATAAGAGCCGTAGCTACAAAGCAAAAGAAGTCGTCGGAGGCGATGTGATGATACTCACCTCAGCTCTCTGGCGGCAAAAGTTACCAGATTCATTCAGTGACAACCTTGGGATAAGGAAGTCCTTTATTTTCATTTAAGACATAGGCTGCCACTCTCTCTCTTACTTTCTTTAATTTAGTTAGGCGTGGTAAAGGATCTGGCTTGAAAGAGACTCTTCACCTACTCAATTGGAATGACTCTTACCCTTACTTGTCTCTTTACTCAGAGAAGTCCCTCTCAGAGCTTTTCCCCGACGTTGTGTCTTCTTTCTCCTTACTCTGGGAATGAAGTTGTAAGCCGAACTAATTACGGACTTGCTTGCTCTATTTGATTCTGACAAAATTGATTTTCTTGCAAGATCAATTTGTGCCCATCCACTGTTGACACTTAGCTTTAAATTTAGGGATAATGTGTTTGTTAAGCATAAGTACCAACACTAGTTGATCCTATTGATGACAAAATTGATTTTCTTGCAAGATCGAGTTATGCCCATCTAGTGTTGACACTTAACTTTAAATTTAGGGATAATGTGTTTATTAAGCATATGTACCAACACTAGTTGATCCTATTGGCATTAGTTTGGAACTAGTTTAACAGTAATGTGGCTTAATTGTCGAAAT
Organism: Solanum verrucosum; assembly: GCF_900185275.1. NCBI lineage: Eukaryota > Viridiplantae > Streptophyta > Magnoliopsida > Solanales > Solanaceae > Solanum > Solanum verrucosum. Next base: position 2,729,068 of record NW_026020045.1, read on the forward strand.
ACGTTCAAATGTAGTTTAATTAACCCCTAGTTTGATTTATTATTTGAAATAATGTGGTTTAGTTGGTGGATTTAGTTGTTGGAATTAGTTTAAACCTAGTTAGAGTTAATATAGTTTAGTTGTTGAAATAAATTCAAATAATACTTAATTACCCCTAGTTTGATTTATTATTTGAAGTAATATGGTTTAGTTGGTGGATTTAGTTGTTTATTTTTTTTTTATTTGAACGACCCTTGGGGGGGTCAGGGCTTAGCAACACCCCCAGGCCTTATCATAGATAAACAAAACAAAATACAAAGAGGGGGACATAAACCTTACCTCCGTACTTATGATGGTTCATAAGTCGACCTTCCTACTAAGGATAGTCAACTCATCCCCGTACTAGAAAGATGACACCTAGCTTCTATGTACCTAAAGATTGGACTCCTCTCAATACAAAGATTCTAGGAAGCATAAATCAGGGAGACTCTCCCCTTACATGTAAGAAGAGAATAAGCACCTAACCTACAGACCTAAAGATCAGATCACCTTCAAGGAGGCTTTTTGATCCTCTTTATTTTTCTTCTTCTGAAGTTTGCCATTTCCATAATGTCCAGCTGCTGATAAGCTCTTGTTTCTTTTGGTAGCTGCTGGCTGTTAAAATATAATTGAGGGCTTGTGATTTTGTGGCTATGCTTGGATAATGAATCAGCAGTGAAATAGGCTTCTCTAAGGGTATGATTGCATCTGAAATTATCTGCCTGCTTGATGAGGTCTTGGAGTTGCTGTGTCTGTGAGCTAATATTCCAGGGGGGAATGGTTTTGAGCATGATCCAGTCCACCAATAGTTGGGAGTCCACTTCTATAATGACATTTTTGAACCCTAGCTGTAAAGACCAGGTCATACCAAATATTGCAGCCTCCAATTCAGCTTGGTTGTTAGTTCCTTCCCCTAATGGAGTAGCAAAGGCTAGAATCATTTCTCCATTTTGATCTCTGAGTATACCACCTGCACCTATTCTACCAGGATTACTCAGTGCACTGCCATCAGTATTGAGTTTTACCCAGTGATCAGGAGGTTTTTTCCAGTACACCAGTCACCTTGGTCTCATGGAAGCTTCTCTACTAGCTGGATCAGATCTTTCCAGTTAGAGGGATGGATTTAGTTGTTGGAATTAGTTTTAAACTAGTTAGAGTTAATGTTATTTAGTTGTTAGAATAAGTTTAAATAAAGTTTAATGAACTCCTAAGGACCTGTTTGGTTGGAGGTATTAATCAAAATAGTCCATGGATTAAAATTTAGTCCAACAAAAACATTGTTTGGTTACTCTATTTAACCTAATCCATGGATTAGTTATACTTCATACAAGGCCTTATTTTATCCCTAGAAAAGGGAGGGAATACTAATACATGGATAAGACCCCTAAATGACTAAACTATCCCCAAATCTATTTTCTTTTTTATTTTTTTGTAATTTAATGCTCTTTTTTAAAAAAAAATTTATATGAGAATATTTATAAATATTCTTTTAAATTCTCCAAATTCGTTCCATATAATTTGATGATTTCACAAACTAATAATTTTTTTCTCCATGTTTGATTTGTTATATTCAGGTTGATTTTTTTGGTTTTTTTAAAATGTAGTTCGTCGATTGACCACTTGAACTATTTTTTTTTATAAATAAGCTTCGTGTATTTGAACAATTTAAGTAGCCTTAAATCTATGTTAAGTTTAAGGTATATTTGACCAACAAAAAAATAGAAATATACTGTGCTATCAAGGATCTCTATAGTGGCATATAACACCTCAAAATTACTAATATTTTTTTTTATATATATTTTAGTATTTGACTTGACAAGTTAAATGAAATATAAAATCTCATAATAACTCAAGGGTATAATAGGAAAGAAACTTTTTCTAGAGTTTTAAGCCAAACATAAAGTTGAATGGGTAACAATGAACCAAACACTTGATAAAAACTAATCCCTGCATTACTAATCCATGCATTAGTAATCCCTGCATTATGCATCTTTGTACCAAACGACCCCTAAATGTATAGAGCTAACTCCCTGTGTTTAGGAACGACAAGGAAGGGTACCACATTACATTCGAAGTATCAACGGTATGAGGTATAATAACCAAGTTACTGAAAGGACAGTTGCATTATTGCATGGAGGGAATAACCTCATATTACATGAATGTAATATGGTACCCTTCCCTGTCGTTCCTGAACACAGGGGAGTTAGCTCTATACATTTAGAAGTCGTTTGGTAGTTGGTTAAAGTTATGTAGGTATTAGTAATGCATGAACTAATTATGAGGGGATCTATGTATTTATTTTATGCGTGGATTAGTTATGAAGGGTTTACTTATTCCATCTTCTTTCCTGCATAAAATAATACATAGATTTCCTGATAACTTATACATGTATTAGTTATGTGAATTTCTAAATTGCAAACTATACGTCGTATTAATTTTATTCATGAATAACATACCTCCTAAACAACTATCAAATGTGGTATTACTTTTGCAAATTTAATACCTGCATGATTCATCCCCAAACCAACTACCAAATGGCCCCTAAGGTTGTCAATTGACACTTATGTAGTATGTTTAACTAACCTTGGTTTTGAACAGCTGTCTCCATGTCCTTTGTCATTGATACAGTCTGAATTTGCATGTAATCATACTCTTTTTCCACATTGTTCAACTCCTTTTGCCCTCGGGTCGAAACTCCAAAGAAGCCTTTGATCCTACAGGTTCTTTGGTGCGCTGTATCACTTGCAACTTCTTTTCAAATCTTGCTTTTTGCTTGACCAATATCGAAAAAAATGATACTTGCACCCATCTCTTTCTATGGATACTTCACTTGGACAATTCCAACCATCCCCCCGATATTGATTCTCGCTCACTTGAGATGGTTCTTGAGTTCAGTTTCTTCCTTAGTAGCCACCCATCCACCACATATTTCCAATTTCAATGAAACCTTTTGCGACCAAAGGTGAAGTGGGATCCTGTATAACCTATTGTGGGGCTCCACCGGTGCAAGCTAATCTTTCTTGTCCTCCATCTCTAAGCCTCCACAAAATTTGTTATGCCATACTCTTGTTTGGGAACTCAAACAAGAACATATTCCCGTCCATATCATAAATGTTGTCCCCAAAGGCAGCCGTCCAAGAGATGGAAGTTATTTCTTTATTTCCGACAATGTGATTTTTTACGACTCCTCGCAAAATTTTCTAATGCCACACTTGTTAAGTAAGCCCTTTTCCATTCCTCAAGATGCCCAGGTATGTTTTCCACTTAGTGTCTGTCAGTGTTGTGAAAGGTGATTGCCTTGCCGCCAATGAGGCGAGGCGAGGTGATCCTTCATCACCTTTTAGCTTTGTGCCGAGGCGATCTTCGAAAGGCGACGCCATGGCGACAAAGACGAGAGGCGAGAAAGGCGTCACTTTTTGTATTTTCTTTATTCTTTAAAAAGGCGACCAATTTAGGGTTTAGAAAGTTAAAAGGTAATTTAAGGGTTTTCGACTAGACTCCTCGGGAGACTAGCCAAACTTTTCGGCGACTCCAAAGTCCAACCAATATGTATTTCTTCTTTCTTCTTCTTCTTTAGATTTCTTCTTCCTCTGTTTCTTTTTCCTTCTTCTTTTTCAGTCTTCAGAGTCTTCTATCTTTGTTTTTTTTCTCACAGTTTTTACTTTTGTTATGTATTTTTCTCATTCAAGTTCTAAGTATGTACTATCTATTTTCAATTTTTTGAATCGAAATATTTGCTAATATGTTATTGCTATTGAGATTTTGATTATTTATATATGCAATCAAATATTTTAATTTTTGGTATTAATTGGGCCACACTTCAGAAAGGCGAGTGCCTCGTTGCTCGCCTTGTGGCGAGGCGGACCAATATGTATTTCTTCTTTCATGTTCTTCTTTAGATTTCTTTCTTCCTCTGATTCTTTTTCCTTCTTCTTTTTCAGACTTCAGAGTCACTTCTATCTTTGTCTTTTTTTTCACAAATTTTACTTTTGTTATGTATTTTTCTCATTCAAGTTCTAAGTATGTACTATCTATTTTCAGTTTTTGAATTGAAATATTTGCTAATATGTTATTGCTATTGAGATTTTGATTATTTATATATGCAATCAGATATTTTAATTTTTTGGTATTAATTGGGCCGCACTTCAAAAAGGTGAGTGCTTTGCTGCTTGCCTCGCCTTGTGGTGAGGCGAATCCTTGTCGCCTTTTATCGCCGTTCACTTCCAAAACAATGGTGTCTGTAGGGTTGATTCATCTGGTTCAGTTTTGCCAACAAAGTTATATTTAGGATTACAAGTTCTCATTAGGTTTTGCCAATGAACTTATATTTAGGATCATAAGTGAACAAAAATTCTTTTAGAAGTACTTCCTCAATCACTCATTTTTTTTTCTTTTGTTTGGTAGAAGACTTATCACTTAAGTGTCTTCACTTATCCTATTTTGTCCCCTTATGTTCACTTGACCCCTTTCTTTAAATGCCAGACTTTTCTTTTGTGAAACAGTCATATATTCACAGTCCCTCATTTAATTGTATCTTGTCATTCAACAAACTCTTCACTCTTTCCCTTTGATCATATGATTAATATACTTCCTAGTTCAGAGAACAAATATATTCAACTTTCTAATATTTTCCTTTTTTTTTTTTTAACGTGTCTATGCATCAATGTCTAAAGCAAACAAAGTTAGCTTGTAATTGTGAACTCTGGATGGGAGCATAAAAGTAAACCCATAATTGTGTATAAACAATATCTCAAAGGGAATTCATTTACCCTTCCCACATTTCCTCAACTTCTCAAATCACACTTACACAAACTCTGTCATGGAAGTTTTTGGCAAAAAACATCCTTAAACTATACCCTCAACTTAAACTACATCCTTAAATTATTTTTCTTAACAAAAAATATCCCTCAATTATTTAAAATTTGACAACTTTCATCCTTTTGTTAAAATTTGTCAAAAACTAACAAATTCTTCACAACATGTACGGTGCACACTACTCTCAACAAATTAAAACTCCCTAAATCACCCCAATAAACCAATTCTGTTCATTCGACATACATCTAAAAAAATATTATAAATTTTTTTAGTAACAACGTTTTGCATTATCTTCCTTTAATTAGCAATTTTATTTTTATTTATTTTTCATTTGATTTGATATCAAAGAATTATCAATGGAAATGTTTTTTTTCATTTAATCTGCAAAAAGTGGTGTTGATCGAAGACTTTTACTTCTAATAATGGAAAACGAAACTTGAGTACTAGAGATCAAAATTAGCTGAATCTTGATCACTTCAATTATTAATTTGCCCCAAAAAATTATTGATCTAACGACATTTTGACTTTGCAAGGTGAAGATGGTGTGAAATTAAGCTTCAACTTCATTTAGTTGGTAAAGGAGAAGTAAAGATCATATCTCCTCGTAGACTCACACCGTCCTAACATTGTTTTTTTAACAGCAAGCATGAGTCTCAATTTTAATTTTTTTTTTTGGATGCTTTTTCCAACCGGTAATAATATTGTAGATTTTTTTTATGAGAATAGTATGAATTGCATATGTTTTTGTGTGGAATTCGCTAATTTTTTGATAAATTTAAATAGAGGGATGAAAGTTGTTAAGTTTTAAATACTTGGAGGATGTTTTTTGTTAAAAAGGATAATTTAAGGATGTAGTTTAAATTGGGAGTATAGTTTAGGGATGTTTTTAGCCAAAAACTCTTGTTTCTGCTAAAGTAGAGAGTTACCCGTTATTTGCCTTGTTGCTTCATGACTATGGTCATTCATAAACAATTATTCTCTCCTTCAAAATTGACGATTTTGTGTATTGGTGACGCCAAATGAAACCCAAATGATGACACTTTGGAGATCAGTATGAGTCTTTTGGGTTGATATGTTTCTTTGCTCTCTAGTATCTGGCCCTAAAAGGGTTGTATTCTATGATTTGAGTCAACTATTGTTCTGTTTCATATCATCTAGACTCCAGCATTGTTTCCTTTTGTGTTAGGTTTTGTATTTCTTTAATATCCAAATTTATGCGGTTTGTTTGGTTCATTAAGTTTTAATATTTGGATGATGCATTTAGATTTGAATAAATTCAGCCTTTTCAGTTGTCATATAAGATTATTAGCTTATTTTTGGTCTGAACAATTTGATGTCATTCTTGTTTGTTGTAGGAACAGAACTATACATTGCTTACATGATATGCTTTGTGTTGAGACTTGAATCACCAGCATGGATCTGAATGCCTTGCCACAGCCAGAGGATGACGACGAGATTTTTGGACAACAATTAGAAGATGAACCGCAAGAACCTATTATATTACCTAGTGACGAGCATGCAGATTATGTCACTAGTGCTGTAGAGATTTCACGTCGCGTACGTTTCTGTTCATATTGCTCTCTATATCAACTATTGAGCTGTACTACTTGAACTTGCTCCTTTATTCCATATTTTTTCTTGGCTCTTTGTTTGATACATGTCTCTTTTATATTGGTTGTCTCTTTGCTGCTTGTCTTTGACAGAGTAATAAACAGTAGAAAGCTTTGCGTGCTGCCTTTATCTTTTTAAAATCAAATAAAGTAAATTTCATCAAATCAAAATCCAGAGGATGTAATTGATTACCAAAAAGTAAGAATCCTGAAAGTTGAAACCCCTACTTGCTCAAGGAGCGCCTACAATGTCTAATAAATCTAAAGAGTTATCCCCCCCTCCCCCCCTTTTTTTTTTTTTTCCTTTTCCCCTTCTACCACAGCAGGCAGTTTGAGCTCATCAAATGGAAGGGGAAGAGTGGTTGTTGAGCAGTGGGGAATTCAGCATTGTTGTTGGTAATCTGGTTATCTCCAAGTCAGCTATCTGACTGAAACTATTTTTGGTTGCATTGCATACTTCGTACCTCCTTTTACCAATCTCGTCTCCATTAAAAGGGGGAGAAAATAAAGAAATAGAACTTGCTTCTTTGTCGCTTCTTTCTATGATAGTGGAAAAGGATAGGGGACTGCCCATAGATAGGGGTATGTTCTTGTGAATCTTATTATTGTGGCGACTTCCATTTTTTTGTTTTTTTTGTTTTTTTGAAGAAGGTAACTTGTATTATGAACAAAAGGAATACTCAGAAAAGTATTCCAGTAATACTTACAACAAAATTACAGAGGGAGAGGTGTCCATACTAAGCTTCATAAATAATCTTAAATACTAGGAATATACTCTTCTTCTTGAGGATATTCGTGTTTACACCAAAAAAAGAAAAGGACTAGACAGTTTATCTTCAGTTTCTGCAGAGAGCAACTCTTGTTTTCGAAACATCTCTGGTTCCTTTCCATCCATAGTCCACCAAATGTAGGCTGGGACAATCTTCCATCTCTCCCTGTGTCCCGACTGATTCCCATCTCTGTTCCAGCAAGCTAGAGCCTCTTTGATGCTCCTTGGCATAGTCCAACTTATGCCTCTTAAATTGATGAAAATCTGCCATAACTTCAGTCTCTCTACAATGTAGAAAGAGATGATTTATTGTCTCAGTCTCACATTCACAAAAAGAGCACCTAGAGCAAAAATGACGACTCTTTTCATTTCTGTGGATCGAGCGGAGCAGAAGATTCACAAGCAGAATTAAAATAGATGCAAATAACTTAATATGGGTCTGTGAAGCGATGAAACAAGCATCAAGGGGAACAGGGGGTCTCTGTAGGAGATGGGGGAGGAAAGTTGAGGCATACATCTACAGAGTCGTACAGAATTTCAACATGTATGGTCGTTTTGTCAGGATCGAAGCAGTGCTTGGTGATCGGAAATCTTCAGTGATTATCCCGGAAATAATCTGCAATGGTGGATGGGCTGACATAGCAGAAAAAATTCTAGGTCATCTGCATAGCACTTCAAAGCCTCCTAGGGTTCCACTGGCAAGAACATTCAGGGAGGCGGCTTCTCCTTCTGATTGGCCAGTTCATACCAAAAACGCAGCCACTGAAGTTCAAAACTCCATCAAAATCAGTCACGCAGCAGAATTGGATAGTTCCAAATTCCTCTCACAATGCTTAATTGGAATATTCAACGATCCTTTCCACTCAAGTCCCAACACCGACGTCATCCAGATGTGGTTCTTAAACAGGTGGAAAATCACGGCGGGTCTGAAAATCACTCCTCTCTCACACAATCAGTTTCTATTCGAAATGCCTTCACGACAGGAGGCAGCACGGATTATGGCAGGAGAATGGTTTTGGAATGGTAGAAAATTGACTCTCAAGTGGTGGTCGCCGGAGGCCGGAACTGAAATTGATGCACCAATCTCAGAATTTCAATGGGTTAAGGCCTTGGGTATTCTGTTACATGCTTGGTCAGAAAGCACTTTCAAGGTTATTGGTAATATGTGTGGGGGTTTTGTGGATACAGATGAAGATACAAAATGGAGGAATCATCTATATTGGGCTCGGATCTGTGTCAAGAAGTCGGGGACAGTCCTTCCAAACAAGATTAAACTGGAAGTAGGAGACCGGAACGTTGAAATCACGATTTTAATTGACACCCATGCAAAATTTTGGGTGGCCGGAAATAGCAAGAGTAGTGCCGGAGATAGCAACGCGACAAAAGATGGCAAAAGGGAAGCATCGAGTCTCGCACCGCTAAAGATTACTGACAGGCAGGTGGGTCAGCACGTGATTTTACCAGAAAATTCAAAATTCTGGGATGGAGTGGGACCCTCAACATATAAAGGTAAAATTGCAAAGGCCAACAATGTTAATGGGCCGCTGGATTATCATAAACACGGGCCAAAAAGAAGAAAACATACTAAAACATACTGGAAAGCAAAAGGGCCAGCCCAAAATAAATATGTTGGCACTGCATCTAGCAGCCTCATCGTGTCTAACACTTTTGACCCTTTAGCAAATGCCACAGAAATTTCAAGTCTCAACCAGGAGACTGAAATTAGCGAAGCATTGGGAGGGTACACGTCAGAACAGCTCGATGCAGATGATGAGAGTGAAAAGATCCGAATCCCTAGGGCACCACGAATTTCTCCTCAGAATAATCAATTAATCTTGGCAAGCACATCAGATTCACACTACTCTTCCCAGAATTTCTGTGACTCTTCATCTCTATCCTGCAGCGATGAAGGCAATCTCACCCCTACAGTCATTGAAACTTCCAAATGGACCAAGCTTGTGATGGTGAAAGCTTGCAAGGCCTTCGGGGTAAATGTTGCTGTATTTGAACACGAACTCCTAGATATGGTGCTTAGAATGGAACAACGGAGACAACTGCAGTTACAACAAAAACAGGCAATTCAGGGGCAGGACAACCCAAAAAGGAAGAAGGGAGAGAATGAACTAAAGATGCGTCTTTGTGACCTGATACAACATAATGGCGACAAGAGGGTTAGGGGTAGGAAATACAAAGCCTTCTCTGGATGAAAGTAAAAATTTTGAGTTGGAATGTCAGGGGGCTCAACGACATCAATAAAAGGAGCACAATAAAGTCCTTAATCATAAAGTGGAATCCTGATGTAATATGTTTGCAGGAAACCAAACTAGAGGAATGGTTGAGCTTGATCACTGGGCAGTTATGGGGAAACAGATGGGCCAGCTGTGCAGAATTAAAAGCAAATGGTACAAGGGGAGGCATCATCATTCTATGGGACAAGAGGAACTGGGTAAATATTAGCACACATCAGGGGATCTATACAGTTTCATGTATGCTGGAAAGTGTGCAGGAAAATTTCCGATGGTGTTTCACTGGAGTTTATGGGCCTCATACAAACATTGTAAGAGAAGATCTTTGGTATGAGCTTGCAGCAATAAGAGGACTATGGGATGACAGTTAGGTCATAGGAGGCGACTTCAATGTGTGTTCTTTTGAAAGTGAGAGATACAATTGCATACGAAGGTCCAAGGCTATGAGTAGCTTCAATGACACCATCTCGGACCTTGGCCTCATGGATTTGCCTTTGCAGGGGGCATTCTATACCTAGACTAGAGGAGACGATCCAATTCAAGCATCAAGAATTGATCGGTTCCTGATATCCCCAGAATGGAATGACTGTTTTAACGCAATCAATCAATTAGCACTCCCTAGTGTTGTCTCCGATCACAGGCCTATACTCTTGAAATGTGGGGATTGGGAGTCTAATCCATCTTACTTCAAGTTCGAAAATATGTGGCTAGAGGAAGAAGGCTTCTTGAAGAAGGTCAAAATATGGTGGCAAAGTTACTCTGTTAATGGGACACCAGATTTTATTTTATACCAGAAGCTCAGATACTTGAAGAAAGATATCTCAAATTGGAATAGAGAGGTGTATGGCAAAATTGACACTAATAGAAACAGGGCACTGGAGGAATTAGCTGCTATTGAACATGCTTCAGAGAATAGAGCACAAACTCCAGAAGAGAAATCCAAAGTTCTATGTCTGAAGTTGGAATTGCAAAAGCTAGCAAAAATTGAAGAGGTATCTTGGAGGCAAAAATCAAGATGCTTGTGGCTTAAGGAGGGGGACAGGAACACAAAATATTTTCAGAAAGTTGCCAATGGTCGTAGGAGGAACAATACCATCTGCTAGCTCCGTATCTTCAATAAAATCTGAGAAGTCTAACATAGCCTTATTGAATCTGGTACAATTTCTTTTTTCTGAAGGAAATCTGACTATGTTGAAATCACCCCCCACCACCCAGGGACCTGGGAAAAGCCCTCTCACCGATGCTAGTTCCCACCAGACCTCTTCTCTCTCTTCTCTGTCGTTTGGCACATATACTCCAGACATGTGCCAGCTGAAATCCATTGTTTTTCCCATGAATTTGCAAGTGATGCAATAGGCCCCTACCTCGCATATTTCCCCCTCCCAAACTCTACCATCCCAGAGAATGAGAATGCCCCCTCTTGTACCACTAGCTTCTAATTGGGCATATTTCACCCATCTGTTTGCCCATAGTTCTCTTACAATATTTCCTTATATCCCCCTGCAGCTTAGTCTCTCGAAAGCAGTATACATCTGCCTTCCAAGTGTGCAACAGACTCTTGATCAACTGCCTCTTTCTCGCGTCATTGAGCCCCCTCACATTCCATGAGACAATATTAATCTTCATGAGAACGATCAATATTGCATTCTCCCCTGCTTCTTGATCCATAACTAAAGAACTTGGTACCAGATTCCAAATTTTTTAGTTCCTTAGCTCCTTTCAATTTAGGTGTCTCTGGAATCGAAGTTTTTGTAGCTTCAACAAGGTTGTTCCTCTTACCATCTATTTTCATAAACAACTCCTCCGCTAATTTCTCATACCCATGAAAATTAACCCCAAAATCTTTTCCCAGTGCTAAAATATTCTGCCGAACCCAAAGTTGTACTGATGGGTCTGGGGGTGGTTCAATTGTCTCTGGTAATTCTGTGGAATTAAGAGGGATGGCTTCCTCAATATTCAGAGCTCCCACTTCTCTATTTTCTAGCTCTACATGCTCCTCTGTATCAAATATACTTTCCTCCTGGATGATTGACATGGCATCGTCATCTGTAGATGTTGTATCCTGGTGTTCCTGATTTACATGAACCCAAATAGTTGTATCCATTTCTTTATCAAGAGTTACTGTTTGGGTTTGCGCGTGAAGTGGTACAACATCTTCCACTACCCAGTTTCCCTCCTCCGGAATTTTGTTTAGACTCTCCACTGGTGCTTCATCTTCTTCCACCACCAGACTGTTCTCCCCCCTATTATTAAGTAGTACCTCTGCTCCCATGTCTTTGTCTGTGTTTTCTGCAATCTCCAGAGTGTCACAAAATCCGACCGCTTCTGCATATTTTAGTGGCTTTGAAATTTTCTGATGGTCTGTGTGAATCTCTATCTGTAGGGGATGATTGTTGAAGTCCAGGATTTCCAATTTCTTTTTAAAATCTATATTTTTCTAGTCTGTCAAAAAATTATTTTCTAGTTTGTATGCCCTCTTTCTAAATGCTGTTTGTTTTAGGAGCGGGAGGAAAGGATTCAAAGACTTAAAAGACAACATCCAGATGATAGACCTGCATATCCATCTCAACCACGAATGCGGGATGAGATCTTTCAGATGAAGAGACAGAAGCCAAGCAACAGACTTCCGCCAGGTTTTTTTTTTGTGCACACACACACACACTCTCCTTCTCTATTGTGTGTCACTTATCTCCTTTGCTGTGTGTGTGTGTATGATTTGTTGAAGTAGCAATAGGTTCCTGCTTCCCTCCGTGTAGTCCATCTTTCTTTTTGTTCTTGTCATGTTAGTGTAACTCTAGGTTGCACATAACTTTACTGTGCCTTCTTTGACTATTATCTTAACACAGGTTCATATTTCTCTCCTTTCCTCCCCTTCCTTGCTGCTCATTGTTCGATTACATCATTTATCTTTTGGATTGCCTATGCAGGTTGGTTGGATTGTCCTGCATTTGGACAGGAGATAGGTTGTATTATCCCTTCAAAGGTTCCATTGGATGAAACTTTCAACGATTGTGTTCTTCCTGGCAAAAGATACTCGTTTAGGCAAGTCCTCCACCAACAGAGAGTTTTAGGAAGAAAAGTGAGTGTGTTAACCTAAATTTGGGTCCTTATTCATTCACTTGACGTGGATTTTATTTTCAAAATATTTGATTTCTTACAGCTATTATGATCTGTTCCCTCTGTATATACCTTTACAGTACTTTCTTGTTACTGGATTTTCAATGAAGGACCTTCAACGATAAAAAAAGTTTGATTCCTAGATGTTATCACGAGTTTGAAGCTTTTCTTGTTTCGTTGTTGGTAGTGCTTTTTGTTGTATATATCCTCTAGATTCTAATTTTGACTTAAATAACAAGTTGAATCAGTTAATAAGCTACTGCATATGAATTATGGTCTTGGAGATGTTTTATATCACTATCTTGGATATGTTTTATGTCAAAGCTGAGGCTTATATCCTATTTTGTTGTGCCACTTAGTATGATAGAATCATTATATGCCATGTTAATTTTGTCCTATTAATTCATTTGGGTTACTTTCACAATCATTAGATGCCTTGTTTATTCTGACCTCTTTATTCATTTGAGTTACCTTGACAACAGAGGATCTTCTAAACTACAACTGACTCATTGCATGTTAATTTCAGCTTGGTATGGTGATTGATCTCACCAATACAAGTCGATACTATTCATTGTCAGATTGGAGGAAAGAAGGCATTAAGCATGTAAAGGTTGGTACATGGTAATAAAGTCATGGAGGAGAATAGGTGGCGGGGGCGTAATTTTTCTCTTTGAGTTATGGTGGTTGTCCTGATTTTACTGTTTCATGTGTATCAGATTCAATGCAGAGGCCGTGGTTCTGCACCTGACAATGAGTCTGTAAATTCATTTGTCTATGAGGTAATTTTATATATGTTGGTTGCAGTTTTAGTTGAATTCTGTACCTGAGAATGAGCTTGCATTACTTACAGTGTTAAAGTACTACAAGCTTGTTTGTACCTTTATCCATACATGGTTAGATCTTCGCTGTTACAGATTTATTATCATATATGTTACACTTGATGCAATTATTAATGTTGTTTGCCCATCAAGTGGAAAACGAAGTTGATCTCTAGTTAGTTTGTAAGCTTCTACGAATAAAAAAGAGAAAGCTATTTTGAGAATCGCAGGGTAGATGCTATGTAAATATTTATAATATATTGTGAATGTACTCTCTTCTTATCAAAAGAAAGAATGTAATCTATTCCTTCAAGGGGAACTTTGGTGTAACAGTAAAAGCTGTCATTGTGTTATTGGATTGCCATATGTTCAAGCTGTGAAAATAGCTTTTGCAGGAATGCAATATAATGTTGTGTACAATAGACCAGTAGATCAAATATGGTCTCCTCTTTAGATTTTGTTAGGTTTTTGTTATCTTTTTAGCTGATATCTCCTCTTTTGTAACTATGCATCTTGTTGATGCCTTTGTGATTTATAAAACACTTCATCAAAAAAATATGGTTCCCTCTCTAGCCCTGAAAAGTGGAAACTTAATACACATTGTTGGATCCTGCATTTCCTTTTTGGATTGTCCCAATTCACATAAGATGTCAGGGGGAGCCTTGACACAGCGGTAAAAGTTGTGGTCCATCCTTCCCTGGACCCCATACATTATAACACCTTGGTGCACTAGGACTATCCTATTTAATTAATAGGGATAGGAACATCGTTGGATCCTGCATCTCCTTCTTGGGTCGTCCCAATTCCTCGGATATCATTCTTTGCTCTTTATGGTATCCAGGGAGCTAATCTGGTAGAGCCTATCAACTTCCTTAGCCTTTAGATTCCTCCCATTAGCAATATTCCATTCCTTCAATTTATGTTTCAGGAATCTTAGTTTACAAGACAAAATATAATCAGGTTTGCCTTGTGCTTCACACGAATTCCACCGTTCCTCCACCCTCTCCTTAAATCCAGGAACCTCCATCCACGAATTTAAAGTAAGACTTTGGAAAGTCCCACTCCCCACATTTCAAAAGAAATAGGACAATGATCAGAGATGATCCTTGGAAGCACTGATTGTTTGATCTTGTTGAATTTTTCATCCCATTCCGCAGAGTACAAGAATCTATCAATCTGAGAGTAACCTTCATGATTGTCTCCTCTGAACCAAGTGTATTTTCCTCCCAGAAGTGGATGGTCAATAAGTTTCAGCCCCTCGATGGTATCTGAGAATTCTTTCATGGCTCTCAAGATGTTTATACAGTTCTTTCTTTCTGAGGGAAATCTGGTAGTATTAAAATCCCCACACACTACCCAGGTTCTTCACATACCCATTTGGTACCCCCTAATTTCAACCATAACTGCTCCCTTTCCCTTCGACAATTTGGGGCATAAACCCCAGTCAGCAGCCAACTGTAATTTTCAGTTGTAGAGCTTAATTTACAAGAAACAAAATGTACACCTTAGTGTATTGATTCTCCTGTCCACATGATAAAAATCCTTCCACTTCTTCCATTGGCCTCCAATCCCACATAATCAGCCCACCTGTTATTTAATAGATGTTTCACAACTTCCCCATATTCGCCTTCCATTTTTTTTTCTTGAAAACAGTAAAAATCAGCCCCCCCCCCAAATCTTGAATTAGAGATTTGATCACCCTCCTCTAGTTGATGTCATTCAATGCCCTCACATCCCACGAGATGATATGGACTTTCATTGAGACCCACTGCATATTCCCTTTCCCCTAATTCTTGGTTCTCCATCCTTAAATTTTACCCCAAATGGAAGAAGATTCTTCACTTCATTCTAGCCATTTTGATTTAGGAGAAGAAATTTCAGTATTGTTTAGTCTCTCCTGTCTTCTTTTATCTAGCTTCATGAGAAGAGACCATACTTCCCATTCGTACCCCTTAATATCTACCTTGAATTGTGGGGGGAGTCTACAAGATCATTGCTAGATTGTTGGTTGAAAGGCTAAAAAAGGTGGTGTCGAAATTGATCAACAAACATCAAATGGCTTTTGTAAAGGGGAGGCCATGGATGCAACACTCATTGCTAGTGAATGCATTGACTCAAGAATGAAAGGAGGAGCCCCTGGTCTAATGTGCAAATTGGATATTCAGAAAGCCTATGACCACATGAATTGGTCTTTCCTTCTGAATACTCTCAGACAAATGGGGTGGATTGAGGTGTGTATAAAAACAGTCAAGTTTTCTGTCCTTGTGAATGGGGAACCCGTGGGCTTTTTCGAATCAGAACGAGGGCTGAGACAGGGTGATCCTCTTTCCCCTTTCTTATTCATTTTGGCAATGGAAGGCTTTGATAGTATGATGAGGATTGCAACACAAAACAGATGGATTAGAGGCTTTCAGGTTGGAGATAGAGTGGGGGAAGAAAAAGAAGTGTGTCATCTGCTCTATGCGGATGATACTATTATCTTTTGTGAACCTACAGCAGAACAGATTAGCTACATCAGAGTGATTTTGGTTTTGTTTGAAGCAGTTTCAGGGTTGAAAGTAAACTGGGGAAAAAGTAGTCTCTTTCCAGTAAATGAGGTCCCTCAGATCCAGCAACTAGCAAATATATTGGGATGCAAAGTGGAGCATTTGCCTACCATATACTTGGGCATGCCCCTGGGTAGCAAACACTAAACAATGGAGATATGGAATGGTATTCTGGTGAAAACGGAGAAGAAATTTTCTAGATGGAAGGCGCAATACCTATCCCTAGGGGGTAGATTGATCCTCATAAACTCTGTTCTGGACTCTTTACCAACCTATGTGATGTCCTTGTTTCCAATCCCATCAAAGGTGGTGAAAAAACTAGACAAGCTTAGAAGGAACTTCCTATGGAAAAGCAATAAGGAGGGAAATGGTTATAACTTAGTCAACTGGAAGAATGTTCTTCTTAGCAAAGAAAGAGGGGGCTTAGGGATCAGAAATTTGAGGCTGCAAAATGAAAGCCTTTTGATGAAATAGCTATGGAGATACACTGAGGAAGATGCAGCTCTCTGGAAGGAGGTTATAGTAGCAAAATATGGAGAACTAAATCCCTGGTGTACAAAAATCACCTCTGAACCATATGGGTATGGAGGACAATCAGGAACCTATGGCCACAAATGGAAGGAAATGTGTATATTAAGGTGGGTAATGGAAACAAAACTAAATTTTGGAAAGATGGTTGGATAGACCAAACCTCTCTTAGAGAACTTTTTCCAGATTTGTTTCTAATCTGTGAGAACCCTGATGCTAGAGTGAGTGATTGTTGGACAGAACATGGATGGGACATATCTTTAAGAAGACTACTTAATGACTGGGAGGTGGAGAGGGTGGTAGCGCTACTGGAAAAACTAGCTGGAATGATTATAACTACAACAGCAACATACAAGATCCTGTGGAAACATAGCAAGGATGGAGTCTTCTCAGTCAACAATGCCTACAAAAGAGGACTAATGGGGATGACAGGGGCCCCAAAATATAATTGGAACTACTTTTGGAAGAGTGACATTCCTACAAAAGTAAAGTGTTTCACCTGGTTAGTGATAAAGAGAGCATGTCTAATAGAGGTTCTACAAAAGAAAGGCAGACAACTGGTTCCTAGGTGTTTTTTGTGCAACTTGACGGGAAACAAATAACCATCTCTTCCTGCATTGTAAGTTTACTGCTCAAATTTGGAACTTGTTTCTCAACATCACAAGCATGAACTGGACAATGCCAGAACATACATCAGATCTGTTGAGCTGCTGGATTAGGAGGGGAGGCAGTAAGAGTCAAAAGAGATGGTGGAAGCTAATACTATCATGTGTATGGTGGTCAGTCTGGAAAGAAAGAAATGGAAGATGTTTTGAAGATAGATCCAATTCCATCCACAAAGTTAAATGGAATTGTATAGTATCTCTACTTTTTTGGTGTAAACAACTTTGTATAGATGATATAGACAAGATTATAGATTTGATAGGAAATCTGTAATTATCCCTTTTTAGAGGTAGCTAGCATACCCTTAATGCTGAAGAATTCAACCTTACCAGTTTCAAAAAAAAATATCCACTTTGAATTGTTTACCGAGTCTCATAACATTATGTTGCACCCATAATGATGCATCCACCTCCGCTATCTGCATTTGAGTATCCAGTGGTTGAACATCTTCAACTGGCCACTGCTCAATTTCGACCAATTGAGTGTTTTTATTCCCAATTATTTCTAAATTCATGTCTGCTGTCCCTTGTTCTGTCTCGATGATATCACCCTCTCTTATGGATTGGATTAGATGTGGAAAACTTGTATGATGCTCTATATTCCTTCGATCTCTCCTCTGCATGTAGGATTGGAGTTTGGCTTGTGGTACAATGTTTGTTGGCATCTATTCAGTAGTAATAGTGTCGTAGGAAGATACATATCTGGGTTCTTCCACCAAACGTGAGGAAATAAAACATTTAGGCCCAAAATTTTTATCACTCCAAATGGGCTTCTGGTCAAAGTCCATCTCTGCAGAAAAAACCCTATCACCTGCAGATGGCCCACTTTCCTTTCTATTTAGTAAATCAAGGACCAAACCCTCCTCACGTGTCTGTGAACCGGTCTCCCGATAATTTCTCAAATCTCTGCAAATTCTTCCACTCTTCTCCAACATCCACCCTCGACGGAATTTCACTCCAAATGGGTATTATGTATATCAGTCCCTTGTCTTCTATGATCACTTCTGATGGCACCCTCTGCCCTCCTCTTATCTTTAGTCTTGCCCATTTGAGATGGTTTTTCAAAGAGGTTTCTTCCTTAATTTCTAACCAACCACCACATTGGTCACCAATAATAGCCTTGAAGGTTTTCTCAGACCATAGATGTAAAGGCAACCCCATAGCTATTATCGATGTCCACTCTGTCTCTTGGATATCAGTGCAACAACCAGTGACGGGTGACCACCATTCAAGTTGGATTTTCTCCTTCTTCCATGTCCATTCTCCTTGTAAAACCTGCTCCGCCATGTATTTAGTTGGAAACTCAAAGAGAAATTGTCTGGCTGCCATTTCATATATGTTCACCCGAAAGTGTTTTCCAAGTTGAGAGTGCCCAACGTCTATTATCTAGTAGAGTTGGGGTCTCCTTCACTCCTCTTCTAAAGTAGCCAACCACACACCTTGCTAATATCCCGTCTTCACTTGAACTTGCACCCCTCTCCACGACCTTTCAAGTTCATAATCCATTTTAAGGTTTTTCTTTTTCCAATGCAAAAAGTTGTGGGGGATACTGTATTTGCAATGGAAACTGTAGTTTCTGAGAATTTGTCTCAGACTAAAAAGTAGTGTACTTCCTCAGAGTATTCGAAAGGTGTTCTGTTAACTTCTAGTTAGGTTTTCTTAGTATTAGGACTCATCATTGAAATATAGCTTTTGCAGGAATGCAATATAATGTTGTGTACAATAGACCAGTAGATCAAATATGGTCTCCTCTTTAGATTTTGTTAGGTTTTTGTT
The DNA here is from genome assembly GCF_900185275.1 of Solanum verrucosum. Classification (NCBI taxonomy): domain Eukaryota; kingdom Viridiplantae; phylum Streptophyta; class Magnoliopsida; order Solanales; family Solanaceae; genus Solanum; species Solanum verrucosum. Next base: position 2,747,973 of record NW_026020045.1, read on the forward strand.
ATCTTTTTAGCTGATATCTCCTCTTTTGTAACTATGCATCTTGTTGATGCCTTTGTGATTTATAAAACACTTCATCAAAAAAAATATGGTTCATGTTGTCATATGAGTTTTATTTTGTTCAAGGCTTTAAGCAAATAAAGGCTAACTTATCACGCTGAATACTATTGAAAGGAACTTGACACTAATATTTATGGCTTCTATCAGGTTTCACAATTTCTTGCCCGTCAAAAACATGCAAAGAAGTATATTCTTGTTCATTGCACACATGGGCATAATCGCACTGGGTTTATGATTATTCATTATCTTATGCGTACGCTGCCAATATCTGTCAGTCAGGTTAGTAATTTTGCGATGCTACATCCTTCTTGCTTCAAATTTAACCACATATCTCTGCGTATGAATAATCAGAGTACTATTATTATGCAGGCAATTAAAATTTTTTCTGATGCTCGTCCTCCTGGGATATATAAGCCAGACTATATCGATGCCCTATATGCCTTCTATCATGAGAAAAAACCTGAAATGGTTGTTTGTCCTCCAACACCTGAGTGGAAAAGATCTTCTGAGCTTGATTTGAATGGTGATGCTATGCCTGATGACGATGACGATGGAGGTCCTACAGCTCCTTTGACTGTATGTGTTTCTCCAACATAACTTTGCTCTTTGATATTGTTGACACTTTATTCGTGGTTGAAGTGTTTGTTTTTTCCTTCTCTGATGCAAGTGTAAGCCTTCAGTTTCCACTAGTGCGGTGTTGAATTTGATTGAATGTGAACACTAAAGTGGTAACATTCTAGTGGCTCTCGGCATTAGAATGAGAAACCTATCACTTCCTGATACTTCTATGGTGAGAAATTAGTGAACTAACATCCAAAATGCTGAGGAATCCATTGGGACTTAGAGAGAAAAATGCTCCCAGGCACTCTTCCCAAGACCAAAACCTTAGAGACCCTTTTTGGGTATCTAGGATCCTCATTCCAGTGGCCTATTGCCATCAGATCTCAACCCTTTCAACTTCTTTTCATTTCCTTTCTCTCAGACTTTTCTTTCCATGGATATAAGTCATATTTCAGACAAGGGGGTAAGTCTTATGATCTCACAAAGACTAGGTAGGCGTTTGGCCATGTGATACCATATCACGATATGGTATCATGAGATGGAATCAGCGTTTGGACATGCGATTTTACGCTGATTCCATCTCATGATTCCATATCATGAGATGTGATTCCATATTCTCCAAAAACCATGATATGGAATTATATGGTAATTTCATATCAAGATTTAAGATATTTTAATACAAAAATTGATCCACGAGTTTATATTTTGTTAAAACAATTCACATTTATATCTACTAACCATTTATTTCATATGTAAATAAAATTTATAATCACATCATTACTTTTTTAAAATTTATTATTCTCACCAACATATAGTCACTTTAACTCACACCAACCGATTGTTAAAGTGATGAAATATTCATGGTCTATGAGCATGAAAATATAGTTGCGGATGATATTGACCAACAAATGACTCAAAATAACAATGTTGGTTCGTCTTTTCGGTCACATGATCGAGAAATGCAAGTTCAACGTGAGGAAATTGTCCGTATTATGTGGGAGGATTATATTAAAGACTAATACACTACAATTTATGTTCAATTTTTTTTAATTAAATTATAGTTAGATGAAACAATTACTTAAGTGGAGAACAAATAGCTTTGTAATAATTTATTATGTGATTTTATAAATTTTTGTTTATTTAATAAGATTGAATAAACAATTGGGGCTATTTTAATAGTTTTACAACTTATGAGATTTTTATGTTTATGAGAAAATATACAACACAAATTCCATATCGCATGTCTAAACAAAACTTCAATTTCATCTCATGATTCCATATTGCATGCCCAAACGGGCCCTAGGTCTAATTCAGGAATTTGGTTTGAGTGGGTGGAAAATTCCAAGTACACAATCAGACGTATGGTTTTTAGCAGAGGAGCTTTACATTGGCTATGCAAAAGGCTAAAGGAAGCCACATATAACAGAGGTTAAAGTTTCATTTCATGGAGATGTCAAATTCTTTCGACAAACATTTATTGTTCTCAAAAGTTCAATAAGTACGGTAGGTTCTTATCAATTATTTCTGTGAAGGGACAAAGTAGGTATGTGATTATTATCCCAGAAAACACTTTCAATGAGGGGTGGGGAAGTTTAGCATTAAAAGTGGAGAATTTCATCTCAAGAAACTCAAGTACGCATGGTACATTTATTACATCAAGAGGAGACGAAGTCCAAAACAATCATTGGAAAGGGGAACTACGAAGAAGCCTTGTACAATAGTAAATGGAATAACGCATAACTGGTTGTTGTAAAAGGAAGCTTCTTTTCTGAAGACGTCGTCAAACATCCATGATAATGATCTTCTTAGAAGGTTCCATGTGGGAAGATTCTGTGGAGGAGAAGATGCACCTATACGTAGTGATGTTCGAAAATGGGCACAACATACATGGAAGGGTGATTTCACGTATTAGGACACTACTTCCAGTTCAAGTGTCAACGATCGTGAGTAGTAATATAACTCAACCGAATGGGTTGGGGTCGAGTCCCAAGGGAGTGGTTAACAATTGAGAATTAAATAGAGAAGTAAAACTAAGTTCTAATCAATCATAGCTATAAACATTAACGAATAAAAACATACTAAATCTAAAGGGTGACACGAATGTCAATTATCAATGGGGGGGGGTTTATATTCAACTAAAGGATAAAAACAACAAAAATATAAAGATACGAGATAGGGAGACGGGATTCTTGGGATATGATAGGAATATGGGATAAAATATACTATGGGTAAATGCTATTGATAGTGAATCGCTGAATATTTATAACTAGGCTAGACTTTAGTGGGGTAAATTTTCTCTCGAACAACTTACCCGAATCAACTCGGTTTCTCTCGAACACCGAGTTGCAGCACTATAGCACAACCTCCGCCTTAGCCCATTCACTCTCTCGAGCTGAATGTGTGGGAGAAGGTCTAGGATTCACTCTCTTGAGCTGAACCCACGACGACCCTATATCCACCGGCTATCAATTTAGTAGTCTTAGTTTTAAAACCTCTCTCTTGAGCAAGCCAAAAACACTAAGATGAAATCGTATTTGCAACTACAATCCCATTAAGTTCAAACACAACTACTAAACGAAATCATATTTAGACAGCAAATAGACTAACAATAAGCAATACCCAACAGTAAATTTAACCCATATTCACAAAATCACACCCCAATAATTGGGGTTTTAGCTAGACATGAAAAAGAGATAGAAATCGATACCAACAAGTGTTTCCATCAAGTGGGTACGATAGAAAATGTCTTTACACACGCCTAAGATGAAGATTCTTTGATGCCCACTTCCAATTTCTTGGAGTTGAAAACCTTCAAAACCTTCAAGCTCAAGAACAATGTCTCCCAAAAACTCTTAAGAACTCAAAAATATCTAAAAACTAAGTAATAAGTCGATTCTTCGAATTCTGGATACTAAGCTACATAATTAAATAGGTATTTATAGTTTTTGAAAATTTGTGCTGCGAAGGATCACTCGGCGCAGTTAGTCGGGATCGCCGATACACTCGGCGATCCGCCCTTTGGTCTGGGTCATCGCCTTTCAGCTTTTGCCTTCAGCATCTTCGCGTTTTGAGTCATTGGGCGACAGGGAAATGCTTCGCAGAACTGCTCGGTGATGCGCCGACTGCTCCCTTTCCTCTCAGACTTGATCTTTTCCTTCAGGGCTCAGCACACTGGAATATTAGGCGAGATTTGAGGCCTTTCGGCGACTCGCCTAATGGATTAGGCGATCTTCAAGCCGTCTTTTCTTCCTTCATTCAGCCGCCTTGTTCCTTTTTGCTCAATAGAGTCCATGCTTTGTCTCTCAAGTCAAATACCAGAAACGTAAGGATTTACATCAGATATTGAGACAAAATATGCATTTGAGGACACTAATTCTATCAAAATATAGCCCTAAATGAATCCAAATTGTGCACTCATCAAAGGGCGCCCAAAATGTTCAGGTATATGATATGAATGGCTTCAATATTTGAATTACAGTCGAGAAGGGCGGCAAAGCATGTCCTAATGGGTGAATGGAGGAGACAAAAAACAAGTCTAAAGCTTGATTGGTGGAATCCAACAAGGGGGACTTTTCCGGAACAAACAAAGTTTGACTGGTACTGGATACGGGTGCTAGGGCTCCCACTGCAGTTATGGAACAAAGAGGTGATGAGGAAGATAGGTGATGACTGTGGGGGTGGATAGAAAATAAGGAGATAGAACTAAAAAACCATTTGAGATGGGCTTAGAATCAAGGTTCGAGGCCCTAGGGAGAAAATACTGACAACGAAAGAAATCGCCGATGGTGATCTAATTTTCTCTTTGCCAGTTTGGTGCGAGTCTCCAGCCACCTACATGCTCTTAGAGCAAGGAGAAGCGAATATCCAAGGTGATAGCTTCGAGGGAGATGCTGCTGCTGCTGCAGACAACTATGAATCTGCATAAATTAGAGGTGACCTTCATCTAAAAGGAATGGAAAAGAAGAGAGTAATATTAACAGAGTTCGATGCGAACAAGAAAAGGGCAATAGATAAGGACAAAGGGGACAAGGCAAGTGGGGCCACAAACAATTTAAATGATATAGTGGAGTCTCAGTGTTTATCCACCTCATCAGGAAGAGAAAGTGGAGAGCCTTTTGAAAGAATAGGCCACATGGGAGAAGTTAGTGGGGCCCTAGAGGAGGGTTTCAATTTGGAAAAATTATTTTTAAATGGGCCTTCTCATTTAGATTCACAGTTGGGTCACTCAATTAAAAAGTCCATCCCTATTATGGGCTCTTTAATTAATAAGGCCACTCCTTTCACAGAACCTTTTTCACAATATGCTCACCTAGAGTTGGAAAACATAACAGAAGCTTTGCTCACTCTACTATTGGAGAGGATGTAGGATTTTGCTTGCGTATGACAGAAACTTCAAGAACTTCTCAAGAGCTTTCAGAATTGAATTCGCTGGCGGAAGACATGCCTCAGGGGTACTTTGCTTCTTCTGAAATGATGGAAGTGCATAAAGAGGTAGGTTAAGTGATTTAAACTCGAATCATGAGTCAACAGATGAAAAATTGGTGGTTTTTGAAGAACCAATGCCTCTTTACATTGATGACAATATAACAAAGAAGTGCATGGAATCAAAAGTCACGATAAGGGTCCATCTCAATGTTATTAAACTAAGTCAAATGTTTGGAGTTTTCATTAAGGGCTATGAGAATCAGTTCTATTCTCTCCTAATGAAACTGGAACAGAACAGATTGAATGAAATCTATAAAGTTAAGGGAAGTTCCTCCATCAACAACAATATGCCAAAAGAATTGACAAATCTAATATTTGACATGAATTTCAAAGAGGGAGAACCTAGGAAAAGAGGGAGAGATCTAACCATGGTGAAAAAATGATGGTAAAAGTAATGACTTGGAATGTGAGGGCATTAAATGATAACAATAAAAGGAGATTAGTTAGGAATGTAATCAACCACTGTGGGGGTAGATGTATATATTTTGGTGGAAACTAAATTAGATGTTAATGTTAGTAGGTTGCTAAAGAGTATTTGGAGCAATAGATGGGTTGGAGAAATACACTTACAGGCAGAGGGTAGCGGTGGAAGGATTCTCATTATGTGGGATAAGAGGATATGTGAAGGGGAGTTGGTGGAGAATGGGGATCAGTGTATCACTTGTAAGTTGTCTGGAAAAAACCAGAATCTTACCTGGTTCCTGACAATTGTGTATGCCTAATGCATTAGATTGGATAGGAGAGAATTATGGTGCGAACTGGGAGCCATGAGAAGTTTATGTGAAGGGCCATGGGTCGCGTGCGGAGACTTTAATGTTTTTAGATATCCATTGGAAAGAATAAGCTGTTACAAAATAAATGGGGCTATGGCAGAATTTTCTGAATGCATAGAGGAACTGGAGTTGATAGACCCTCCTTTATTTGGAGGGTCTTACACATGGAGAAGAGGGGAAAACCACAACTCGGCATCTAGGATCAACAAATTTCTTTTTTCCTCTCAATGGGAGGAACAATTTGTTAACATCAAACAAGAGATCATTCCTTAATTGGTCTCAGATCATCATCAAGATTTGTTGACTTGTGGTCATATTAAATTACAAGAAATCTTATTTTAAGTTTGAAAATTGGTGGATGGGGGTTGAGGGGTTCAAGGAGAAAGTGAAAATATGGTGGATCTCTTTCAAAGTCGGTGGCAGACCTGGCTACAATCTAGCTGAAAAGTTGAAACTGCTCAAAGGAAAATTGAAACAGTGGAGCAGAACTAACAAAGGCAACTGGAAAACAACAAAAGGAGGAGCTCCTAAACCAAATTGCCAATTTAGAGACTATCCAAGAATAAAGAAGTCTTATCGATGATGAATTGCTACAGAAAACTAATTTAGCTTTGGACTTTGAAGAGGTGGCTAAAAGAGAGGAGATAGGTTGGAGACAAAGATCAAGAATACAATGGCTGAACTTTCTCAAAAAAAAAAAAAACAATGGCTGAAGCATGGGGATAAAAATACGAAATATTTCCATAGAACTGCCACAACGCATAAGAGATACAACTCCATTGACATCTTGATAGTTGGTGGCAACAATATCAGTGATCCAATAGAAATCAAGGAGGCTATCCAAAGGTTTTACCAAAATCTATACAAGGAATCAGAAGAATGGAGACCTGATTTGCAGCTTATCCCACATGTATAACTGAAGAAGAACAAGAGTGGTTACAAAGAGAATTTGAAGAGAGAGATACTAGACAGTCTCAAGTTATGTGCAATGGAAAAAGGCACCAGGGCTTGATGGCTTCCCATGTCCTTTTACCTTGCATTCTGGGATGTGCTTAAAGAGGATATTAAGAATGATATTCAGGATTTTCATGCTAATACAAGGTCTGAGAAAAGCTTCAATGCAACCTACGCCCTCATCCCTCAGAAAGCAGGGGTTTTGGAACTGAAGGACTTCAGACCAATAAGCTTGATCACTGGAATTTACAAGGTGACAACAAAGTTATTGGCTAAAAGATTATAAAGGGTGATAGATAGGTTGGTCAACAAGAACCAAATGGCTTTCATAAAAAGGAGACAGATTATGGATACTGCACTCATTGCTAATGAGAGTGTAGATTCTAGAATGAAAGGAGATGAGCCTGGAATCATGTGCTAATTAGATATTGAAAAGCCTTCATACCTGCAAATCATCAAAATATCATTAGAATAGAACATAATAAGACATTGAAGACACTAATTGTTGTACTAAATAGGCCTCAGATGAGTGTAAATCTACCACTTGTCACTTTCAAAAAGGAGGTGCTACAAGGCAAAACAAGAAATATGCCATCTACTTTATGCTGATTATACTATTATTTTTTGTGAACCTACCGAGGAATATAGAAATTACATCAGATTGCTACTATTGTTTTTTGAAACCACTTCAGGTTTGAAGATAAATTGGGTGAGGAGCAGTTTCTTCCCAATCAAGGAGGTACTCAACATCCAGAGTATGACAGACATACTTGGTTGTAATGTGGATCATTTACCTGTTGTTTACTTGGGCATGCCACTTGGTTACAAACATAAAGAGGCAAGGATATGGATGGCATAATAGAGAAGGCAAGAGATTAACAAGGTGGAAGTCTCAATATTTATCATTTGGTGGAAGACTCACTCTTATAATCTCAGTTTTAGACTCTCTTCCTACTTATGCAATGTCTCTATTCCCTATACAACCGAAAGGTTCCGAAGAAACTGGACAAACTCAGAAGGGATTTTCCTTGGCATGGATGTAAGTAGGACAAAGGATATAGTTTGGTGAAATGGGAAGTAACAATGAAAAATAGGTACCTCGGAGGATGGAGATAGAATGATAGCCTCTTGATGGCTTTGGAGATATAGTGAAGAAGACCAGGTTCTATGGAAGGAGATCATCAAAGTGAAATATGGTGAGAACAACCCATGGTGTAGCAGTACTAGTTCTATGCCCTATGGAAGTGGGGCATGGAGAACAATCAAAGACCTTTGGCCAAAGATAGAAGAGAACATGACTATAAAGTGGGAGATGGGAGAAAAACAAAGTTTTCAGGAGATGCTTGGAACAATCAGAACCCTTTGAAGGATATCTTTCTCGACTTAATCATCAAATGCAACAACCCAGAATCAATTGTCAAAGAATGTTCGACCGATCACAGATGTGATTTTTCTTTTAGAAGATTATTAAATATTAAATAATTAGGTGGAAAGGGTGGCCAACACGCTTCTTCTACTAGATGACTTCTCAGGCACTACATCAAATTCAGATTCCATGAGATGGAAGCACGAAAATGATGGAAAATTCTCCATTAAGAGGGCTTATGAAATAAGTAATGCACATCAAAACAGAAGACGACAATTTTTGTGGAATAATGTGTAGGAAAACATAGGTCCAACTAAAGTAAAATGCTTCACCTGGTTGGTAGTAAGAAAGGCTTGCCTAACACATGAGGTTTTGAAGAGAAAGTGGCGTATCATAGTTTCCAGATGCCAACTTTGCGGGGAAACAAAAGAGACAAACAATCACCTCTTTTTGCATTGTAAATTCACTGAACAACTATGGGCCTTATTTCTTACCCTCACAGACACATTATGAACCATGCCTGAGCAATCGACATATATGCTGAGTTGTTGGATTAGAAGACGAGGAAGCAAGAGCCAGAAGAGATGGTGGAAAATCATCCCGCACTGTATATGGTGGAATGTATGGAAAGAGAGAAATAGCAGAAACTTCGAAGATAGGTCCAATTCCATCCATAAAGTTAAATGGAGATTGTATTGTATCTTTTCATTAATGGTGTAAAAAGATAGAAATAGATGAATTTGAACTAGTAGATTTGTTAGGATCTCTGTAAGTACCATCCTCCTACTCTTCTTTTTTTGGCTTCTTTTTGAAGATCTCCAACATATCCTTAATGCTGAGGAATACAACATTACCAATTTCAAGAAAAAAAAAGTAGAAATTAGTGAAACTTGATTTTGAGTGCAATGTTAAGCTTGATTATGAAAATTACCAATTTATGACATTCCCAAGTCAGTTTGCCAATGGAGCTTGTAAATGAGAAATTCTTGAGTACCGACCTTGCAATACTTGGGATGCGAGGCTCGCCACAACTTTTTAAAGGCATGATTCCTAGTCAGAGATCACTTGAATTAGGCCTGGGTTGGTCATTAAAGCCTCATGCCTGTCGAGGCTAGATAACTTGAGCCACCTTATGCGAGTCTCCTTTCGTCAGCCAAGAGACGTTTTCCATGTCTGGTCTTAATACTCACTTTATTTTTTTCGATGAAACTTGTACCATAAAATGTCAATATGTTATTCTCAGATTGAGGACTTCTTTTCCTTAGACTCTGCATCAACTATGCTTCAATCCCAAACTAGTTTCAGTCAGGATATGAATCCTCTATATAATTTGCTTTATTAGACTAAGTTTCATTTCAATTCTGGAATGATAATTAAGAAAATGGTCTCTTGTGCTCCTTTATCTGTCCATTCCCACCCAGCTGCCCTTTGTGGAGTTAGCAGATTAAGGGTGAAATAAGTAGCCAAAATTTAATGCTGAAGAATTTTGGGTCATCATCCATTATTTTAATGTCTGACCGGGGTGCCTAAATGTGATGATAAAGGTTTCCTAGGATTGTTGTTTCTTGACTGATAAAGAATTTCTCCTAAAAATCCTTAGAACTCTGTACTTAGCCATATTTGTTTTCTTATTTGCATTTGAGCGTTTTTACCTCCATTGACAGCCTATTTCATCGCCTTTGGTCCTCCACCAATTAAGACACACCCAAGAAGAAATCTAGTTTTTCTTAAAAGCATGACAAAGGTGGGTAAACAGTGCTAGAAGAGATCTAACTTTGCTCAGACTTGGAGCAAGCAAAATATTTTCTAGCTTGATGAAGAGTGCCTGCCATGAAAAATTGAAAAAATACACATGCTACTAGTGTCATATTTGCTGACCTTCTAGAAAGATAAACAAGGTATGCTCCACCAATTAAAGAAAGACACACCCAAGAAGAAATTTAGTTTTTCTTAAAAGCTCAACAAAAGTGGCTAAACAGTGCTAAAAGATATCTAACTTGCTTAGACTTGGAGCAACTATAATATTTTCTACCTTGATAAAGAGTGTTTGGCATGAAAAATTGAAAAAATACACATGCTAGTGGTATTAATTTTACTGACATTCTAGAAAGATAAATGAAGTTCGTCCTCCTTTTTCTCTAATCTTTTGCTGGGGAAAAAGTATTTTGGTATTTTGTTATATTCTATCATCACTCAACTGCTTTTCAAGGTTTTGAGGATTGGGCTTTTTATCAAAATTGCTACTGAATAATTAATTTGTAGGACTGCTTCTTCATAGGAAAGCAAGCATTTGCAGACAATCAACTATATATTTTTGCTGTTCTATTTGATTCACCTTTTACTATTTGAAAGTTTATGTTCCAGAAAAAGAAAAACAAACTTAACTGAGAGAGCCAGAGAGTTGAGTGAGAAAAGTGGTCATGGTTATGTAATAAAGAAGGTGTGGGTGGGGCAAAGAGTGGGAAGAAGTCTTTGTTCCCATCATTTAAACTAATAAAAACTTATATTACTTCCAACTTTTTGACATCTTACCAACTAACTGTTCCACTTTTCACATTCCTAACAATTGTCTAGAACACTGTCCTAGAAAACTCAATTTAGTAATCTATTCAAATGGTGCAGGTTCTAGAATCTAGAGTACGATAACATGATCAAGGTTACAGATGCTTGTGATTACATCTTTATACCAACATGTTATGGTTTTGGTCTCTATATTTTTGCAGTGTAGTAAAGTTTATTTATTCGAAAGAGCTTTTATAATTTCCTCATAACTCATTTTCTCCCTTCTCAGGACAATCTTGAAGCACAAGTAGTAACCTCAAATGATGACATTTTGGGAGATGCAATCCCACAAGATCAGCAAAATTATTTACGACAGTTCTGTTATCAAGCACTGAAAATGACCCCAGGGGTAGATATTTTGCAGTTGGTTTTTTGGTGTCTTTATAATTGTTGCATGGGAATTTATATATGGAGATTTCTTTTATTGTTTGTGCGTTACTTTTTATTTTCTGATCTTGCTGTGGACTCACTTTCTATTGTGCAGTTGTGGATTATGTAGACTACTTACTGCAAAATATATGTCTGCTGTTTCAATTCTAGCTCATAAATCCTTTTGGTGTATTTGCCTTTCAGGGTAGAGGTCCACAATTTCCTGGTTCACATCCAGTCTCTCTTGACAGGTTTGGTTCCAGTCCTTATTTGGAGAACTTCAACTTCATTATATTTTTTTCGTCTAGTCAGGCGTAACCTTAGGTTTAGGAGATCACACTTAACCATGCATTCAAGGGGCCTCTTTTCACCCACATCTGGAACGAACAAGGAAATTATCACAGTTGGTCTCACCTAAATCAGAATAAAAACTGCATAAAGTTAATTTATCAAAAGGGGAAAAGGTTCTGCATAAGCTGATACATGACATTTATCTGCATTTCCTTGATATTGGAGATGACAGTAGAAACTGTTGCTGTGTGACAGTAGAACTGGGATACTGTGTAGCTTTGGGAGACTTGTAAATATGGCTCCTGCATAACCTTCGTGCTGAAATTTATGTACTGTTACCATTTTAAATAAGCTGGTGCTGTGTGATGTAATGTGATAATTGTCTTTAACACACGGATAATGCTGTTATGTTTCGTACTTCTTTCATCATGTGGATGTGATGCAGTAGCACTACATTTCTGGCCAGTATGTGATTTCAAACTTTACATGTTCGAACAGATATTTGGTTTAGGTGTTTCTCTAATTAGTTTGAGGACGTCCAGTTGGCTTATCAAGCTGAGAACTGCATATCTGAGTGTGAATTCCGATATTTGTTTTGTGTGATATTGCTGTTAAATATAAGCGTGAAGACATCAAAGCCTGAAGTATCTATGTTGCTGAAGAATGAGTTATCCTCTACACCACTGAGTTGGATTAATTAAAAGCAGGAAACATGTTGATTTGGAAATAAATTTTATCTTGTTTGACTTGTTTAAATTGTGTTACTTATTTGTCTAAAATGCTAATTGACATATCAAATACAACAAACAACATAATAATCCACCACCATGATTCAATTAGTTAACAATAATATGCTTAATGGTTGATTTGAAGCTTGTTAGTGAATATGGGTCCAGTGATCTTTTTTCTTTGAGATGGGTGAAGTTTGTTTTACTGCAAAGTTTGTTACAGTGGCATGTAACATGTAAAATCACTTGTGAAGTGATTATCATGATTATTTCTTTATCTCTTCAGGTGTCTAGTTCTTGCTTTCTTCAGTTTAAGCCTCTTAAGTTGTCTAATGTGATTAACAAATTACAGCATACTTGGTACAGAATAAAATTTGGTTGTTATTTTTGCTTTATTTGCATAAAGTGCCTATTTCGATACTCTTCTTTTCTTACTATGAGACAAATAGTTGAGTGCTGTTCAGTTTCAAAATAAATAAATAAAAATCCAGTTTTGAAAAATAGTTGAGTGTTGTTTCAGCACTTATTAAGTGCCTAAGTAGGCTATTATAATTGGATTTTGGCTGGTTTATCTGAGTGATTTTGGCTTATGATAGAAAATGGACTCTGCCATTTCCTAGGTTTTTGGCCGATCATGTATGTATTTCTGTTGTTCTAATTGCTGTTGAATTCATTATATTTTTCATAGAATTTTGGATGACAGGTTCAGTGCTAATTATACTTTTTCATAGGGAAATGTAGTCTTCTTCATGCTTGAGTTCTTACAATATCATTTGGTGCTGTAACGAAATCCCTAATTTTGTTTTCTTCTCCTCATAGGAACTGGTCAAGCGTTTCTTTTTCTACCTCTTGATTTCTTACTTATTCCGTTTATTCTGCTTCTTATAATCAGCCATTAGGAATCTTTGCCTAAACTTCATTAGTTTGTTTGTCTCCCAACCATGAATGTCCCTTGGCCATCATTTCTTACTGCAGAAGTCATTGACTTTCTCCCAAATATTTTTACCTGTATTTCTGCAAATGTTGCAACTAAGCTTTCTTTGAAGTCTCTTCATAATAGCTTATATTCTCTTAACCCACATTTTATAGTTTTGTTTTAGTTAAGATCTAATCCTGAAAATAAAGTAACTACTTATCAGAAGAGGTGTTTTGGTGGTTCATGAACTTCCAAGTTTTTGGGATGTTCAAATGATTAGGGCTGGGCATTCGGTAATTTGGTTAGGTTTCATTTTTTTTTTTCGGTTTTTTTGGTTTTCGGTTCTTGTATCACGTGTACCGAACACTGAACCGAATTATTTCGGTTTGGTTCGGGTTTTATTATTTCGGTTCGGTTCGGTTTTTGTTAGTTCGGTTTTTTGTTATAGGATGGTAGTCAATCGTGAATAAGCATCACTAACAGAACGGTACTTGTTGTCAACGGAAAGAGAGCTGGCTTCCGATTATTCTTAGCATCACTAACAGAACGGTGCTTGTTGTCAATGGAAAGAGAGCTGGCTTCCGATTCTTCTTCTCTACCTGTTGTACTAAGATGCCGCACTACCTGCTGGAGTGCTGCTCCGATGGTCAGCTGGCGGCTGCTGCTGGTCGGCTGGCGGCTTCTGCTGGTCGGCTGCTAGTCGGCTGGTCGACGCGACGCCGCCGGAAGTGGAAGTGGGAAAGCGGGTCAGTGAAAGCGGCGTCGAAGAAGAATGAAAACTCAAGTTATAAGTGAAGCGTGGGTTATTCATTGACCTAATTCAATTGTGCGTATACTAATATTTATTATTTAATACATCCTCCGTTTCAAAAAGAGTGGCCTAGTTTGACTTGGCACGGAGTTTAAGAAAATAAAGAAGACTTTTGAATCTTGTGGTCCTAAATTAAAGTTATGTCAAATGTACAAAATTGCCCTTTAATCTTGTGGCCTTAAACATGCCACGTGGAAAGCTGAAATTAAAATGTTACCAAAAAAAGAAAGAGGTCATTCATTTTGAAACAGACTAAAAAGGAAAGGGGGTCATTCTTTTTGAAACCGAGGGAGTAATTAATATTAATAATTAATATAGTATTAATATATTATAAATATAATATAATATATTTCGGTAAACTGAAATACCGAATAATACAAAAGTCACATACCGAAAACCGAACCGAAATACCGAAAAATACGAAAATTTATACCGAATACCGAATCGAAAACCGAAATACCGAAACCGAAATACCAAAAAACTTTGGTTCGGTTCGGTATTTATGCCCAGCCCTACAAATGATCAGACTGAAATACTTCTTGATTCTTGTGACCTGCCAAATAGGCAGAAAGACCCGTCTTTTTATTTTGGAATCAATTACCTTAGTTGGGTGGATGTATGTGGCCTCGACAGGGACCGGGATATTATGCTTGCAGCTCATGAAATAGGTTTGTTTTGTTTGTTCTGCTAATATTGTTTTATTCTGCATGGTAGCTTGTCCATCAAGTGTTCTGAGTAGTTAATGTATTTTTTTAGATCCCTTGTACAAATTTTACTCATGGATAATAATCTTGTCATAACTTCATACCTGAACCTCATATGAACTCGGACATGGATATTAATATATTTTCTGAGAAAACAATTGTTTATTTATTAAACTGGCTAGCTGCCTTACAAACTATGGTAGCATCCCACACAAAGCAAGGAAGGTGAAGATCCATAAATTAAGATTCATCCAAGGTAATCGTTGTCATGATGTGCAGGGAAAACTTGCAGTTATTAAGGCAGCGTTACTACTATGCTACATGGAAGGCTGATGGGACACGGTATATGATGCTGATCACGATGGATGGCTGTTTCTTAATTGATAGGCATTTCAACTTCCGGAGGGTTCAGATGAGATTTCCTTGCAGACACACTAATGAAGTATGCTAATGTCCAGTTAGCTATTTTCTTTTGATAAGATAAGTGGTATTAATAACAGCATCAAGAAGATGCAAGATTTACAAGATATGGCATTTGAGCTTACAAAATAAATCTCTGGCTAACTATACAAACTATCTAAGCCAGAACTAATGAGTTAGTAAAATCCTGAAGTTGTTCTGCATTAACAGCAAGATACAAGTTGGACCAACTAAACAAATTTGCAATGCATCTACTCTTCAAAATGCCTAAAGCAGTTGACTCTCCATCAAAACATCTCTTGTTCCTCTCTAACCAAATGCCCAGTTAGCTATTAGGATGTTCTGATAGTTTTTTTTCCCTTTTATGTTTCGCTGTTGGAAATTATCTGTACATATGATTTATTACATGAAATTCTCATATTTTCTCCCAGGGTTTAGCTGAAAAGACCCACCACTTCACTTTACTTGATGGAGAGATGGTAATTGATACTTTGCCCAACACACAGAAGCAGGAAAGGAGATACCTAATTTATGATATGATGGCCCTGAACCATGTATCTGTCATCGAGGTTGGATTCTTCGATATGAAACCACCTTCCTTTCCTTCTTGAAAAATTTATGTTAGCTATACTCTTAGGGGTCTTTTGGTTCTCTTCGAATATTATCTGTACATTGTTGTTGCTCATTCTCTGTTCTATAATTTTACAGCGACCCTTTTATGAACGGTGGAGAATGATCGACAAAGAAGTGATTGGTCCAAGGAATTATGAACGTCAACATATATACCAGAGTAGAAACCCTTACTATAGATATGAGTTGGAGCCTTTCAGGGTATGTTTTGTCAAAATTGGAATATATTGTAGTTATTTTCTAGTATTATTTGTTCTGCCTAAGTGGCTGCTGATTTCTCAATGTTTATCAGGTGAGGAGGAAGGATTTTTTTCTGCTCTCTACTGTCACAAAACTTCTCAAAGAATTTATCCCAAAGCTTTCACATGAAGCTGATGGTCTTATTTTTCAGGTGCTAAAGAGTACCTATACTGAATTGCTTCTTGTTCTAGTGTTATATTGGATTTTTTCGTGAGGAGTCAATTTCTTACATCACTTAAGATGTTTTCAAGTTATATGACATGTATGTTTTGGCTGCTATGTTGGAAAACTCTCTGTGGAAGTGGTTTCCAACCTTTATCTACGTTTGCTGTTATGTTGCAGATAGAATTAGTAGCACATCCTCTTGCATTTTATTGCAAATGACATGTTTATGGCTAACAGTGACGGAGATTCACAAATCATACAGATGAATTTATGTTCTGGATACTGAGCCACCCTGTTTTCTTTCTGTGTTAGGGTTGGGATGATCCTTATGTTCCTCGCACGCATGAGGGTCTGTTGAAGTGGAAATACCCTGAAATGAACTCGGTTGACTTTCTGTTTGAGGTTGCATTCTGCTCTCCTAGTGAATAGAGCTGTTGCTATTTCCTCCTTATCCTTTTGGTTTCTTATTATTGTTATGCTCCTACACCTTACCTGTCAATATCATTTATTTCCATGCTTCAAGTATGTTGAGATAGCTAAGTTAATAAAACAAGCAGCTTAAGGTTTTAGGCAAGATGATCACAAACATAATATTAAGGCAGGCAATGGTCCTTAGTTCTAGTCTCGCTGTCACCCATTATCAAAAAGAGTTTCCACATGCTTGGCCCATGAAAAAAAATCAGACCCGCACGTCAGGGGATGTGTTGAGATAATTTAAGTTATCAAAAGTGTGTTTTCTCTAATAGCTAAGGTTTTAGATTGATGCTTTCATCCTTCAACAAGGCAGACTATCCTTTGTGAAGTGGATCATGTTTCATGCTCTCCTATTGGAAATAAGTGGGATTATCTCTGATCATATGACAGGTGGTCGATGATCGTGAATTGCTTTATCTACATGAACGAGGGAAGAAGAAACTAATGGAGGGGAGTAGAGTTGTTTTCCCAGGTCAGAAATCCACATTTATATATTAGTCATATACTTGTGGTGTCATGCAAGAATGTTTCCCTTAATTGGGGTTAAGTTGGGAGTATAAGAAACTAATATCATCTACATCCATACTCGTTAATTTTTGTAATTTTTTTTTAACTGTGAACTCGTTTGGTTTTTATTGCTGTCTTGTATACTTTACTGACCTGGGTGGATTTTATTTCTTATTAAAATTATTTTGTGGGGGAATTGGATGCAGTGCCTATTATTTGATGGAGTTATAACCTTCATTAGAGAATGATCTAAAAAGTTAAGGGGGCTAATTCACACTCCTCGTGCAACTGTCAAGATTCCTCTTTGGTGCTTGTGAGGTGCTAAGTAGTACTCCCTGCGCTGCCTTTTACTTGGCCCACGTTGACTTAGCAGTTGCACCTTTTGGGTCTATTTTACTAAATTAACATTTTTAGTTATGCTTTGGAAATTTAAGTTTGACTACTAATACTTCATGTAGTTATTTAATGATAAGGGTAATATTGGAAGAAAATAATAAATCTCTTGATTTGCGACAAGTAAAAAGGAAAATCTATTTTTAGTACCAGGGACAAGTAAAAAAGGAACTGACAACTGAGGGAGTAGTAAGAATATATATAAAAAATCTAGAGGTACTTGCTGTGACTAAAAACTTAAGGCAGTGTTGCTATTTCACAACTGATCCTCCTTTCTAATCCTACTCTCTTGTAAGTTCAAGATGCATATTCTTCTTAGCCAAAAAAGAAAAAGTAGATACATTTTCTTGCTTTTATTTTTTGGTCTGTTAAGGCTTAGTGTAAATAGAATGTGGATTTTCCACTACTTGAAATTGGATCAGTTGCTAAGGTTAAAGAGGTCAGACATATTAGTTTGGATTGTCAGAATAAGATTTAAATGAATCAAGGGGCAGTAGAAGCTTTTTTGCAATTTCAGGAACGTAACCATGGAACCACAGAAATTCCTCGTCATATGTGACTGAACCAGATGAATCCAAATTTAGGGTCTCTTTGCAAGTGTAAATTTCTGACTAACCAGACCATCCTAGTCGGACTAGGACATGCACCATGCACCTCTCAAACTTTTCACTAGATTTCAACAATTTTGTTTCTTCTCTTGCTCTTTATAATGATCTTTCCAATGGTTGGTCCTTGTTGCTTTGTGTTGGTGAGTTACTGATTCCAGTGATGAGGTTTAGGGACATCCAGGCAAATGTCTACTCTGTTGTCCTATAGTGTGGCATATCTAAGCATCTCTTGTGCTTTATTTGTATCCCGTGAACTTTTGTGTTATTTTTGTCCCCCCCCCTGCGCTTCTCTTGGTATTTTATACCTTTGGCACATATCCTGAAATGTTGGGTTCTTTCATGTTTTAGATGGTTCTGATCCGTCAGCTTACTCTGATAAAATAATAGAGTGCTCTTTTGATACCAATAACCAAAAATGGATATGGATGAGGACCAGAGTTGATAAAGGAACTCCGAATGATTACAACACGTACAGAAAGGTATTTCTATAATGACAATACTAAATTTATGCAGTTTTGTTTATACGTAGACTTTTAGTTTATTAGAACCTTTTCCATATTTTGTCATCTTTTAGATAGATTATGGTCCCTGAACGAGTAACTATGGTTCCTGTACAAAACTTCAGGTGATGAGAAGTATTACTGACAACATCACTGAAGAAGTGTTGTTGAATGAGATTTATGAGATCATTCGACTGCCAATGTATGCAGATAGGATACAGAGTGATAGCAAAGCTCATGTCCGACGCAGATGAATGAATTGGTGGAAGCTAGTGATCCTATTGGAGCGTAGTTGTGTTCATGTATATCAATAGAAGGGTATTTACGAGCAGCCTTAGTCCCTAGGCGTGTTTTGTGTACTATACTGGGTTTGTTGTATGGATCCAGTTGGCACACTGTAAACTTAGTGGTCCATGTCCATGACTCGGGCCTTTAATTTTTTCTTCATTAGCGATAAGGTGTCTTGTATATTAGTTGTTTTAGTTTGCCTTTTTTTTTTCCTGGTTACTGTAAAGTTCTCCAGTAGTAGTTAAAAACTTCAAGCTCTATGTTATCTATTCCCTTGTGAATATAAGTTTGTTTCTACTAGTAATTTCCAGTTTATCATTTGCCTTTGTTCTTCAGTATAAGTCAGATTGACTGTTAAAATTTTAATTGGAAGGAGGAAAATTGTGTTATGTGGTATTGTTTTCTTATTAATCTGTTATCAAGGAATGAAACATTTTTTTGTATTCGTAAACAATTTAACTTAAAAGTTGTTTGCTGTATATGTCTAATGTCATTTTTGTTTTTTTGGTTATAATATGTTTAAAATTATAAGTTGCAAAAGGCGAGTTAGGTTATATGAGTTGATCCAATAGAGTGAGAAGTCAGAAAAATAATGTTGAATGAAATGTAGAATCTACAGTATGTTGTAGGATGGGGAGATAGCTGCTATACGAAGTTGGGCAGGAGTAAAACAATACTAGATATATTTTGTATTATCGACATTGGAATAGTTGAGGTCCCAGAGTATTCTCTAGGAATGCAAAACAAGTGAATAGTAGGGTGAAGATACTATTGAAGGAATCAGAAAATTAGTTACTATCTATGACATTATTATTCAACATTGCTTTAGAGAAGCTAACAAAGTTGCTGATAAATTAGCTACTATTAGTCACAATCAAGAAAACAATTGTGTACACGGTACTTTTGCTGAGTTACCTAGGAAAGTTCAAGGCTTGTTAAATATTGATAGATGGCAGCTACCTTCATTCAGAGTCAAGAAGAAGACACCAAGTATGCTCACTCATGAGCCTCCTTAGATCTTCAGCTATATTTGTCACATCTAATTCTATTTTGCTTAGTAGACGGAAAGGCTTTTTAGCCAAGCTATGATTACACATCTTGTAGCAAAGGGTCAGGCATAACCCCCCTTTTGCAACTCTTCTTCTACGTGGCAATAAAAATCTCTCCTGATTGAAAAAATAAAATAAAAAAATAGTAGGGTGTGTTTGGTATGAAGAAAATGTTTTACGAAAAAACAACTGGTTTTTTACTTTATTTTCTTATGCTTGTTAGTAGATAGAAAATATTCTAAATGTTTGGTTTGTGAATGAAAAACATTTTAAAGAAAATATCTCTTATTTTCAACCCCAACTTTCAAATCGGGATTCATCCATATTTGACTTGCGACCTAAACTTTTGTTTTTGAAATAAATGAAATTTTAAATTCTTTTTTTTGTGTGTGTTTTGGGGGGGGGGGGGGGGGTGTTGGTAGGGGAGTTTAAAAAATAAATTTTTAAAATTTGAAAATATTTTTCAAAATCTTTTAATATTTTTTTTGGTGGGGGCTTGGGAAAAAATAATTTGATTTTTTAAAAAAAAAAAGCAATTTTGATATTTTTGTTTTGAATGGGGAGGGTCGGGATACGTGGTGGGGTAAGAGAAAAAATGTAATTAATGTAATTTTGAGGTTGGCGGAAAGTTTTGAAAAATGTTTTCCTTAGGTTTTGAAGAAAATCATTTTCCGTTAAATTTGAAAAAAATAAGTTGATTTGGAAAATATTTAAGCCACCTAAACATGAGAAAATTGAATTTTTTTTTCCAAAAAATGTATTTCATCATACCAAAACACCTGTACTAATCATAAAATCTGACAAATGTGTCAAGAAACTCAATATGGATTACAACAGGACATTATTTTTCTAGCGATGATGTATTAACTTATTTGTTGAGAGCTAGCCGTTGGAAGATGTAATCTGGGCCACGAATTCACAATATAACTATTTAAGATCAAATATATCTTAGTATATAATGTGTATTTTTTATTTAAGATTACGAAATTTATTTATTTTTAAATATTTTTTAAACGTCATACATTAGTCAGACCAAAAAATTGAAAACTAATTGTTGGTGAAATGAGAAGAGCATAAGTCCTCCTTAAGTGGTGGAGAGGAGAAGTCTGATCAATCTCTTCAACAATTTACTACCATACAATTCCAACCAAAATATACAATCATTTTTCAATACCCTCTCAATGGGTAACGCTGTGTCATCCATATTGATTCAGAAATTAAAGTTTACGGCTTTAAAATAATAATTTTTTGTAAGTTATTAGGTTCTAAATTAATAATTTGTACATATTCAATAAATTTTTTACTACAAATTTATAGTTCGAATCAAAGTAACTGAATTAGATCGAAGCCGTAATCGATTTACCCCTGATCTTCGAATCTAGAGTTAATTAAGCCTTTTCAATTTTTTTAGTTTAATCATGTAGTACTTGAAGCTCCTGTTGATCCTATTAACTTGAATTCATGTCAAATAGATCAACTAATTTGAATTGATTTTTACCAAAGTTATGAACACTCCTAGTGGCGCATATGAGTCAACTAAAACAATAAAAATACATACAAATCCCATTCACAGTCTCAACATAGACTTAAGAAAAAAACGCATAGAATTATGGCTTTGAAAAACTTTTTCCACATTGAATATATATATTTGGTGAGAAACTTTAAAGTCTTCTACTGAATGAACCAAAAAGACTAACATTAAACATGTTAAATAGTTTCTTTTGATATTTTCTCTGCTTCTTCTCCTGTTATAATTTCTTCTAACTTCATACTTGTTGAGTCATATCCATCTTAGCAAGTTGCACAATTGAAAATGCAAACTCTTCACTTTCTATATTTTTTCTTGATTCCCTTGTTATATCTTATAAGGAAATGAGATTTTTTTTGTTTCCTCTCAATGTCTTGATGATCAAAGGTCATTGTTGATACAATTAAAAGGTAGCCTTCAATATGATTCTAGTTTGTCTACCAAGTTGGTGCGTTGGAACGACAACACAAATGAATGTTGCAATTGGGATGGGGTGAAATGTGATCTCTCTGGTTATGTTATTGCCTTGGAATAAGGAGTCTATTTTCAGTGCAATTGAGAATTCAAGTCTTTGATAACAAGGTATGATAGCTGTATTTATCCATGGAATACTTGCATCCATGAAGCCCTTAAGTTCCCCAATTGAAAAGTAGAAATTCCCCAATTTGAGTTAGAGTTTTCTTCTAAGTTGTGGGTCTTTATGAATGTAGATCCAATTGAGTGGATTATGATTCTTTATGCATGAATTGAGAGGATTCTATGCTTTTCATGATGAATTTCCATGTACCCATGTTAACCCATGTTTCTAAGATGAAATTGATGTAAATGAGTTTTACTCCATGAAAGAAAAATTTATGGATTTAGGTGTATTCTTATATGATAAATAAGGTATATTATGAATTGCTTTGAGATTGAAGCATATGTGATGATTATGATATGAATTGCTTTGAGAGTGAAACATATACGATGAATTGTTGATTATTCATGTAATTGTTGTGGAAGGGATCATTCCCACATGATTTTCTTATGTATGAATGTGAAAGACTTTCTCACATTGAATGATTCTATGTTGAAAGGATTGCTCACCTAAAATGAATCGAAGCTAAAGACTATGAAATTGATGAGGCTAGATGCGATTACCCATAACCTCTAAATGAGAAGGATATGAGGCGATTACCCATATTCCTTAGAATAGAATAAGAGGCGATTACCCTTATTCCCTGAAATTGAACAAGAGGTGACTACCTACGTTCCTATAATGTGAATTGGACAAGAGGCGGAGTACCCATGATCCTTTATAGAAAAGACAAGAGGCAAATACCCATGTCACATGATGTTGGACTAGAGGCGAGTACCCATGATCCTAAAATATGTTGAACTAGAGGCGAGTAGTCATGATTCTATAGTAAGAGGGACAATAGGCGACTACCCATGATCCCAAAGTAAGAAGGACTAGAGGCGACTACCCCTGTTCCTTTATAGTAAGCCAAGAGGCGATTCCGCATGTCTATAAAAGATAAGCTAGACTATGTTATGATAGGTGATGAGCTTGGATTGTTGCTTGAGTTGCCTTCCATGATGAGTAAGACTAGTGGAGGATTACCCATGTCTTGGCTAAGTATGAATTGAGGTTACTTCAAGAGTATTCCTTATATGTTGATATGATCTATTATGTGCACTGATTATGCTTTCAGACTTATGTTGTCTAACTCTTATGTTCATGTTATGTTTTTGCAAGCTAACATATTTAGTATATTTTTTTACTAATGCATACTCTTTGCCTACATTTCTTATCCAAATGTAGGGTCCGACGTTCCCGACTCTCATCCCCGTGGCTAGGATCCATAGTAGAGGCAAGGTGGTGAGTCCTCATAGCACTCGAGGATTTGGTCACCATTTCTCTTATGTTCTTTTCATTTTATGTTTTGAACATTATTGTATGGGCTGTGCCCAAAGATTCTATTGTATTAGATGGTTTTTGAGACAAGTGTAAACTTTGGTATTGTGAAATGTTTTAAATCTTATCGATTTTCTATTATATTGACTATGAATGATAATTGGATTATATGTGGCCTCTCGGGGTCTTGTATGTCATGTTACATCTAGGGGGCACCCTTTGGTCGTGACAATAGAGATGCCAGAGTTTAATAGTGTGAATTGTGTAGGGTTTTTATAGTTATAGTCTAATATAGTGATTATATTAATCTTTTTTGTTTGATATTTATGCATGACTAAAAATTAAAATAGTAAATTATTATATTCTTAACGGGCCCAATAACTCAATATTAAAAAATCAATATCGATCCGATAACCCAATAATTTTTTTAATAAAATCATTAAATAACTGTTAACTCAATAACCCAATAACTGTCACACCCCAACCCTAGGTGAGGCGGACAAGTACCATATGAGCACATGGTTTACAAGTGACCTATGATGAGAAAGTAAACTACTGTGCTGATAGATTTACTAATGAGAAGCTTCATATACAACACATGTCGACTAGCTGAATCGATACACGTGACAAGTGAAACAATGAATACAAATGATAGCTTTACAATGTCAGCAAAGCCTCTATTGGAATCCATGACTGTACCACTATGAAAATACGCATAGTAAAGACTTGACAAATCCACGAATCAACCTGGAGCTCACCAATAACCGCTGAGTATCATGTTCATCTATTGGGGGAGATATACTAGTTGAGTACCTGTACCTGCAACATGAAATGCAGCGTCCCCAATAAGGGACGTCAGTACGAAAGAATGTACTGAATATGTAAGGAATAATACAACCATATGTAAAATGAAAGCTTAAGTGAAACCAAATACCAATAGAGAAGGATTAAAGACCACCTTTGCTTATACTTATGGAATCGTGTATGTTACATTCTTCTCTTTACTTTTCTGTGCATTATAATCTTTATAAGACATATGATACAAATGACCAGCTGATCAGTGGTAGAAGAGGATGGCCCATGCTAGGCATGTTAACCCCTGGGATGCTGTCCTCATAATTCCACAAATTGGGATCGGCCCATGCTAGGCTTTCGCTCCTGAGCTGCCACCCTTTTATACCAATTGGGATCGGCCCATGCTAGGCTTTCGCCCCTGAGCCGCCACCCTTCTATACAAATTGGGATCGACCCATGCTAGACATTTTCCCCTGGGCAGCCACCCATAATTATACAGATTGCTTCACTTAGATTCTTTAATATTTGAGATTCTTGTTTTGATGTTCATAACTCTTTTGAGATTGTTCTTTTGATGATCATAACTCTTTTGAGATTATTGTTTTGGTGGTCATAATCATTGTTGAGATTTGGAACTATGGACAAGTAGTAGAAGACATGAATATGGACTTACGATAATAACAATGACATGGGAAGCAAATGTAACACCAACGTAATACTTAGGAGCTTATATGACTCAGTAAGCATTTTGACATCTCAAATTGAAGCACATATCAAGTGAAGACATTTAACATTCAGTCAAGAGATTCGAACTCTATATGATAGCCAAATACTCACTAACTAATATCAAATATAAGGTATACATGAATGTGGAACCAAGGGAGAATGTGGGCAGATTCAACTTAAGGACGGATACATATTCCAAGTAAGTACATACAAAATGTACAATAGAGCAAGTATGGATCTTGTGAGGTAACATTATAGTCTAACATAATGGGATTAATAACCAATAAAGGGAACATATGAACATGTGAAAATATGACATATGTGACAGAATAAACAATTGAAGTAAGTTGGCAAGATATGGGCAGATTGTATATCCAACATATAAACATATGTACCATGTGTAATTTAGGATACGTGCATGCTAATACTTGGTAGAGTAAGGACGTACATTTAGTAATAAACTCATATTAGAGTACTCAGCTTAATGATCTAGGGAGTAGGAACTGCAACTATGGATCAGTCATTACCAATGGCACATAGAAAGCTTACTTTGTAATACAAGTGTTGGATTCATGCCAAAGAAATAGGAAATCAAATAGCCTTACATACCCCAATATAACTATCACGATTCAACCTCCCTTTTTGGTGCTAATCTACAATATAAGTCATGATTAATCTAATGTTAGCAGCTAATCATATTAAGGCCCTTGAAAAACAGTAGCTAAACACTTGACGGAAAGTAGGCCCATAGAACGCTTACACAAATGGTGAATCACCACACCCTTCTTTTATACATTAATACAACTTCATACATCCTTTGCCAAGATACCCAAGCTGCCCCCAATAACAATATACATAAGGCAACCACTATCAATCCCCAAAAATCTTTCAGCATAATAGGAGAATATTAAACTCAAGGATTCATAGTTATCCATGAGTTCTTGACAAATATATACAAAATTCTCTACCCCAAACCTGTATTTAAAGAGAGGCAAAAATGGGCAGTAGCCTTACCTTAGTTTCTGGAAATTTATCCTCTAAACTTGAACTTAAAGAACTGAAACTCTCCTTCAAACTTTTACTTGAAAAAGGGGTCAATATTCAAGAATCCTAAGGTGTTTTAGGGCTGATGTGTTAATACAAGAAAGACCAAGAGAGAAACTTAATAAATCTAAAATGTTGCAAGTTAAAAATGAAGCAAAAGATCTGATCTTTATCCCTTTAAAAAGAAGGTGCATTGGCCGACTTTCTTGGCCAATTTTGGGCCATATATTATCAAGTAGGTGACCCACCTACTTGTCCTTTTAACTTGGGCCTTTGTGCTTTAACACTTGTTGGGCCGTACTGCCAATTATCCCTCAATTTTTGTCAATTTGGGCCATAATTAATGCAAGTAGGTGATCCACCTACTTGGACTTTTCACTTGGGCCTTTTTTGGACTTGAGAATATTAGGCCTTGGCTGTCCATTTTCCCCTTATTCTTCTACTCAACTTGGGCCATATTAATGCATGTAAGTGGTAGTGTACTTGGCCCAATTACATGGTCAAAAGAGTCTTAGTAGGTGATGCACCTACTTGGTCCTTTGGGCTGGTCAATAAGTCAAAGTAGGTGATTCACCTACTTGGTCCTTTGGACTGGTCAATAAGTCAAAGTAGGTGATGCACCTACTAGCTTAGTTAAGTCAAGCAAGCACCTCAATATTTTATTCCATTTCTAGACCCTAATACCTTTAACTTAACTTAAAACTTATATACACTATGTCAATTTAAACTTTAAGTTTAGACTCAAATACCACCTTATGATCTCAAGTTTAAATACTTCCATCGATGTCAACTTAATCGGGTCGCATCAAAATCTACGGGCAGTTCACTTTAAACCTATTCTATTATCACTAGTTGCATAGGAAACTGAGTCCATAACTATACCACAAGGAAATTTATAAGCGTCATATAAATAAAACTAGTACACGTAGAATACAGGGTGTTACAATAACAATAAACTAATACCACTTTTTTCAGTTCGATTTATTGATCAGTTCGATTTTTGCACACCCCTAGTTATACCTATTGGTATGTACAATTTAATCAACTTGAAGTACCTGAAATTATAGAATGCTGGTTTTTTCAGGAAAATTCCTATCAAGATTAACAAAATTAGTTACTCTTTGACTCTTAACTCTCCTCCTGACAATTAAATTTGAGAGTCTTGATTTATTGGGAACTTAACAGAACTTAGAGAGCTTCACCTTGATGGTGTTGATCTTTCAGCTTAGAGTAACGAGTGGTGTCAATCTTTATCGTCATATTTTCCTAACTCAATGGTCTTGAGCTTGCGTGCTTATCGAATTTTGGGCCCTATTGATGATTCAGTTTCGAACCTTCAAATTTTTCCAGTCATCTATCTAGAACAAGACATCTCGCTACCACATTTCCTGAATATTTTACCAAATTCTCCAACTTGACTACCTTGTCCCCCAGCTCTTGTAATCGAGCATTTCCTGACACAATCTTTCACATACAAGCTCTAAAGATGTTGGATTTGTCAAATAACAAGATACTAAGTGGCAGAATCCCAAATTTCCCTAAAAACGGATCTTTGAGGATGATATCACTAAGCAACAACAAGTTTTCTGGTTTATTACCCAAGTCCATTTCAAACCTTCAAAATTTGTCCAAGTTAGAGCTCTCCAATTGCACTCCCAGTGGACCCATACCATCCACAATGGAAAAACCTTACAAATCTTGTTTATTTAGGTTTCTCATTGAACAACTTCTCTGGTTCTATCCTATATTTTTGATGGTCCAAGAAACTCACCTACTTAGACTTGTCGTATAATAGTCTAACTAGTCTCTTCTCTCTCCAACTCATTTTGAAGGACTTTTAGAGCTTTTCTACATGAATTAAACAACTTACTCAGTGGGATCCTTCCTGGATATATCTTTGAGCTTTGATGACTTATACAGGTCCACCACACACTACATGACAGGTCCTTGTCACACTTTAATGTAGTAAAAGCTAAAGTAAAAAAATAAGAACAACAAGTGAGTTTTATATGGAAGCCTCCTTGCTCAAGGAAGGAAAAACCATGACTTGATAACACTCAAATCACTCTCTAAAACAATTCCAAAGAGTGGGTAGTCGTCGTCAATAAAAAAACCCAACTAAGAGTCAGGGTCGAATCCCACAAGGAATGGTGCAAGGTTAAGGATTCAATTAGTGAATTAAATCTGAACTAATCTTAATGTAGTGAACATAACAAATGGTTGGATGATTCCACCAACTTTAACAACACGATTTCAAGAACACAATCACACCAATATTAAAGCAAATGAAAATTCATGAAGTTAGGCGACTCTAGGTGTGTATGGATTGAATATTGATATCATTAGGGTTATTGTAGAATTTGTTAATACAACTAGTTAATTGAAGATAGGTTTGGTCATCTTTAATGAAGCTAATCTTCTTTCAATCTCATAGCATTCTTGCATAGAATCTCCTTTGGGTCTCATCTACACGCTATTCAAATAACCCAATACCTTGAATTTACAATTAAGTATAACTAATATTGCAGATATCGAACAAATTATCCACTCATATTGATCTCTTTCGAGCACCAATGTGAGATCAAAGATAAAATCAAGTTGGCCACCTTAATTCAAAAATTAATAATACGGTAATAGATCAAATATCTTATTAACAACTATAAAACAGAGCAACAACTAAGTTAAATCAACACCCAACCCCATAATCACACCCCAAAAGATTGGGGTTTTAGCAATATATCACAAAGTGTAAAAAAGTTATACCTTGCATGAAATTATCTATGGGTAACTTAAATTTGAGCAATTACAAGCAAACCCACTTTGAATTCAACCTCAATTTAGCAAATTTAAGATTATCAATTCACAAACCCCAAAAATTAGAAAGTGTTTATACCTAATGAGAAGTGTTTTTCTCTCTACAATACTCAGAATTTTTCTCACCATTTTTGAACCCCATTTTGTCTCGCATTTGAGCTGTTTATAGGTTCTAAAAGTTCGGCCCAAAACTCAATGTACTTCTCACTCGGTGACGTTAGTCGGGCTCGTCGATATCATTCGGCGAGTCGCTAATCATGCTTCAGTTCGCCTTTGTCTGTATTGCTCCATGCTTCAGGTGTTCGAACATCATTTGGTGATCCCGTCCGAGTCTTCTTTTCTCATTTGGTGATTTTCTGATCATCACCTTTGTTTGCGTTTTGAAATTCCATTTTATCATCCGACACTGTCAATTTCGGTGGCATTCATCCTATTTGACTTTTGCATTCGGCGCATTGCCATTTATGTATGACTTCGCCAACCAACCTTGAGAAATAAGTTCAGTGCACTGTTAGTTTTGGCAATATCATGCTCGTTAGGCAATTTACCCTTTTTTTTTGGCGATCATTAGAGTGTAATTTACACTTCTTCTTACATTTTTGGTTATTCCTTCAAACATTCATCCTTGCCTTGTCCCTTAGCCTTCATAGCTGAAAATACTTAAGATTTCATTAGAATAGGACATAATTAGGCATTGATAACACTAATTATTGAGCTAAATAGGCCTCAAATGAGTGCAAATCTACCGCTCATCAACACCCCCAACTTAAATGTTTTCTTGTCCTCAAGTTAATCAAGAATACAATTACATTAATAAGTGTGTTTACAACAATATTCAATGAGAGCTAACATGCGGGTGCCACTCCAAGACTAATCTCAACAATATGCTTCACTCTATCAGGATCAAAAAGCTTCAATGATGACTAGTCGGTTTCAACACGAGTTCAAGCTCACTATAGCTTCTTTTCTAATGCAAGACCATGTTGCAGTAAATGAATTCAATTGTCCTCACAACAAGAACGATTCCGTGCTCTCACAAAGCAAATCAACTAAGAAATAAGGAAGTAATGCAACTCTCACTCTCTCAAAAAAGAAATGCATGCAAGCTTCGTCCCATTAATTTTCCCATATTTCCCAATCATCACACAACCTAATTCATGAATGATCTTAAGAGCCTTTTAGGCTTGTACTGGGTCTGAGGGTTAAGGTATGGTCAATATGGCTTAGTGACTTCACCTTTTCAATGCATTGTTTCAATCATCTTCATTTCTTCTCAATTTCTTTTCATTCTTTTTCATTTGAGAACTCGAACTTTGACTTTTCACTTATTTTATTTTGAATCCCCTTTATTTCATAACTTTTCTTTTTCATTTCCATTTTTCAAAATGTTTTCATCACAATGACTCTTTCTCTCTCTTTCTTTTTAATGAGGAGGGGTTTCTTCTTTTTATAACAAACTTCAAAGTTGAGTCTCATTTCATGTTTCTTTGCCCTTCATTTGGCTTTCATTCCTCCTTTCTTTCCACACCCCAACTTAGGCTTTTGGCCTAAGTTGGCTATTCAAACATAAAATGCTTCAAAAAGGATTTTGGGTGAGAAGGTAGGAACAATTTCCCTCAACAAGTTTTATTTTGGTTTTGTCAACAAATGGTTTAGGCTCAAATGGTGCCAAAATCGATGCACACCCTCACAAGGTAGTCATAAAAGATATATAAATTTGGGTTCACTCTTAGAATTGTTGTCCAAGATCTCGCCTTACATTTCCCAAGGTTTAGACATATAGACTAATAAGACAAATTCTACGGTTCTACACACATGCTTTCAAGTGAGAACTCACCACACATGCATGGCACTTCAAATACACTAATTTAGCACAACCCAAAAATATCAAAAGCGTATGTGTGATTTTCATTGAATAACTCATATCAAAACGTAGCTAGTCAACAAAAGATTTAAAGAGATCTCTCAAAAGTACAACCAAATAGATTTCATTCTCGTGAAGCCAACACTATATATCATGCTCATCATGAGAACTATTAAAGACATCAATATTGAACGCAATAGATCCTTGAATTATTTATCAATGAAAACTCAAGCATTTTACGATTTTCAAAACACATGGGGGTAGTTGAAAAATTAAGAGAATGATGCTAATAGAGAACAACTAATTGAAACACTATCAAAACAACAAGCACATAAAAAAAGGGAATCTTGTCACAAGTGCCCTCCCCCACCAAAAAGGAAAATGCAGTGTTCTCAATGCAATAAATGACATGAGTAAGCTTAGATAGAGGAATTACCTGAATGATTTTAGGATAGAGCTCGCCGACTGATTTCATAGATTGCCAAACAGGTATGTTCACCGAATGCGCCTCTAGCTTATGAGAATTTATCCTCCATTTTAGTGGGCTACAACACGATCACCTAAAGTTAATGGGTGAATCGCCAAATGCCCATTTCCATCATCGAAAGCTCTAGTGTATCCCCCAATTTTGCCCCTTAATAGGTGAACTACATCGGGTTCGATCAATCATATCGGTGTATCACCAAATTGGGGATATAGTCCTCCAAAATGGACAATGTGCACCTAAAGTTGGGAAGCCCATTAGGCAAACTCGCTGGAGCTTCGCACAACAATTTCGGCGGATAGACGAGTTCCTTTCTCAATCACCGATCTTTGCTCAAGTCCTGCACATGTAACACCCACAATATTGAAAACAACAATGATTGGGTCACCTCCCAAGAAGCGCCTGAGTTAACGTCGCAGCACGACATGTATATGCCTTTAAAAATCGTTCAAGTACACCACTTCAACAACTCGCACATCACGACCTTTCCCAAAGTATACCTTCAACCTTAGACCATTGACTTTGAATCTAATCACCTTTCCATCTTTAATTTCAATTGTTCCATTTTGCATTCACTCATGTGATTGTGTAAGGACTTCTCCACTTGGACATAAGCTTGCTCGGGAAGAGTTTCAACCTTGAATGGCAAAGTAGGACTAGCTCCCCCACTCTAAAATCACTAGGCAAGATCTTTACATCGTGCCACCATTAACCTTCTATTTATAGAGAGCAGAGCTTTCATATGCTTGTAGACAAAATCCATCCAACTCAAGGATTTGATGCACACGATTCTTTGAAGCCACTTCCCGATTCAAATTGATCCTTTTCAATGCCTATAAATCTTTGTGCTCTCACTCAATCGAAAGATGACAGGCCTTCCCAAACACTAAATTGTATCAAGACATACCAACAGGACTTGAATGCCATGTGTTAACGACCCAAGGTAGCCCCTATGCGTAACATGACGTATAAGACCTCGAGAGGGACCGTACAAGCCACTTAGATTTCATCATAGAAGAGGTAGAATAAATGGATTTAAAAGACAGTTCAATACATAAAAGTCTTATAGAACATAGCGGAAATCTAAACATCGTCTCAAAGCCATCTAGTACATAAGAATGAGTTCCAAAATTGAAAGTATGGAAAGACTAAAAACAATAAATGTTCGGTCCTCAAAGCATGAAGACTCACCAAATCTCGGAATTTCCCTAACGAACTCTAGCCACGAAATTGGGAACCCAGATAGTCAGACCCTATATTTGGGGAAATGTAGGCAAGAGTATGCATTAGTAAAAACTATTTACCAAGTATGATAGCTATGTATAAAACATTTGAAAACATACTTAAAGGAGATACCTTCATGAAATGCAATGATCAAGCTAAAACATGAGATAAAAAGTTAGAAAACATGAGTCATAAAACATGGTTAATGCACATAGTCATCATCTTAAACATGTATGAGATACTTCCTCGAAGTAACCTTAGTTCATCATAACTTGCTTGTGGGAAGTAGCCTTAACCGACATATAAGACCATAAGAGCTATTATCATGGAGTCTAGTGTCTGCCCCACACCGAAAATGGGTTGTCCTCCTTCCCAAAGTAAGTACCATGAACTTCTAGCATATGTGGATACACTAGCTAATGTCATCTAGACAATCCTATGTTGGAACATAGTTTATGGGACACGAGTAATCACCACTTGTCAACTCGGTACTAAGCTTAATTCCACGAAATAGTTCTTAATAATATTCATCTTCGCTCTTAAAGGAAAATGGGTAATCGCCTCTTATCCTTACATCATGTGACATGGATAACTGCCTCTTGTCTTTCAATTAGAGAGCATGGGTAATCACCTCTTGCCTCAACATTAGAATAGCTCCTTAATATTTGTTCATTTTAGGTGAGAATACCTTTCAACCCTAAGAACCTCTACTATGTGGGAAAACCTTACACAAATCATGGTTTTATGTGTATGTGAGAAATACTTTTAACAACACAACAACAAAAACATCATTGATACTTCACCCTCAAAGCATCCTAAAGACATTTACATCAATTTCATAAGAACATGCATAATTTCATAATTCACCTTTCATAGTTCAAAACCCACTTTCAATCATCAATATCTAGAAAACATGGGATAGACATGGGTTCATGGAAATTCATCATAAAATCATGCAACTATATAAATTCATGTTTGATGGATCAACAAATAATAAAAATAAATCAATATTTAAAGGAACCCATGACATGGAAGAAAACCCTAACTCAATTGGGGAATTCTAACTTTGTAAATTGGAGAATTTGGGAACTCCATGGAGGAAAGGGATCCATAGATGAAAACTATCATACCTCAATGCCAAAAACTTGACTTCAATGGCGGAATTCGAGACTTGACTTGAAACCCTAGGTTGATCCCTTTTTCTTCAAGCTTTCTAGAGAGAGAAATATTTTGAGAGGAAGATTTGTTTTTCTTTTATAAATTTGAGAGAATAATTTCAACGAGAAAATTTGGGGCTTAAAACACTTATGTAGGTATTTAGGTGAAGGGCAAAACGACATATTATTAGGCTAGAATAATTAGAAAAAGACCCAAACGGCCCTTGAAAAAATAACTGCCGATACCATCGACGGTGACGACCTACGGTCCGTTGTTCCACCATGGGACCGTCCTGTTCGTCTGTAGTTTGGTGTTAGAGACTGAAAAATCAGGACCTCCAATGATGGGACCCACCCACAGGCGGTGGTCCAGTCAACGGGACGAGGGTCCCAATCGTGGTCCTCAACTTTCAACCTCAAAATCTCACTAAGTATGGGACTCACCTACGAAACCTTTTTACAGCTCGTGATAGACCGTCCTGGTGAACCGTTGGAAAAGTACTAGAACTTGATATTTCTGGGAAAAACTGATTGGCCAACCACGAACCCGACCTATGGTCCATGGGTCGTTCGACAGGCCGTGGATGGCACTGTAGGAATTGGCACCAGATTTCTGAAAACTAGAATTTTTCTGTCTTCTCGAATCCAAGGTGCTACATTATCTCTCCCTTGGGATCATTTGTCATCGTATGAGATTCAAGACATCATACGGAGGGTAGAAACTTAAACCTAATAGCCCAACATGAATGTAACCACATATTGCACATATTCGAGGATGAAACATCAACTCCAAGTTAAAGCATGTTAAAAACATCATATCATGAAGTCTATATGCAACTCATACTCAATGCACATAAATATGTAGAAATAAATCAAGTTGACTCATTTTCTAAAAAAATAAGCTTTTTCAAGAACATGTATAAATTAGGAAATCATGCAAATATGTAAGAGACATGACACCAAAAGAGTAAACCATGAGGAACATCAATACCTCAAGCTAAAGTAGGAGTAGAAGGAAAGAGATGAGGATAACAGGACATCATATATGCCTCATCCTCCCAAGTAGCACCCTCAACTAACTAAGTCCTCCACAAAACTTTCACAGAAGCAACTTCTTTATTTCTCAAATTCTTGACTTGCTGGTCTAAGATCTCAATCGGTTCTTCCTCATACATGTCGGATCACCAACACATTTCTTCAACATAAAGACATGGAAAACTGGATGCACCGATTGCTAATTTATTAGGCAATTCAAGTTCATAAGCAACCTTACCAATACGCCTAAAAATCTGATATGGGCCTACATAATGGGGACTAAGCTTCCCTTTCTTACCAAACCTCGTTACACCCTTTATGGGTGAAATTTTTAACTAGAGCCAATCATTATCATCAAACTCAAGATCTCTTCTTCTAACTTCGGAATAAGACTTTTGTCGACTTTGAGCCGTTTTCAACCATTCTCTAATAAGCCAAAATTTCTCCATCACCACATGTATAACTCGGGGACTATCAAAGCAACTTCACCCACTTCACTATATGAGATCTCTACCTCCTACCATACAATGTCTCAAATGGAGCCATACCAATACTGGAGTGATAACTACTATTATATGCAAATTCAATCAATGGCAAAAGGTAATCCCAATTACCCTTGAAATATATCACACAAGCTCTCAACATATTTTCCAAAGTTTGGATAGTAAGCCCCGCTTTCCCATTGGTTTGTGGATGAAAGACCGTACTAAGCTTAACACGAGTCTCACGACCCTTTTGAAAAGATCTTTAAAACTGAGATTTGAATTGGGTACAACGATCGAAGATAATGGATAAAGGAACTCCATGAAACTTTACCATTTCTTTCAAGTACAACTTAACATAGTCCTCTGCCGAATGAAAAACCTTGACGGGAATGAAATGAGACAATTTCATCATTCGATCTACAATAATCCAAATCGAGTCATGTTGCCGCCGGGTGCGAGTCAAGCCAACAATGAAATCCATATTCAAATCTTCTCACTTCCAAGTAGGAATGCTAATATCTTAGGATAAACCTCTCGGTTTCTGATCCTCAACTTCACTTGTTGACAATTGGACACTTAGCCACAAATTCCGCAATATCCTTCTTCATCCCATTCCACCAATAGATCTCTCGCAAATCACGACACATCTTGGTGGCTCCCGGGTGAATGGAATATCGAGAACTATGGGCTTTTAACAAGATTTTCTCTCTTAAGCCATCAACATTAGGAGCACACAAACGACCTTAATATCTAAGTACTCCATCTCCCCCTTGGGAGAAATCCTCTACGGACTTTTTGAGCACTGCTTCCTTCAATTCAACCAAAGTTGGATCAATACCTTTCTTGGCCTTCACATCCACCACAAAAGAAGATTCTATACCATTGTGAAACATAACACCTCCCTTGGTAGATTCAACTAACTGCACACGCAATCGGGCCAATCTATGAACATCTCGAACCAACTCTTTTTTATCATCCTCAATATGAGCAACACTTCTCATAGATAGTCGACTGAGAGCATCCACCACCACGTCCACCTTTCTCGGGTGATAGAGAACACTCATACCATAATTATTTAATAACTGAAGCCACCTTCTTTGGCGAAGATTTAGATTCTTCTGATTAAACACATATTGCAAACTCTTGTGGTCATTAAGGACATCCACATGAACACCATTCAAATAATGCCTCCAAATCTTTAAGTCAAAAACAATCGCCGCTAGTTCAAGGTCATGAGTAGGATAATTCTTCTCATAAATCTTGAGTTGTCTTGAAGCATAGGCAATGACTTTCCCATTTTGCATAAGCACACATGCTAGCCCAATTCTTGAGGCATAAACAATAAACAAAAAACCATCACACTCTTTCGGTAAAGCCAACACCAAAGTGGAAGTAAGTCTATCCTTCAGTTACTGAAAACTCTTTTCACATTCTTAGAACCATATGAACTTAGCCTTCTTTTGAGTTAATGCTGTCAATGGAGAGGCAATCGAAGAAAACCCCTCAACAAACCTTCTGTAGTAACCAGCCAAACCCAAGAAACTTCTAATATCCGAAGGGGAAAGAGGTCTAGGCCAACTCTTAACCACATCCATTTTCTTAGGATCTACCTCAATACCCTTACCTGAAATAATACGAACAACAAAAGCCACAAACCTTAACCAAAACTCACATTCGCTAAACTTTGCAAAGAGTTGTTGGTCCTTGAGGACATGCAACACAATCCTCAAATGATTAATGTGATCATCCTCACTTCTTGAATGAATAAATATTATCAATTAACACAATCACAAACATGTCAAGGTACCGTCTAAACACCCTATTCATCAAATTCGTAAATGCTGCTAGAGCATTAATCAAACCAAACGATAATCATAAAACTCATAATGACCATATCGAGTTTGAAATCCAATCTTCTCAATGTCATCCTCTTTCACCCTCAATTGGTGCTAACCCGACTAAAGGCCAATCTTGGAAGAGTAACCTGCTCTTTAAAGTTGGTCAAAGAAATCATATATCCTTGGGTGATGGTACTTATTCTTAATGGACACCTTGTTCAACTGACGATAATCAATACACATATGAAGTGAACCATCTTTCTTTCCAACGAACAAAACTGGAGCACCCCATGGAGAGATACTCGGTCGGATGAAACCCTTATCCAACAAATCTTTCAACTATTTTTTCAACTCTTTTAGTTCTGCCGGAGCAATTGGGTAAGAAGGAATAGAGATAGGTTACATACCTGGGAGGAATACTGGGTAAATCATACGGGAACACTTTCAGAAACTTTTTCACAATGGGGACCGACTCAAGAGCAGGGGTTTCAGAATCAACATCACTCACCCTAACAAGATGGTATAAGCAACGGTCAGAAATCAAGGGCAAATTGACCCTTAGGCATAAAATTTCCCCCTTTTTATAACACCTCGGAATCTAGTAAGCTAAGCAAGGGACTAAGTGTCAAGTTAAGGGCTAGACATTTGAGTCTGGAGAACCTTCATGTAGACCCACACGAGGTGTGAAGGGCACCACAAAGCGTGGTGCTGCCCGTGGTGGCTCACAGTAGCTAGGCAAGGGAGGCTCACATCCCACGAGCACCTTGACAGCTCGTGATGGATACCACTGATTAATGTATCAAGACACTTCATCCAATACTAAGTGTCACTGATCATTCAATAGTAATATAGCCTGACTGAGTGAGTTGGAGTCGAGTCCCAAGGGAGGAGTTTTTCCTTCAAATTGGAAGATGAAGTTGTGACAAGAATCTCTTCAATGAAACACTTGTTACGCCTTTATGGGTTGAGTTTCAAATGTCAAATTTCACTCCAATTTCACGAATCAACACGAAATAAACAAATAGTAAATAGAACTTGGGGAATTGACCAGCCAATTGTCGAATTTTACTTTAGAGAATGAATGTTGATACTCACAATAGGGTAATTTGTTGTCGGTAGGTCGGGCTTTATATAAGATAACTTTATTTCAAACAATTACCTTTTCTATGTTGAATTC
Organism: Solanum verrucosum; assembly: GCF_900185275.1. Taxonomy (NCBI): domain Eukaryota; kingdom Viridiplantae; phylum Streptophyta; class Magnoliopsida; order Solanales; family Solanaceae; genus Solanum; species Solanum verrucosum. The sequence goes on from NW_026020045.1 coordinate 2,785,892, forward strand.
TCTCGAACTTCAACACTAATCGGAAGATTCCCAACCTTTTGTCCTCATCAAATCCACTCTCTCGAGCTGGATACAAAGGATAGATTCCGTATTTCACTCTCTTGAGCTAAAATCCAGGTAACCCACTACTAAGGATGCTAAGTTTGCTACCTTGGTTCTGTGCCTCTCTCTCGAGCAAGCTCACAACACTAAACTTGTTAAACTAAATATGCAAAACAATTTAAAAACGCAGCAGCAATTCAGACCCACTTCAAATTAACCCCATTATGTGCGATTGAGCAATACCCACTTAGCAAAACTCAACAAATGGCTTCATAGTCAAAACCCTAAGATAAGGATTTTAGCCACTCATATCGAAAGTAGAAAAATCAACATCCATCCTCACTCCCATATGTGAGTACAAAATGAGAATTATATGAGGAAATCAACTAAAAATCTTCTCTATTACAAAATCTCTAAGAAAATCTTGCTAAAATCACTTGCAAAAGCTTTTGGTAGTGTTTTCTCTCTATGTAATTTCTTCCTCACGTTTCTGAATAACTTTCTCACTCTAGCCAAAACTAATTTAAACAAGTCTAATATGTCATTGTTTAAGACCACTCAGCGAGGTAAGGCGGGTATCGCCGACAGATTGGCGATTCATCGATTTTTCTTCATCTCGTTTTTATTTTTCACTTCTTCTTGGTCTGGCTACTATAACTTTAGGCGATCCAGGTCGGGATCACAGAATAAGTCTGTGATTCGCCCTTTTTCATTCTATCTCACCCATCAACATTTGCTTGAATCTTCTTTAGCACTTTTGGCGACCTGGTTGTCCTTTACCGAAAAGATCGGCGACACACCGAATGGAATTGCTGCTCACCTAATTTACCCCCATTTTAGCTCCTGCATTCCGTAACTTTAGGTGGTATCTCAGAAATTTGGCGATTCGCCGAATGACATCGGTGATCATCAGGTCTTCATTTCTTCATTCCTTTAGCTTGCTTTGTTCCTTTTTGATCAATAGTGTCCATGCATCGTTCCTAAATCCAAATACCTGAAATTCAATGATTTACATCATTTATTGGCACAAAACATGCATTTGAGGACACTAACTCTATTAAAATAAACCTCTAAATCAGTCCAAATCGTGGACTCATCAACACCCCCAACTTAAAATTTTTCTTGTCCTCAAGTAAAACTCAAGTTCAACAGTTCAAAAAGGGATATCTCAAACACTGCTACACAAGATTCAATCATGAATGCACACAAAATGACTCAACTTACTCATGTAAGGATCAATTGTGCATTCAAACATTCAAGTTGTGACTTACCACAATCAAAGATTCTCAAGTTCGCAATATTTGCTTCAAACGCAAGTTCAAGCTCAACAAAGGTACTCAAATGCCCTCACACAAAGAATGATTCCATATTCACACACAATGGTTCACAATTCAAGCTCCAGAACCAAATGCAACACTCACAGTCACAAAGATGAACACAATGTATGATTTCACCCATAGGTTTGCCCGTATTTTCCAATCAACAGTTGCTTCAGATCACTCAAGGTCAAAAAGGTCTTTTCAAGGATCGTAATGTGGCTGAGTGCAAAGGTATGGTCATTTAGGCTCAATGGCTATAGTCCTCACGAAATGTGGTGTGAACAACACTTCCTTTCCTTTTTTACATCATTTTTTCATTCGTGCTCACAAGTCATCCCATTATTCACTTTCCATGGACAGTTGGAAACCCCATTTTCTTTGTATTTTCACAACTTTATTCCACAACTTTTTCATTCTTTTTCTTTTTCATTATTTTCTTGTTTTTCTCTTTTTTTTTTTCTTTTTTGTATAGAGGGGTTCCATTTTCTCAAAACCATGGGTCAAAGGGGACTGTTTTTCACTTCTTGATTTACCTTCTCTTTTCACCATACCTCCTTTAGGCTTTTGGCGTAAGTTGGCTATTCAAACAAACCATAAATTATGAGGATTATGGGTAATGGATCAACAATGGTCACAATGTTATCAAGTTCTTCTAAGAAAAGGTTAAGGCTCAAAGGGTGTTCAAAAGGGGTTCACACACTCACAAGGCAGGCCACAAAAGAGGTATAATATCAAATTATTTTACACTCTTCAAAGTTGACTAAGATCATATCAAGAGATTGCCTTACTTAGTCAACCGGACCAACGGGGTAAATTATAGGTGTCATCACACATGGTTCACGGTAAGCTCATCACACAAGGCATATACACCAATGTCAAAACAAGACTCCACACTTTCGCTAGTGTGCAATGCTCATCACAAGAGACTCAATTCGATACTTGGCTAGTCACAACGTGATGCAAAGAGTTCACATATTGTCTATGAAACTTCATTTGGATTCATCGTAGCCGCACATTCATTTTTGTTTGATTATGAGCACTGTTCAAGTCATCGATATTGATCAAAACCGATACTCAAATTTGTAAGAGAACAACCATATCACAAACAGGAGAGGTGGCATAAAGAGGAGGAGGTTCGTTGAGGACACTGGCCAATTTCCACCCCCCACCAAAAGCATTCAGCATTGTCCTCAATATGGGTAGAGAATGGGCATTACTGCAAATAAAACAAAATAAGAATAATAAAGAAAGACTAATAAGAAATGAAAACATTCTAGTGTGTAAACAAGTAGAGAAGGGTAACGAGCAACCTTCACTAAATACCTAGTTAGTGAGAGAGTAAACCAGTTGCCGAATGCTTTGGCGATGCACCTAATGTTCTTCAGATCGCCTTTAGTTCCAGTGGACTGCACTCCCAGAGAAGGGCAGATCGACGAAAATGTAGGAGGTCGCCAAACAGTTCAGCGACTAGAAGAATGGACTCAGAATATCGTCGGACGATTCTTGAGGGACATAATCAACGTCGAAGGAAAAAGGGTGAGGAAAGTCGGGTCGCCTAAGCACATCGGCGACTCACCCAATGGTGAAGGCATTCCACCGAATGTTCCAGAGTCTGAGCTCCATTTTTGAGGTCCATAAAGTGGACCTATTTGAGTTCGTTGAACGGGTTTGTTGACTCGCCAAAAGCACTTTGTCTCGCTCATGATTCAGCTCCTGCAAAATCAACAAACATATTATTTAAATACATTAGCACTTGGGTTGCCTCCCAAGAAGTGCCTTATTTAACATCGCGTCACGACGTGGAAATGCTCTCAGGCATCTTCTAGGTACACTACCTCAATCAAAGAGATCTCCTGGCACTCTCTAAAGTATAATTTTAAACGTTGGTCATTCACCTTAAATGCAGGTCCTTCTTGACCCTCAACTCCTATGGCACCATTGGTGAAGAATCTTGTCACTCTAAATGGTCCTGACCATTTGGACTTGAGTTTTCTGGGAAGGAGTCTAAGTCAGGAGTTGTATAGTAACACCCAATCTCCCACCTTGAACTCTCTCTTAAGTATCTTTGCATCATGACACTTTTTCATCTTTTCCTTGTAGAGAGCTGAACTTTTGTAAGCTTTAAAACATAATTCATCCAACTCATTTAAGTGCCCTACTCTCCCTTTTTGGGGTTTTTGTCCAGTCCAAATTCAGAGCTTTCAATGTGACATTGCTTTGTGTTCTAACTCGACTGGTAGATGGCAAGACTTCAAAAAAACTAACTGATACAGAGACATACTGTAACAACCCAGAAAATTGATAGGTGAAACTAGAGCCTAACATTTGAGTTTTAGAAGTTTTTACATAAATGTGAAGTTGTAATATAGTCCAAAATTTTGACGAAGTATAAGTTCAAGAGAGGGTTTGAGGAAGGCGAAAGGCATTGGTGCCCTTAGAAGCTCCCTCGAACTTTGCCTTAGCCGTGTGGGCAAAAGGCATTTGTTCAAGAGAGGCTTCAAGGGACGTGAAGCAGTTCACTGTCCTTGAAGGGCCTCGTGAATAATGCCTTAACCATTTTTGGCATAAAGGCAGTTCACTTGAGGCTTCAAGGGATGTGAAGCAGTTCACTGTCCTTGAAGGGCCTCGTGAACTTTGCCTTAGCCATTTTCGGCAAAGTAGGCAGTTCACTTGAGGCTTCAAGGGACGTGAAGCTGTTCACTGTCCTTGAAGGGCCTCATGTACTTTGCCTTAGCCATTTTTGGCAAAGTTGGTAGTTCACATATGGGTTCAAGGAACTTGAAGCAGTCCATGACCCTTAAAGGTTCCCTTAAACAATTACTTAGTTTTTTTTGGGCAATCCAAGGGAGGCATAAAAAGGGATAATTTTGTAATTTCCTTTTTAGATAAATTAAATGGGTATAATCTATTTTATTTTTAAATAAATAAATAAATATATATATATATATATATATGAAATTAATAGGTCATTTGAATACTCCCATGGATATGCCTTAGCTTTAAAAAGCCAAAGGCAAAGTCCAAGGGAGGGTCCAAGGCTAGTGGACCAATTCAAGGACCTTAAATGCTCCCTTGGACTTTGCCTTAGTTTTATTTGGCAACTCAATTTGGGCAAGGGGCATTTTCGTAAATATTATTTTTAAGTTAAATTAAGAAGTGGGTATATTTATATTATTTCTAAATAACTATATAAGGTATTTTATGTTAAAATACTCCCAAAATAAAATCATTTTTCACAACACCCACTTTAAAAAAAAAGTTCATCTTCCCCTCCTCTCCAATATTTCTCTCTCTAGACTCAAGAAGAAGAAGAAGAGATTGGAGCTAAGATTGCTAGGGTTTCAAGGTTCTTTCCCAAATTGCTTGGAGTTTCTCCATTGATTCTCAAGGAATCAACTAAGGTATGGTTTCTCTTCATTCTTGGGATCTTTTCCCCAAGAGGCCCTCTCAAAATTGGATTTCAAAGTTCCCCAAATTCTAGGTTTTTCTCTCAATTTCGTGGGTCACTTTTCAAATGTGTTTTCATTGAATTATGATGATTAATTATGGTGGTATATGATGATTTGTTGATTAATTAATGTCATGTTGATGGTTTTTGAACAAATTCCCACAAGACCCATGAATTTTCCCTTCTTTCTCACTTTAAACCCTAGTATGACTTTAATGGTGAATTAAGGATGAAGATCTAATATGTAATTGTGGGATTCATTATTGTATTATGATGTTGCTCTATATGACGGTTGATTATCAATGAATTAGGATTGAATCTTGATATGAGCCTTGAATGCTTTGAATGAAGGTTGTCAAATTGATGAATCTTCATATATTGAATTATTGATCCATTTATGGTGGAGGTTCTACTTGATTATGAATTGTAGTGATTGAGTTATGTTTCTCTTCCCTACAACCCCAAGTGTTGACAAGTATGCTATGATATGAACATGAATGTTAAGCTATGATTATGGTAGTGTTGGTATGATGAATAGAAGGTAAATCCCATGAACACTATATGACTATGCTATAAATGAACATTATTATATGTTGATGGTTTTATGATGAAAGTTTATTCCCATCTTAGAACTTATGAGCTATATGATGAATGATGGGTTGTATTCCTAATGTATTCCTTATTGAATTAGTATGTAAGTAAAGGCCTAATACTTCTTTAAATTGGATATGAGCTTAGCAACGAGTGAACATGAATATGGGATGGAATCTTTTATGTTTAGCAATTCTAGCTTTCCATATGGGTTTCTTCTACGTGTAGCAAGTCCGGGTTCCCAATATATATATGTTGTCTCATGAGATGGAAACCTTCTACATCTACCAAGTCTGGGTTTCTAGTAGCAATCTTCTTGTTCCTTAACTATGTTTGCCCACATAGGTATTAGCTAGTGGATCCACTTAGATGCTATTACGTTAGTTCTACCTTGGCAAGTAGAACACTCTCTCTCGGTGTGGGAGTAGAACACTGGATTCCATGTAAGCTCACATGGTCTATGTCGGTTAGTGCTAATATCTGTTTCAAGGAAATGGTCTAATGTATGAATATGACTTATGTAAATGACTTATGAACTCTAACTAGGACTACTTGAGGGATACTACTTAGTATAGGTGAGGGTATGAGATTTGCCTATGCATTTCACAAGTGGGTTCTTTGTGGAGTTCTTGTTTGAGTCCTTTATATGTGGTAAGGTATGAATGCTGTTAAGGTTGGTTTCACCTATTATGCTGTTGATTATGTATGTGACTACACTTGTGTCTTCTTGATGGCTTTACTTAGTATATATGGGGGGTATGAGACTTCATATGTACATTGCACAAGTGAATTGGAAAGGGGGTCATAGGTGGTGTCCTATGATGGTATGATGTAAATGGAAATCAAATATGTAAGGTATGGGTTGTGGCTTATTGTTATGATCATGAATATCTCTTTATCTTGTAGTGTGAATTGGCTAAATGTTCCTTGAATATGCATTATGGCTTTTAACTTAAAGTAGCATGTTTTCGACTAAAGGTCCCTTTTATGCATGTTTTAAATGGTTTTAATTGCATGGGTTCCATACTTAGTACAATTGTTTGTGTTAACCAATATTTCTTCCTTTTTCTAATAAGTGTAGGTTCCGGGAGGTGATTGTGCTACTAAGAGGTTCAATCTTGGACTTAGACTTTCTCCAAGACTTTTTGGTATGTCCTCAAGTTTCGTGGACACACATTATGACAATTAAGTTCCTTATATTGTAATAGACTATTAGACTTCTTATGTACTTGTATTTTGAGATAATTTTATTGTAAAGGGCTATGGTCCCTAATTGAGACTCTTATGTGTACTTAGATGGTTTGATCCAGATGGTGATGTCTAGACATTCTACTTTCTATTTTCTATTATGAGACACTCTGACATTGACGTTAAAAAGTTTTTTTTTTTAAATTTCACATTATTCAATGTCTATATGCAATGACAAGTTTGCTAAGGTCTTGTATAAGACCCCTTCGGGGTCAAGTACGACGTGTTACGCCTAAGGTGTGCTCTCGGGGCATGACAAACTTGGTGTCAGAGCGTAAGGTTAATTATATATTATTTGGGTTGATGTGTCATGAAACCACGTCGAGTAGAGTCTTATTCATAAGTGTGAAGCGCGCCACACTTATGAATGAGAGGCTATAAGATGCTTAGGAACTTTCACTTCTTGATTACTCATTGGTCGTGCCTCAAGAATTTTAGTTATATTAAGCTTTCCTTCTAATCCTTTTCTTGTGCTTATAGGCTATGAATACAAGAAGGACTAATGCTAGGAGGGCCGGAGAGGAAAATGTGAACGAGGAGGTTCCCCCTCATGTACCTCAAAACCCTCAAGATCCTAAAAATCCTCAAGCTCCTATTGATGTAGGGGCTATGTCTAATATGGAGACAAGAGCGACCCTTCATACCGTGAATCAACTCATAATGGTACAAATTCAAGCCGTCACCACTCAAGCTCAAGCTTTGACGGATCATGCTAACCAAGATGTGGGGCCACGGGCAAATCCCAATGCTAGTACCATGGCCTTAGGGTTGAGGGATTTCACCCGTATGAATCCCCCTATGTTCTTTGGCGCCAAGGTCAATGAGAACCCACAAGAGTTCATAAAGGAGATCTACAAGATAGTGTATGCTATGAGAATTACTTCCATTGATAAGGCTGAGTTGTCCTGGTATCAATTGAAGGATGTGGCCCAAACTTGGTACAATCAATGGAGGGATAATAGGGCAATAGGAGCGGGTCCCATTATGTGGTAGGTGTTTACCCCGTGAAAAGAGAGAGGCAAAAGTTGAGGAGTTCATCAATCTCCGTCAAGGAGGGATGAGTGTCCAAGAATACTCATTGAAGTTCATGAAGTTATCCAAGTATGCTCAATCCTTGGTTTCTAATCCAAGGGACGAAATAAGTCATTTTGTCATCGGTGTTTCCGATGCTATTGAAGAAGAATGCCGGGCGGCAATGCTCCATGATGACATGAATATCTCTAGGTTGATGGTACATGCTCAACAAGTGGAAGAGTCAAGGCTTAGAAAGAGGAATAAGGAGGTAAAGAGGCCAAGGGCCGATGAGGGAAATTCATCTAAGGGTAAGTTTGAAGGTCAAGGTGAACCAAGGTTTAAGAAGAGGTTTCCCAAACCAAGTCCTTCCAATGCTCCAAGGCCCAACAAAGGTAGGGTGTCTTCCCCTAGACCACAAGGAGGAAGAGGTGGTGGTTCTTATGTTGAGAAACCTAATTGTGAAAAATGTGGCAAGAAGCATCAAGGCAAGTGCCTAGTCGGCACAGACAATTGCTTTAATTGTGGAAAGAGTGGTCATATGAGGAGAGATTGCCCTATGTTTAAGGTTCAAGGGAGGGAGAATAAGCAAACACAAGCAAGTGGGTCTAACTCCGATGCTCCTAAGAAGAATCGCTTCTATGCTCTCCAATCCCGAGGTGATCAAGAGAGCTCTCCGGACGTTATTACCGATATGTTGCAAGTATTTTCAATTAATGTTTATGCATTGTTAGACCCGGGTGCCACTTTATCTTTTGTTACTCCTTTAGTGGCTATGAAATTTGATGTGCTCCCCGAAACCCTAAAAGAACCTTTTTCCGTGTCTACCACGGTAGATGATTCGGTTATAGCAAAAAGAGTTTTTTGGGGTTGTCCCATTTCATTGTCTAATAGAGTCACTTTGGTTAATTTGGTAGAACTTGAACTGCTGGACTTTGATGCCATATTGGGGATGGATTGGCTTCATGCTTGTTTTGCTTCCATAGATTGTAGAACCCGAGTTGTGAAATTTCAATTTCCTAATGAACCCATTGTAGAATGGAAGGGAGGAAATTTTATCCTTAGAGGTCGAATTATTTCATGTCTAAAAGCTTGTAAAATGATTTCAAAGGGATGTATCTACCATATTGTGAGAGTTAAGGACCTTGAGTCCGAGACTCCTCCATTAGAGTCGGTCCCCGTAGCAAGGGAGTTTCCGGATGTCTTTCCTAATGACTTGCCCGGAATCCCTCCCGAATGGGAAATTGACTTCGATATAGATCTCTTGCCGGATACACAACCGATATCTATTCCTCCTTACCGGATGGCCCCGGCCGATTTGAAGGAATTAAAGGCTCAACTTAAAGATTTTCTATATAACAGTTTTATTCAACCAAGCATATCACCATGGGGTGCACCGGTTTTGTTTGTGAAGAAGAAAGATGGGTCGCTTAGGATGTGTATTGATTATCGACAATTGAACAAGGTCACTATAAATAATAAGTACCCGCTCCCTAGGATTGATGACTTATTTGACCAACTCCAAGGGGTGAGCTACTTTTCGAAGATTGACTTAAGGTCGGGTTATCATCAACTTAGGGTGAGAGGTGTTGATGTTCCTAAAACGGCATTCCGAACAAGATATGGTCATTTTGAGTTCCTAGTAATGTCTTTTGGTCTCACAAATGCCCCAGCGGCATTCATGGACTTTATGAATATGGTGTTTAGACAATATCTTGACTCATTCGTGATTGTTTTCATTGATGACATTTTGATATATTCTAAGAGTGAGAATGACCACATAGAGCATTTGTAGATGGTGTTGCAAGTTCTCAAGGACCAATGGTTGTATGCTAAGTTTAGCAAATGTGAATTTTGGTTGAGATCGGTTGCGTTTCTTGGTCATAGAGTGTCAAGTGAGGGAATTGAAGTAGATCCAAAGAAAATAGAGGTGGTTAAGAAATGGCCTAGACCCTTAAGCCCTACCGACATTAGAAGCTTTTTGGGACTAGCCGGTTATTATAGGAGATTTGTTGAGGGTTTCTCCTCAATTGCTTCTCCACTAATGGCTTTAACCCAAAAGAAGGTTAAATTTGAATGGTTGGAGTCTTGTGAAAAGAAATTTCAATTGTTGAAATATAAGCTTACCTCCGCTCCGGTATTGACCTTACCGGAGGGTACCGAAGGGTTTGTATTATATTGTGATGCTTCAAGATTAGGGTTGGGGTGTGTCCTTATGCAACATGGAAAAGTAATCGCTTATGCTTCTAGACAATTAAAGATTCATGAAAAGAACTGTCCAACCCACGATCTCGAACTAGCGGCGGTAGTCTTTGCTTTAAAGGTATGGATACACTATCTCTATGGGGTACACGTAGATGTGTTTACTGACCACAAAAGTCTTCAATATGTTTTTAGCCAAAAAGATTTGAATCTCCGACAAAGGAGGTGGTTGTAACTTTTAAAGGACTATGATATGAATGTCCTATACCACCCCGAAAAGACTAATGTGGTTGTGGATGCGTTGAGTAGAGTGTCCATGGGTAGTGTTGCTAACATAGATGATGAGAAAAAGGAGTTAGTTTGGGAGGTACATAGGTTGGCTCGGTTAGGTGTCCAACTAAGGGATTCCTCCAAGGGTGGGTTTATGGTTCATCATTGTTCCGAGTCATCACTTGTGGTTGAGGTTAAGTCCAAGCAACATCTAGATACTACTTTGATGGAATTGAAAGAGTCGATTCTTGATAAGTCCGTTGTGGCTTTCTCCTAAAGGGGAGATGGGGTACTTAGGTACCAAAGAAGATTGTGTATACCCGATGTGGATGACTTAAGGGAGAGAATTTTGGAAGAGGCTCAGGGTTCTCGATATTTTATACATCCGAGATCCACCAAAATGTATCGTCACCTACGAGAGATCTATTGGTGGAACGGAATGAAGAGGGATATAACGAGCTTTATGGCCAAATGACCAAATTGCCAACAAGTCAAAACCGAGCATCAAAGAGCGGGAGGTCTATCACAAGATATAAGCATTCCCGCTTGGAAGTGGGAGGATGTCAATATGGACTTTGTGGTAGGTTTGCCTCATACTCGAATGCAATATGATTCTATTTGGGTCATTGTTGACAGGATGACTAAATCAGCCCATTTCCTTCCCGTCAAGGTTTTGTATTCGGCGGAAGACTATGCTAAGTTATACTTAAAAGAAGTGGTGAGGTTACATGGAGTTCCTTTGTCTATCATTTCAGATAGAGGTACTCAATTTACTTCGCACTTTTGGAAGGCTTTCCAAGATGGGCTTGGTACTAAAGCGAAACTTAGTACTGCATTTCACCCTCAAACAGATGGTCAAGCGGAAAGGACCATTCAAACCTTAGAGGACATTTTAAGAGCGTGTGTGATTGATTTCGAAGGTAAGTGGGATGATAACCTTCCCTTGATTGAATTTGCCTACAACAATAGTTACCATTCAAGTAGTGCTATGGCTCCGTTTAAAGCAATTTATGGTAGGAGGTTTTGATCTCCGGTTGGTTGGTTTGAAGTAGGTGAATTTGATCTTCTTGGTCTCGAGATGGTTTATGAGGCTATTGAAAATGTTTGACTTATAAGAGATAGGTTGAAGACGACTCAAAGTCGGCAAAAGTCTTATGCCGACAATAGAAAGAGGGATCTTGAATTTAAGGTTGGTGATTGGGTCTACTTGAAGATCTCGCCCATGAAATGGGTAATGAGGTTTGGTAAAAAGGGGAGGCTTAGTCCCCGGTATGTAGGCCCTTATGAGATTTTGAAGAGAGTTGGAAATATTGCTTATGAATTGAACTTGCCTAATGAGTTGGCTCCGGTTCACCCAATATTTCATGTCTCTATGCTAAAAAATTGTATAGGTGATCCGGTTTCCATACTTCCTTTAGAAGGTTTGGGTGTTGATGAGAACCTTTCTTATGAAGAGGTTCCGGTTGAGATTCTAGACCAGCAAGTGAAGAGGTTGAGGAATAAAAAAGTAGCTTCCGTTAAGGTTCTATGGCGGAATAATCTAGTTGGGAGTGCTACATGGGAGCCCGAGGCCGATATGAAGTCCCGTTATCCTCATCTCTTTCTTGCTACTCCTATTCAAACTTGAGGTAAGTAGTTTCTCTTGAGTTTGTAATGAATTAGGAGTTTTGTTTATTATGTAATCTTTTTTTTTCTTTTTTCCATGTTTTCTTCCTATATGGTGTAGGTCCATGTGAGGAAGTATGTAGTACATAATTGAGTCTCTCATGAATTATATGTTCCTCTTGTTGAATCGCTATAGTTTGATTATTGCATAATTTGACTTATGAGGTAAATTTGTGAGCATGTTTAATTATGTGTAATGAAAAGATATGTTGAATCTCATGTTGTATTGCATTTGGTTATGATGTTGATATATGTGACCTCATGAGATAAGTTGATGAACATGTTTAGTTATGTTGTGATGAAATAGCATGTTGGCTTAATATTGTTGTGATGAGCTGGCTTGTGTTGGAGAAGGCAGTTCCTCCCATGTTTGTATGAAATGGAAATTTTGGTGTAGAATCAAGTTGTGGATGTAGTTCCTACATCTTTATGTGCATTGAGCTTATGATAAGGAGATGATGTTTCCTCCTATGATTTGTGCATTTGATTGGTATGTCATGCATGATGGGCTGCTAGTCTCGAGTCTTTCTTCCCCTACAAGTGTTCAAAATGTCATTCGAGGATGAATGTTCCTAAGGGGGGGATATTGTAACAACCTGGAAAATTGATAGGTGAAACTAGAGCCTGACATTTGAGTTTTAGAAGTTTTTGTATAAATGTGAAGTCCAAAATATTGATTAACTATAAGTTCAAAAGAGGGTTCAAGGAAGGCGAAAGGCATTGTTACCCTTAGAAGCTCCCTTGAACTTTGCCTTAGCCGTGTGGGCAAAAGGCATTTGTTCAAGAGAGGCTTCAAGGGATGTGAAGCAGTTCATTGTCCTTGAATGGCCTCGTGAACAATGCCTTAACCATTTTTGGCATAAAGGCAGTTCACTTGAGGCTTCAAGGGACGTGAAGCAGTTCACTGTCCTTGAAGGGCCTCGTGAACTTTGCCTTAGACATTTTCGACAAAGTAGGTAGTTCACTTGAGGCTTCAAGGGACGTGAAGCAGTTCATTGTCCTTGAAGGGCCTCGTGAACTTTTCCTTAGCAATTTTCGACAAAGTTGGCAGTTCATGTATGAGTTCAAGGGATTTGAAGCAGTCCAGGACCCTTAAAGGGTCCCTTAAACAATTACTTAGTTTTTTTTGGGCAATCCAAGGGAGGCATAAAAAGGGGTAATTTTGTAATTTCCTTTTTAGTATAAATTAAATGGGTATAATCTATTTTATTTTTAAATAAATATGTATATATGAAATTAATAGGTCATTTGAATACTCCCATGGATATGCCTTAGCTTTAAAAAGCCAAAGGCAAAGTCCAAGGGAGGGTCCAAGGCTAGTGGACCAATTCAAGGACGTTAAATGCTCCTTTGGACTTTGCCTTAGTTTTATTTGGCAAGTCAATTTGGGCAAGGGGCATTTTTGTAAATATTATTTTTAAGTTAAATTAAGAAGTGGGTATATTTTATATTATTTCTAAATAACTATATAAGGTATTTTATGTTAAAATACTCCCAAAATAAAATCATTTTTCACAACACCCACTTTAAAAAAATAAATTCATCTTCCCTCCTCTCCAATATTTCTCTCTCTAGACTCAAGAAGAAGAAGAAGACATTGGAGCTAGGATTGCTAGGGTTTCAAGGTTCTTTCCCAAATTGCTTGGAGTTTCTCCATTGATTCTCAAGGAATCAACTAAAGTATGGTTGCTCTTCACTCTTGGGATCTTTTCCCCAAGAGGCCCTCTCAAAATTGGATTTCAAAGTTCCCCAAATTTTAGGTTATTCTCTCAATTTCGTGGGTCACTTTTCAAATGTGTTTTCATTGGATTATGATGATTAATTATGGTGGTATATGATTATTTGTGGATGAATTAATGTCATGTTGATGGATTTTGAACAAATCCCCACAAGACCCATGAATTTCCCCTTCTTTCTCACTTTAAACCATAGTATGACTTTAATGGTGACTTAAGGATGAAGATCTAATATGTAATTGTGGGATTCATTATTGTATTATGATGTTTATATATATGATGATTGATTATCAATGAATTAGGGTTGAATCTTGAAGGCTATGAATGAAGGTTGTCAAATTGATGAATGTTCATATATTGAATTGTTGATCCACTTATGGTGGAGGTGCTACTTGATTATGAATTGTAGTGATTGAGTTATGTTCCTCTTCCCCACAACCCCAAGTGTTGACAATCATGCTATTACATGAACATGAATGTTAAGCTATGATTATGGTAATGTTGGTATGATGAATAGAAGGTAAATCTCATGAACACTATATGACTTTGCTATGAATGAACATTATTGTATGTTGATGATTTTATGATGAAAGGTTATTCTCATCTTAGAACTTATGAGCTATATAATGAATGATGGGTTGAATTCGTAATGCATTCCTTATTGAATTAGTGTGTAAGTAAAGGCCTAATACTTCTTTAAATGGGATATGAGCTTAGCACTGAGTGAACATGAATCTGAGATTGAAGCTTTTACGTTTAGCAAGTCCGGCTTCCCATATGGGTTCCTTCTACGTTTAGCAAGTCCGGGTTCCCAATATATATATATTGTCTCATGAGATGGAAACCTTATACGTCTAGCAAGTCCGGATTTCTAGTAGCAATCTCCTTGTTCCTTGACTATGTTTGTCCACTTATGTATTAGCTAGTGGATCCACTTAGATGCTATTATGTTAGTTCTACCTTGGCAAGTAGAACAGTCTCTCTCGGTGTGGGAGTAGAACACCGGATTCCATGTAAGCTCACATGGTCTATGTCGGTTAGTGCTAATATCCCTATGTTTCAAGAAAATGGTCTAATGTATGAATATGACTTATGTAAATGACTTATGAACTCTAACTAGGACTACTTGAGGGATACTACTTAGTATAGGTAAGGTTATGGGACTTTACCTATGCATTGTACAATTGGGTTCTTTGAGGAGTTCTTGTGTGAGTCCTTTATATGTGGTATGGTATAAATGATGTTAAAGTTGGTTTCACCTATTGTGATGTTGATTATGTATGTGACTACACTTGTGTCTTTTTGATGGCTTTACTTAGTATATATGGGGGTATGGGGTTTCATATGTACATTGCACAAGTGAACTTGAAAGGGGGTCATAGGTGGTGTCCTATGATGGTATGATGTAAATGGAACTGAAATATGTAAGGTATGGGTTATGGCTTATTGTTATGATGATGAATGTCTCTTTAACTTGTAATGTGGATTGGCTAAATGTTCCTTTGAATATGCATTATGGCTTTTAACTTGAAGTAGCATGTTTTCGACTAAAGGTCCCTTTTATGCATGTTTTAAATGGTTTTAATTGCATGGCTTCCATACCTAGTACAATTGTTTGTGCTAACCCATAGTTCTTCCTTTTTCTAATATGTGTATGTTCCGGGAGGTGATTGTGCTACTAAGAGGTTCAAGCTTGGTCTTAGACTTTCTCGAAGACTTTTTGGTATGTCCTCAAGTTTCGAGGACACACATTATGACACTTAAGTTCCTTATATTGTAATAGACTATTAGACTTCTTATGTACGTGTTATTTTGAGACAATTCTATTGTAAAGGGCTATGGTCCCTAATTGAGACTCTTATGTGTACTTAGATGGTTTCATTGAGATGGTGATGTCTAGACATTCTACTTTCTATTTTCTATTCTGAGACACTCTGACTTTAATGTTGAAAAGTTTTTTCTTTTAAATTTCCGCATTATATTGATATATATGCAATGACAAGTATGCTAAGGGCTTGTATAAGACCCCTTCAGGGTCAAGTACGCCGTGTTACGCCTAGGGGGTGCTCTCGGGGCGTGACACATACCGATTTGAGTTTTGTATGCCGTACGATACACCCATAGTGTGTCATCAACCTTTCTAGACCAATCAGTCATATTAGCATTCACTGTCTTAGCTAAGATGCTTTTGATCTCCCGGTTTGACACTTCAACTTGACCGCTTGTTTGGGGATGATATGAAGTCGCTACCGTGTGTTTCACCCCGTACTTACTCAATGCAGCTTAGAACCATTTATTGCAAAAGTGGGATCCACCATCACTAATAATAGCTCGAGGAGTACCGAATCTAGCAAAGATGTAGCGTTTCAAAAATTGAACCACACTTTTCCCTTCATTGTTTGGAAGTGCAACAACTTCCACCCATTTAGAAACATAATCTACTGCCACCAAGATATACTTATTACCAAAGGAATTCCCAAATGTTCCCATGAAATTGATTCCCCAAACATCAAATAGCTCAACTTCTAAAATGGGAGTAAGGGGTAACTCGTGTCTTTTAGACACTCCACCTTGCTTCTGACATTGAGCACATTTCTTCACAAATTCATGCGCATCCTTGTAGAGGGATGGCAAGTAATATCCACTTTGGAGAACTTAGCGGCTGTATGCACACCGCTGTGATGGCCCCCAATTGGTGAAGCATGACAAGCATGGAGAATTTCTACCGCCTCTTCTTCCGAAACACACCGTCTAATGAACACTCTAGAAACAAGTATGGCTCATCCCAAAGGTACTTTTTAACGTTGAACATGAACCTCTTTTTTTGGTAGAAGTTCAGCTCATCCGGCATTAATCCGCATACTATGTAATTGGCGAAATTTGCATACTAGGTAGTTTGTTTGAGAGTTATTACAAACACTTGTTCATCGGGGAAGGAATCGTCTATGTCAACCTCATGCTAGTCATTCTCCTTGCCCTCTAACCTTGATAAGTGGTCAGCTACCTGAATTTTGCAACCTTTTGTATCTTTAACCTCAAAGTCAAATTCTTGCAATAGTAGCACCCACCTTATCAACCTCGGTTTTGCATCCTTCTTTGTCATTAGGTAACGGACTGCAACATGATCAGTGTGAACAATTACTTTGGTGCCTAACAAGTATGTCCGGAATTTCTCAAATGCGTAGACTACCACAAGCAACTCTTGTTCAGTAACAATATATTTATGTTGAGTACTGTTTAGAGTCTTGCTTGCGTAATAAATTGGGTGAAAAAGTTTGCTGCATTTCTTCCCCAGCACAACACCCAATGCCATTCCACTTGCATCACACATTACTTTGAAATATTCATACCAATTAGGACTAATAATGATCGGGGTAGATACTAATTTCTCCTTCAAGCACCGGAAAGCCACCATACAAGCATCATCAAATTGAAATTTCACCTCTTTCTCTAAAAGTTTGCATAAAGGATGTGCAATCTTTGAGAAGTCTTTGATGAACCTCCGGTAGACACTGGCATGTCCTAAGAAACTACGAACCCCCTTTACTGAAATTGGTGGTGGTAATTTCTCAATCACTTCAATATTCGCTTTCTCAGCCTCCAACCACTTTTGCGACTCCTTGTGACCAAGTACTATTCCTTCTTTAACCATGAAGTGACACTTTTCCAAGTTGAGGACTAAGTTCGTCTCCACACATCTTTGGAGAGCTTGTCCTAAGTGTTCTAAGCACGTCTCAAAAGTATCACCCACAACTGAGAAGTCATCCATAAATACCTCCATTGAATCTTCTACCATGTCGGCAAAAATCGATAGCATGCAACGTTGGAAGGTTGCCGGGGCATTGCATAATCCGAATGACATCCTTTTAAAAGCAAAAGTCCCATAGGGGCATGTGAAAGTGGTTTTCTCTTGGTCTTCTGGTGCAATGGAGATTTGGTTGTAACCGAAATACTCATCCAAAAAGCAATACCAACCTCTTTCTGAGAGTCGATCAAGAATTTGATCCATGAAGGGCATGGGGAAGTGATCTTTTTCAGTCCATGTGTTTAACTTCTGGTAATCCATGCATACCCTCCATCCGATCACCGGCCTCATAGACACAAGTTCCCCCTTTCATTCGGGACCACTGTGATACCCCCCCTCTTTTGGCACACATTGTACCGGGCTTACCCATTTGCTATTAGCAATAGGGTAGATCACACCTGCGTCTAACCACTTTAGTATCTCCTTTTTCACTACTTCTTACATTGGTGGGTTCAATCTCCGTTGATGTTCAACACTCGGTTTACACTCACTATCAAGCTGAATTTTGTGAGTACAAATATTGGGAGAAATGTGCACTATATAAGCTATGGTCTAACCTATAGCTTTGATATGCCTTCGTAACACCACAAAAAGTAATTTCACTTGCCATTCAAGCAAGTCAGCTGCAATAATCACCCGTAGAGTGTTATTTACCCCCAAGAAAGCATACCGGAGATGGGGGAAGTGATTTTTTAATTCTATATGTGGTGTTTCTTCTGTTGATGGCTTTGCGGGAGGACTCTCTCTATTTTTCAAATCAATGTCCAATTTCGATGGAGTCTTTAAATACCCTCCTAAGCTTGAAAGAAAAACTACTACCTCTTAATAACCTTGAATTTCAAATTCATCATGGTTAGCAAGCACGACTTCAAGAGGTTCGCTCATGCACATCAAATGACTCACGCTAGCCACCGCCTCATCGATAACATCAACGGTAGACACAACATGAATATCGCTTGGGTGTTTCGATGACGTACAAACATTGAAGGTTACTTCATCTTCGTTCACCCGAAACTTCAACTCTCCGCTTTCAACATCCACCAATGCTCTTCCGGTCACTAAGAATGGTATTCCCATAATAATGGGAATTTCAGCATCTATTTCACAATAAAAAATGACAAAATTGGCCGGGAAGATGAACCGATCAACCTTCACCAAGATGTCGTAAAGTATCCCCATGGGATGTTTGATTGAACGGTCAGCCATTAAGAGTCTCATTGTGGTTGCTTTTGGTTCACCCAACCCAAGTTGTTTGTATATCGCATAGGGCATCAAGTTGATGCTAGCCCCCAAATCGCATAAAGCTTTAGCGAATTGGAGCATGCCAATGGTGCAAGGGATTGTGAATGCCCCAGGATCCTCTCTCTTTTTGATCAACTCCTTAGTCATAATTGCACTGCAACTATGGGAAATTTTAATTGTCTCAAAATCCAAGCTCCTTTTCTTTGTGACTAACTCTTTCATGAACTTGGCATAATCCGGTATTTCTAACAATGCCTCTACAAGAGGGAGATTAATTGACAATGTCTTAAACACCGATAAGAACTTCTTGAACTTCTCATTTCATTCTTCTTCTTCAAACGTTGGGGAAATGGGGGAGGTATTTTGGGCAGAGGTTGCATGACTTTTGGAATTTGAACGTATTGTTTTACTCCCTTTTGTGGTTCTTTGAGAATATGTCTAAGTAACTCTTATTCCTCCATGCTTTTATCTTCTTCATGCTTTTGAGCATCTTCATTTCCCATCACATTACCTATTGCCACCTTTCTGCTACGAGTAACTACAACCAGCTTTCTAGCATCATCTTTCATCATCATCTGTGGTTTCAATTGAGCTGATAATAAACTCAATTGTCCTTCAAGTATCTTGATGGCATCAATATGAAAGTTCACTTTACTGTTCAATGATGAAAAGTCATCTTTCATCCCTATCAACAAATCATCCGAACCTTCAACTTTATCAAGTATGCATGACAACAAGTCATTCACCCGAGGACTGCTTGCAATCACTTTAGATTTTGGGCTTTCACTCGAGTGAGTATGGATATCATCATGATCATCTTCCTTTCTCCAATAATCATTTCGCTCAGCCCAATCTTGGTAGGATCTCCTTTGTTCTTCTCCCTTGTAATAGTTCCAACCTTGATTTCTGCCTCACTGTAGATAGAGTGGGTGGAAACCCTCTTCATATCTCTTGGAGCACCAACCTTGATTCTCCCCTGGCCTTGAGTAACCGGAAGAAGAGCTCTACTCAACTCTAAACACTCCACAAGTCCCCTTCATGTTGAAATTCCATTTGGGTCAACATCTTCTTGATGTTTTCATCCCTCTCTCTCTTTATCAAGTTGTTCTTGCGTTAGTCTAAAACAAAATAGAGAGAATTGATCCTCTTGGGTGTACCACACTTGGTTTATTCTAGTCCTGTCATCAAGAACAAACGAAGCTACCTCAAATGATTGTAACATTATTCCTCCTCGTACCAATTGATCAACCACTCTTTTATTAACCGAATCAATACTTCGGTAAAAGTATTGAAGTAACAATCGTTTGGTAACCCATGAGTTGGGCATTTAAGTAGGAGTTTCTTAAACCTCACCTACGTTTCATGGATGGGTTCCCCCTCCCGTTGCTTGAAACCTTGAATTTCATCTCTAAGTTTGATCATCCTTGATAGAGGAAAGAACCTTGTGCTAAATGCTATAATCAGCTCCTCCCATGATGTAATGGAATTGTTTGGTAACTCGGCTAAACAATTATTAGCTTCTCATGTTAAGGTCAGTGGGAATAACCGCATACATATTTATTCTTGTGACACATTTTTGAATGAAAAAGGGTTGCAAACCTCTATAAAATTTCTCACGTGCTCATGCGGGTCTTCGTGATCTAGCCCTCCATATAGTCCCCTCATTTGAAGTAAGTGAAGAGTGGTGTTAGTGACTTCAAACATCACATTCTCATCAGCTTGTGGGATGTAAATTGCACCCATTCCATCCGATTGAGCTGGGTTGTAGACACTATTGATATTGTCTATACCATCCTGATGACCTGCTTGGCTATCATTCATCTCTTCTTCACTCATGTTCACTTCTACATAGTCCAACCAACTCTTATGAAAAGCAACCAAAGCTAATTCAACTACAACCAACAAATTTGAGAGTGTCAAATATTCAATCAAAGAATTCTAAGTAACGCTACTCCCCAGCAGCGATGCCATTTTAATTAACGTATAAGACACTTCATCCAATACTAAGTGTCAATGATCGTTCAATAGTAGTATAACCCAACTGAGTGAGTTGGGGTCGAGTCCCAAGGGAGTAGTTTTTCCTTCAAATTCAAAGATGAAGTTGTGACAACAATCTCTTCAATGAAACAGTTGTTACGCCTTTATGGGTTGAGCTTCAAATGTCAAATTTCACTCCAATTGCATGATACAACACGAAATAAACAAATAGTAAAGTAGAACTTGGGGAATTGACCAGCCAATTGTCGAATTTTACTTTAGAGAGTAAATGTTGATACTCACAATAGGGTAATTTGTTGTCGGTAGGTCGGGCCTTATATAAGATAACTTTCTTTCGAACAATTACCTTTTCTATGTTGAATTCTCTCAAACTTCAACACTAATTGGAAGATCCCTAGCCCTTTGTCCTCATCAAATCCACACTCTTGAGCTGGATACAAAGGATAGATTCCGTATTTCACTCTCTCGAGCAGAAATCCAGGTAACCCACTACTAAGGATGCTAAGTTTTCTACCTTGGTTCTGTGCCTCTCTCTTGAGCAAGCCCACAACACTAAACATGTTAAACTAAATATGCAAAACAAATTCAAAATGCAGCAACAAGTCAGACCCACTTCAAATTAACCCTATTATGTGCAATTCAACAATACCCACTTAGCAAAACTAAACAATTGGCTTCATAGTCAAAACCCCAAGAGAAGGGTTTTAGCCACTCATATCAAAAGTAGAAAAATCAACATCCATCCTCACTCCCATAGTTGAGTACAAAATGAGAATTATATGAGGAAATCAACTAAAAATCTTCTCTATTGCAAAATCTCAAAGAAAATCTTGCTAAAATCACTTGCAAAAGCTTTTGGTAGTGTTTTCTCTCTAAGTAGTTTCTTCCTCACGTTTCTGAATAACTTTCTATCTTTAGCCAAAATTAATTTAAACAAGTCTGATGTGTCACTGTTTAAGAGCACTCGACGAGGTAAGTCGGGTGTCACTGACAGATCGGCGATTTGCCGATTGTTCTTCATCTCACCTTCATTTTTCACTTCTTCTTGGTCTGGCTACTGTAACTTTAGGCGATCCAGGTTGGGATCGCTGAATAACTCTGTGATTCACCCTTTTTCCTTCTATCTTGCCCATCAATACTAGCTTGAATCTTCTTCAGTACTTTTGGCGACCTGGTTGTCCTTCACCGAAAAGATCGGTGACACGCCGAATGGAATTGCTCCTCGCCAAATTCACCCCCATTTTAGCTCCGACATTCTGTAACTTTAGGTGGTATCTTTGCAATTTGGCGATTCGCCGAATGACATCGGCAATCATCAAGTCTTCATGTCTTCATTCCTTTAGCTTGCTTTGTTCCTTTCTTGATCAATAGTGTCCATGCATCGTTCCTAAATCCAAATACCTAAAATTCAAGGATTTACATCATTCATTGGCACAAACATGCATTTGAGGACACTAATTCTATTAAAATAAACTCCTAAATGAGTCCAAATCATGGACTCATCAACCACGACTAATGGTGGTGCCTGTGAAGGTGAGGCAGTGAGCCCTCCCAAACTGCCAAAAAGCTTGACTCTCCCACGAGCCACTTGATGGCTCGTGATGGCCTTGATGGGCTGTGTGGCATGAATGGTTTTAAGGGTGGTTTTCCAAGACACTGGTCTAGGATCACGACTCGTGAGAGCCACCACGACTCGTGGAGCCTGGCGTGAAGTGGCACAGTCCAATGAAAGTTTAGGAGCTTTTGGGTCTTTTTTGATTTTAATGAAATCAAAACTATGTCGTTTTACCAAAACCTAGAACCCTTATATAAGTGATTTTTACCCCAAAACTCACCCATTCAAGTCATTCTCTCAAAACCCAAAAGAAAAACCAAAGTTCTTCCTCTCAAAATATTTCTCACTCTAGAACTTAGAGAAGAAGAAAGGGTTCAAGTTAGGATCAAGGTCAAGTCTCCATTCCTCAAGAATTTGTGGGCTTTGATATCAATGTAAGATGAATTTTCATCCATGGAATCCTTTCATCCATGTAGCCCCCAATATTCCCGATTAAAAAGTAGAAATTCCCCAAATTGAGTTACGGTTTTCTTATAATGTTTTGGGTCTTGATAAATGTTGATCCAAATGATTGGGTTATGATTTTTTATGCATAAGTTGATAGAATTACATGTTTTTAGGATGAATTTACATCTATCCATGCTTAAACCATGTTTCTAAGTTGAAATTGATGTATATTGGTTTTGATCCATGAAAGAGGAAATTGTGGATTTAGATGTATTCTTGTAGGATGAATAAGATACATTATGAACTGATTTGAGATTGAAGCATATATGATGATTATGAGATGTAGTGCTTTGAGAGTAAGCTTATGTTATGAATTTTTAATTATTAATATAGTTGTTGTGGAAGGGATAGTTCCAACATGAATTGCTTATGTATGGATGTGAAAGGCTTTCTCACATTGAATGATTCTAGGTTGAAATGATTGCTCACCTAAAATTAATCTAAACTAAAGACTAAGAAATTGATGAGGATAAAGGAGATTACCCTTGACCTCTAAATGAGAAGGATATGAGGCGATTCCCTATATTTCTTAAAATAGGATAAAAGGTGATTACCCTTAATCCCTAAAGCTAGACATGGAGGCGAGTACCCATGATCGTGTAATGATGTTGGGCATGGAAGCGAGTATCCATGACCCCTTATTAAAATATGTGAAGGAGAGTACCCGTGTCTTATGATGAAGGACATAGAGGTGAGTACCCATGATTCATTATAAAATGACATGGAAGTGAGTACCCGTGTTATATGATGATGGACATGGAGGCGATTACCTATGATCCTTTATGTAAGGCAAGAGGTGACTACCCATGTGTCACACTCCAACCCTAGGTGAGGTGGACAAGTACCATATGAATACATGCGTTACAAGTCACCTATGATGAGAAATTAAACTACTACTATGCAAATATATTTACTAATGAGAAGTTTCATATACAACACATGTTGACTAGCTGAACCGATACATGTGACAAGTGAAACTATTAATTCAGATGATAGCTTTACAATGTCTACAAAGCCTCTACTGGAATCCATGACTGTACCACTATGAAATACGCATAGTAAAGACTTGGCAAAGCCCCGAATCAACCTGAAGCTCACCAACAACCGCTGAGTATCATGTGCTTCTATTAGGGAGATCTACTAGTTGAGTACATGTACATGTAGTATGAAATGTAGCGCCCCCAATAAGGGACGTCAATATGAAAGAATGTACTGAATAAGTAAGGCATAATACAACTATATGTAAAATGAGAGCTCAAGTGAAACCAAATACCAATAGATAAGGATTAGAGACCACCTTTGCTTATACTTGTGGAATCGTGTATGTTACATTTTTTTCTTTACTTTTTTTTGCATTATAATATTTATAAGACATATGATACAAATGACCGGCGATCAACGGTAGAAGAGGATGACCCATGCTAGGCATTTTAACCCCTGGGATGGTGTCTTCATAATTCCACAAATTGGGATCGGCCCATCCTAGGATTTCGCCCCTGAGCTGCCACCCTCTTATACCAATTGGGATCGGCCCATGCTAGGCTTTCGCCCTTGAGCTGCCACCCTTCCATACCAATTGGGATTGACCCATGCTAGGCATTTGCCCTTGGGCTGCCACCCATAATTATATATATTGCTTCACTTAGATTCTTTAATCTTTGAGATTGTTGTTTTGATGTTCATAACTCTTTTGAGATTGTTGTTTTGGTGGTCATAATTATTGTTGAGATTTGGAACTATGGACCAGTAACAGAAGACATATGAATATGGACTTACAATAATATCAATGACATGGGAAGCAAATGTGACATGAACGCGTAATACCTAGGAGCTTATATAACTCAGTAAGCTTTTTGACATCTCAAATTGAAGCACATATAAAGTGAAGACATTTAACATTCAACCAATAGATCTGAACTCTGTATGATAGCCAAATACTCACTAACAAATATCAAAGACAAGGTATACGTGAACGTGGAACCAAGGGAGAACGTGGGCAAATTCAACTTTAGGACGGATACATATTCCAAGTAAGTACATATAAAATGTACAATAGAGCAAGTTGGGATCTTGTGAGGTAACATTATAGTCTAACACAATGAGAGTAATAACCAATAAAGGGAACATATGAACATGTGAAAAAATGACATATATATATAGATAATTGAAGCAAGTTGGCATGATATGGGCAGATTGTAAATCCAACATATAAACATATGTACCATGTGTAATCTAGGATCATTTTGATTAATATAAGGGAAATACGTGCCAAGGGTACTTTGACGATGAAACAAGTTTAAACCTTGCATACTAATACTTGGTAGAGTAAGCACGTACATTTAGTACCAAACTTAAATTAGAGTACTCACTTTACTACTCTAGGGAGTAGGAACTGCAACTATGGATCAGTCACTACCAAGGGTACTTAGAAACCTTACTTGTTGTAATGCAAGTGTTGGATCCATGCCAAAGAAATAGGAAATCGAATAGCCTTACATACCTTGCTATACAATTCAATACATATGACTTAAGCTCCTTCTCTTCAGATTACTAATCTACAATAACATAAGTTGTAAGACTAGTAATAGTAGCTAATCAATCAATTTGAGCTACTTGATCTCACCCATATAGTAACAAAGCAGTAAGCATGTAATTTATCTAGCCAGTGTTTTCTTTCCTTCCCTTTCCCTTTAATTGCGTCTATATACTATACAACCTTCGTATCAGGTCCTTCCCTAAACTCCCTGCAATATTTAAGTCCTTTAATGTCTCCATAACTTTCCCGCACATCCAGTCACATCCCTTATCATAACATACATAAAAGAATCCTTAAACATAATAATGTAACAGAAGCAATATGTATCATGGTTTTTCTGATCACCAAGACTTGAAGAGCTAACATTACTTTTAAAGTGCTCAAACAAGCTCATAACTGAATTTAAAGAGGACTCCCCTCCATGGCTGTCCCAGTACGCACTAATCACCAGAACATCCTCCCCAATATTACACCATGTAAAAGTAACAATTTCCAACTCACTAACACATACCAAGTGTCCTAATTTACTCAAGCACAAGAGGGAGAAAATTGCAGTAGCTTACCTTTCCTGACAGAACTACCACTTGCTAAGACTTGGATTCTTCAAGGTAAAGGTTCTACTCCTTAACTTGTCTTAAATTATACCTTCCAATAGCTTGAACTCCCTAATGTTCAAGAACCCTAATGGTATTTAATGGCTGTTGTATGAAGCTAAGAGAGAGAAGAGAGAAAGCTCTAGAAATCAGATTTTTTATCAAAGTAAAAATGGTTGGAAAAAGCTGATATCTATCCCTTTTAAAGGGACCTGCTTTGGCCGACTTTCTCGCTCATTTTAGGCCATAATTTTTCAAGTAGGTGACCCACCTACTTGGACTTTTCACTTGGGCCTTTTTGGACTTAAGAACATTGGGCCTTTTGCCACCTTTCCTGTACTTCATTTGTAGCCAACGTGTGTCTTTAATTTAGGCCACACATTTAAGTAGGTGATGCACCTAATTTTCCATTCAAATTATTTCTTGTGGACTTGGAAAGATTGGGCCTTGGCTGTCCATTTTCCTCTTATTCTTCTAATCAACTTTGGCCAGACTGATGCAAGTAGGTGGTAGTGCACTTGGCCCAATAACATGGTCAAAAGAGTCTTAGTAGGTGATGCACCTACTTTGTCCTTTGGGCTGGTCAATAAGTCAAAGTAGGTGATGCACCTACTTGTCACATACTAGCTTAGTGTAGTCAATCAAGCACCTGAATATCTTATTCTATTTCTAGACCTTAATACCTTTAATTTAACTTAAAACTTATATACACTATGTCAATTTAAACTTTAGACTCAAATACTTATGATCTCAAGTTTAAATACTTCCATTGACGTCAACTTAATCGGGTCACATCAAAATCTATGGGCAGTTCACTTTAAACCTATTCTATTGTCACTAGTCACATAGGAAATCAATTCCATAACTATACCACACGGCAATTTATAAGCATCATATAAATAGAACTAGTACACGTAGAATACAGGGTGTTACACCATGAGCCTTTATAGCGAGGCTAGAGGTGATTCCCCATGTCTATAAAAGATAAGTTAATTATGTTATGATACGTAATGAGATTTGATGATTGCCTAAGGTTGCATTCTATGATGAGTAAGACTAGTGGAGGATTAATCATGTCTTGGCTAAGTATGCTTTGAGGTTACTCCAAGAAGTATTCCTTTTATGTTTAAATGAGCTATTATGTGCATTGATTATGCTTATGACTTATGTTGTCTAACTTTAATGTTTATGTTGATGTTTATGCAAGCTATCATATTTAGTACATTCTTGTACTAATGGATACTTTTGCCTGCATTTCTTATCCAAATGTAGGGTCCGATGTTCCCGACTCTCATCCCCGTGGCTAGGATCTCTAGTAGAGGAAAGGTTGAAGATTGGTAAGTCCTCATAGCATTCAAGGATTTGGCCACCATTTCCATATGTTATTTTGATTTTAAGTTTTGAAAATTATTGTATGGGCTATGTCCCAAGAATCTTTGTATTAGATTGTTTTGAGACAATTGTATGAGACTTCCGTTTCATTTTATAAATACTTGTTGTTGTTGAAAGGGTTTTAAATTCTACCGATTTTCTATTATCTTGACTATGAAGACTAAGTGGCTTATATGAGGCCTCTCGGGGTCTTATATGCCATGTTACGTCTAGGGTGTACCCTTGGGTCGTGACAAACTTGGTAATCAGAGCACAAGGTTTAGAAAGGTTCTAGGATGTCTCAAAACCACGTCTAGTAGAGTGTTGTTCATAGTGTGAAGCATGCCACATTTATGAATGAGATGCTACATGATGTTTAGAAAACTTCACTTCTTCATTTCTCTAAGTCATGATATAGAGTTTAACTCTATAAGGTCTCTCTCCTAATCCTTATCTGATTGTCTACATGCTATGACTACTCGAAGAGCTTTTGCTAGAAGGATCGAGGGAGAAAATATTGGTCAAGAAGCTCATTCTCAAGCTCCTCAAGCTCCAGTTTACCCTTTTGCAGAGCAAGTGACTAATGCAGAGTTTAGGACTGCTTTTAAAGTGTTGGCTCAAGCTGTGACAGCCCAAGACAATAGGGATGTTGTGAAATCAAATATGGGTACATCGACATCTAGAGTGAGGGACTTCACTAGGATGAATCCTCCAAAATTCTATGGTTCTAAGGTTGAGGAAGATACTCAAGAGTTTGTTGATGAGGTTTACAATATCTTGACTATTATGGGAGTGACTCCAATGGAAAAGACGTAATTGGCCGCTTATCAACTTAAAGGTGTTGCTCAAATTTGGCTCAACCAATGGAAGGAAGCAAGATCGGTAGAAGTGGGTCCCATAGAATGGGAAATGTTCAAGTCCACTTTTCTTGATAAGATCTTTCCTCTTGAGATGATGGAGGCTAAAGTGCTTGAGTTTATCAATCTCCGATAAGGAAATATGAGCGTGAAAAAATAGGCTTTGAGGTTCACTTAATTGTCAAAATATGCTCCTTTATAGTTGCCGACTTTAGGGTAAGGATGAACAAGTTCATTTTGGATGTGTCTGAATTGGTAGTGAAAGAGTGCTGCATGGCTATGCTTTTCCATGGCATAGATATTGCTCGTCTTATGATTCATGCCCAACAAATTGAAGAGGAGAAACTTAAAGAGAGGTCTAGAGAGACTAAGAGGTCTAGAATCGGTGATGGTAATTTCTCTCATGCTAGGTCTGATGGACATGGTCGTCCTAGGTATCGACAAAGGTTTTCCGGGCAAGGTTCCTCTAATTCTCCTAAGTTTCACAAAAAGAGGGTGTCTAACCCTAAACCTCAAGGAGGTGGTGGTGGGTCTTCATTGCCAAATTGTGCTGAGTGTGGAAGAAATCATGAATGTAAATGTCTAGAGGGTTCCAACACTTGTTTTGGTTGTGGTAAGATGGACCACAAGATGAGGAATTGTCCTTCAGTTGAGAAGAATGAGGGAGATAGTCCTCGTAGGGCTCAACCCTATCCTTCATCCGGTCCAAGTGGTTCGGGTTCGAATGCCACTAAGCAAAATAGGTTTTATGCTCTTCAGACTCGTGGTGAACAAGAGGGTTCTCCCGATGTGGTTATCGATATGTTGAAAGTTTTTCAACTTGATGTTTATGCTTTACTTGATCCCGGTGCTACCTTGTCTTTTGCGACACCATATGTAGCTATGAGATTTGATATGCTCCCTAATGTGTTGTTAGATCCCTTTTTTGTCTCTACTCCTATTGGTGATTCTATTGTGGCTGAGAGGGTCTATAAAAAGTGTCTCGTTTCCTTATCCCATAGAGTTACTCTTGTAGATTTGGTAGAGCTTGACATGCTAGATTTCGATGTTATATTGAGTATGCATTGGCTGCACTGTTGTTATGCTTCTATTGATTGTAGAACCCTGG
Organism: Solanum verrucosum; assembly: GCF_900185275.1. NCBI lineage: Eukaryota > Viridiplantae > Streptophyta > Magnoliopsida > Solanales > Solanaceae > Solanum > Solanum verrucosum. The sequence continues at coordinate 2,814,996 of NW_026020045.1, forward strand.
TAGTCAGATTTCAGTATCCGAATGAGCGTATCCTAGAGTGGAGTGGGGAAATGCTATGCCGAAAGGTCGATTTATTTCTTGTCTTAAAGATAGAAGAATGATTTCTAAGGGTTGCATGTACCATCTAATTAGGGTGAGGGATATGGATTTCGAAACCCTTACTCTTGAGTCACTCCCCGTTGTTAATGAGTATCCGAAAATGTTCCTAGATGATTTACCCGGTATTCCTCCCAAAAGGGAAGTAGATTTTGGTATTGACCTTCTTCCAGATACACTGCCTATTTCCATTCCTCCTTATAGAATGACTCCCATAGAACTTAAGGAATTAAAGGAACAATTAAATGATTTGTTGTATAAGGGTTTCATCTGACCGATATCTCTCCGTGGGGTGCTCCACTTTTGTTTGTTAAGAAGAAAGATGGTTCCCTTTGTATGTGTATTAACTACCTACCGACAATTGAACAAGGTGACCATTAAGAATAAGTATCCTCTTCCAAGAATAGATAATTTATTTGATCAACTCCAAGGAGCGACTTACTTCTCTAAGGTTGAACTTAGGGCGAGTTATCACCAATTGAGGGTGAAAAATGATGATATTCCAAAAATGGATTTTAGAACCCGGTATTGTCATTTATGAGTTTTTGGTGATGTCGTTTGGTTTGACCAATCCTCTGGCGGCATTGTCACGACCCAAGGATACCCCTAGATGTAACATGGTGTATAGGACCCCGAAAGACCCCATACAAGCCACTTAACCTTCATAACATAAGAAATAGAACAATAGAAATACAGCAATAGACCAAGTCCAATAGTTTTATAAAAGAAAATCAGAAGTCTAAAATACATGCCTCAATAGCAATCTAGTACAATATAATGAAATTGGGCCTAGCCCATACATCACATCCAAAACTGAAATACAAGAAGTAAACTAAAAAAATGAAATTCTATCCTCGAAGCACGAGGACTCACCAACGCTCGAGAATCTTAAAATCAACCACTAGCCACAAAACTGAGAAACCTGACTGTCGGACCCTACATATAACACCCCGTAGTTTAGTAGGTCAATTAGAGCTTGACCAGAGGGTTAAGGTCATAGTTTTGACTTCCCATAATTGGAATGAAGGGTTAGGGGTGAAAATGTAAAGGTACGACTCCACAAGTACCAACCAAGGGTCCTTGAAAAGGACCCTAGCAAAGCCCCCCTAGAATCTACCCAAAGGCAATGCAACCACGAGGGGACCCACACCCCGTAAGGGGGTCCATGCCTCGTGAGTCAGGGTACCAAAAGAGGACTTGCAGACAACCACCCACGGAAGAATAGCACTCCCCGTGGGTCCACCCACGACCGGTGGGCATGGTCTCATAGGTGAGGCAGTATGGTCCTTTAAGTCGGTTTAAGTGATGGCTTATGGTACTTTGCGGAATTAATTAGTGGTTAAGTTGTGTCATTTTATATTAGTTTAGCCCACCTATATAAAGCTATTAGACCCCTAAATACATTGATCCTAGTCATTATTTCAATTCACCAAAAAGAACCCAATTCCCTCCAAGAAATTCTCTCTCTAGAAAGTGAAGAAGAAGAAGAAGACGGGTCAAGCTAGGTCAAATTCCTCCAATATTTCAAACTTTGTGAGGGCTTTGTCTACAAGGTATGTTAGCTTATTCATCCATGGATTCTTCCATCCATGGAGCCCGCTAGAATTCCCTCAATTGTGAAGATGAAATCCCCAATTCAAGTTACGGTTCCTTCCAATATTGTGGGTTAAGTTGAGTATGAATCCGATTGAGTGGATATTGATTGTTTATGAATAAATTAGTAGTGAATCATGATGTTATGATGAAATTGTGACTAGAATTTCTTATGAATGAAGCTTGTGACTAGAATGTGTTGTGATCTAGATATGTATGATTATTGTAAGAAGTAAAAGCTTTGAGAGTAGGGCTTGTAGTCATGAATGTTGACTTCTAGGGTTTTGAAGGTAAAGCTAATAAGATGAATTATATATGTTAAGGCTTTGAGAGTAAAATCTATAAGAGAATAGAAGACTAATGAGTAGAATTGTGGTGGAAGGCCTTTACCTACCTAATCTACCTTATGAATGATATATTGTATGAAGTGATAGAATCACTTGAGTTATATTTGAATCAAGGTAAGACCCCATAAGGACTAACCAAGGGTCCCTGAAAAGGACCCTAGCAAAACCCCGCTAGAATCTGCCCCAAGGCAATGCACCCACGAGGGGACCCACACCCCGTAGGGGATCCATGCCTCGTGGGTCAGGGTCCCAAAAGAGGACTTGTAGATAACCACCCACGAAGACCAGCACGCGCTGTGGGTCCACCCACGACCGGTGGACGTGGTCTCATGGGTGAGGTAGTATGGTCCTTTAAGTCGGTTTAACTGATGGCTTATGGTACTTTCTGTAATTAATTAGGGGTTAAGAGGTGTCATTTTATATTAGTTTAGGCCACCTATATAAAGCTATTAGACCCCTAAATACATTGATCCTAGTTATTATTTCAATTCACCAAAAAGAACCCAATTCCCTCCAAGAAATTCTCTCTCTAGAAAGTGAAGAAGAAGAAGAAGAAGATGGGTCAAGCTAGGTCAAATTCCTCCAATATTTCAAACTTTGTGAGGGCTTTGTCTGCAAGGTATGCTAGATTATTCATCCATGGAGCCCGCTAGATTTCCCTCAATTGTGAAGATGAAATCCCCAATTCAAGTTAGGGTTCCTTCCAATATTGTGGGTTAAGTTGAGTATGAATCCGATGGAGTGGATATTGATTGTTTATGAATAAATTAGTAGTGAATCATGATGTTATGATGAAATTTTGACTAGAATTTCTTAGGAATGAAGCTTGTGACTAGAATGTGTTGTGATCTAGATACGTATGATTATTGTAAGAAGTAAAAGCTTTGAGAGTAGGTCTTGTATTCATGAATATTGACTTCTAAGGTTTTGAAGGTAAAGCTAATAAGATGAATTATGTATGTTAAGGCTTTGAGAGTAAAATCTATAAGAGAATAGAAGACTAATGAGTGGAATTGTGGTGGAAGGCCTTTACCTACCTAATCTACCTTATGAATGATAAATTGTATGAAGTGATAGAATCACTTGAGTTATGTTGGAATCAAGGTAAGACCCCATAAGGACTAACCAAGGGTCCCTAAAAAGGACCCTAGCAAAACCCCCCTAGAATCTGCCCCAAGGCAATGCACCCACGAGGGGACCCACACCCCGTAGGGGGTCCATGCCTCGTGGGACAGGGTCCCAAAAGAGGACTTGTAGGCAACCACCCACGAAAGACCAGCACGCCCTGTGGGTCCACCCACGACCGGTGGACGTGGTCTCATGGGTGAGGCAGTATGGTCCTTTAAGTCGGTTTAAGTGATGGCTTATGGTACTTTCTGTAATTAATTAGGGGTTAAGAGGTGTCAGTTTATATTAGTTTAGGCCACCTATATAAAGCTATTAGACCCCTAAATACATTGATCCTAGTCATTATTTCAATTCACCAAAAAGAACCCAATTCCCTCCAAGAAATTCTCTCTTTAGAAAGTGAAGAAGAAGAAGAAGAAGGGTCAAGCTAGGTCGAATTCCTCCAATATTTCAAGCTTTGTGAGGGCTTTGTCTGCAAGGTATGCTAGATTATTCATCCATGGATTCTTCCATCCCTGGAGTCCCCTAGAATTCCCCCAATTGTGAAGATGAAATCCCCAATTCAAGTTAGGGTTCCTTCCAATATTATGGGTTAAGTTGCGTATGAATCCGATTGAGTGGATATTGATTGTTTATGAATAAATTTGTAGTGAATCATGATGTTATGATTAAATTATGACTAGAATTGCTTAGGAATGAAGCTTGTGGCTAGAATGTCTGGTGATCTAGATATGTATCATTATTGTAAGAAGTAAAAGCTTTGAGAGTAGGGCTTGTAGTCATGAATGTTGACTTCTAGGGTTTTTAAGGTAAAGCTAATAAGATGAATTATTTATGTTAAGGCTTTGAGAGTAAAATCTATAAGAGAATAGAAGACTAATGAATAGAATTGTGGTGGAAGGCCTTTCCCTACCTAATCTACCTTATGAATGATATATTGTATGAAATGATAGAATCACTTGAGTTATGTTGGAATCCATGTATAATGTAGTAATTCTATATGTGTTGATTTGGTATGAGCTTTGACCCTTAGGAGGGCAAGATATGACATTATGCATGTTTTATGAATCTATGAATATGGTTTGTGAATACTTTGAGAGTGAAGTGTCTATGATCATGATATGTTGTTGTGTTGTTGAAATGATATTCTCATATACACACCATGCATGACTATGATATGATATGAAAGGTTCTCTCACATAGAATGATTCTAGGTTGAAAGGTTGGCTCACCTAAAATGAATCTAATTCAAAGGACTATGAAATGTGATGAGGCTTGTGGTGATTCCACAAAGACCTTTGTATGAGTGAAATGTGAGGTTAATTCCCTTATTCCTACATGTATGAACATGAGGTGATTTCCCATTTCAAGATATGAGAAATGTGTGGTGACTACACTTATATATGACTTCTAAGGCAAGGCAAGAGGTGAACACCCATTAGCCTATAAAATAATATGGAGGCGAATACCTATATCTAATCATGACGGACATGGAGGCAAATACCTATGATCCTTATAAAGTAATGTGGAGGTGAATACCTACATTACACCTTAAAATGAACATGGAGGCGAATACCTATGATTCCTTAATATGAATTATGTCATGAACAATGAATTGTATGGTTTGTAGCTTGATAGGCCTTCCATTATATGTATGACTAGAGGTGATTCTGCTTGTCCTTTATGATTCCATGATATGATTGACTAAAGGTGAGAGATTCCCTTGTATATGAGAATTAAGCTAAGGACGAGATCAAAGGATGGTAAGTATGATTATGATGGTCTAAAAGTGGTACTTAGTATGGATGGGATTATGGGGTCTTATCTATGCATTACACAAGTATGATTTAGGGTTACTTGAGAAGTAGTTCTCTTATGATATAAAGGTTTAAGTATTGACTATGTTATGAATATAATGTATCTCATATGTTTATGTACCATGCCTTATGATGACAAATGCTTACATTATGTCTATGTTGGAGATTATGCCTATGATCATGTTACTATCCTTTATGTTTATGTTGGCTAACACTTATGTTATGCTCTAATGATGTTATTCTAGCTAACATATTTAGTACATTTTTTACTAACGCATACTCTTGCCTACATTCTTATCAAATGTAGGGTCCGGCGACATTAAGTTCCATTCTTGTGGCTAGGTTCTAGTAGAAGCAAGAAGTTTAATACTTGGTGAGTCCTCATAGCATCGAGGATGTGACCACCTTTCCTTTATGTTATTTCTTTTATGATTAGACTATTATATGGACTGCGTCCCAAGAGTTATTAAAGTTGTTTTAGATGGTTTGAGACAAAGTGTTAAAGATTTCCGCTTGCTTTTATAAAGACTTAGATTGTAAAGAAAAGTTTTAAAATTTCTGCATCATTTCTATTTACTTTATGTTATGATATGCTAAGTGGCTTGTGTGAGGCCTTTCGGGGTCTAGTACGCCATGTTACATCTAGGGTGTTCCCCTGGGTTGTGACAAACCCTACAAGCCCTTAGCATATCATAAACATAAAGCCATAGAAATGATGAAGAATTCAAAACTTTATACAATCGAAGTCTTTCATAAAATCAAATGGAATTCTAGACACTCTCTCCATAAGCCATCTAATACAATCGAGAATCAATAAGGGTCACAACCCTTTTACAACATAGTTTCAGAATAGAAAGTACAAAAAAACTAGAAATGAACAACTCTCATCCTCAAACCATGAGGACTCACCAAAATCAAGGAGAGAATCAATCCAATCTTTGAACAAAGGGAATGACACACCTTAACAACCGGGCCCTACACTTATAGAAACATATAGAAAATATGGTTTAGTACAAAAAATCACTAAGGATGATATCCATGCATAAAATCCTGGAAAACATGCTAAAAAGGGACATTTAGTTGAAATCATGCACTTTATCAAGTTTAAGAGTCATCGTGCACATTTGTGTAGAAACATAAGTCAAATCATTTCATATGAAACCCTAAGCTATACTTGTGCAATGCATACACCAGATCCCAGAAACCTATTTAATACTAAGTACCAATTTTAGGTCACAAACATCATACATATCATGCTTTGTCTTCATCATAGTCAATACTTATAGACAAGGAAACATTCATGTTCATTAACTCATAATAAGGAAAGCTACTCATAGCAACTATCCATATTAAACATACATAATTCATAAGTCTTCATAGCATAAGAGATCCACACCACAACCCTTCTCAAATTCCACTTGTGCCATGCATGAATGAAGTCCCATACCCCTATTTACACTAAGTAGAGCTTCTTGAGAAGTCATAAATGATAGTTCATGTTCTTTTCATGTAGGGAATTATTGCCTTAACTGACATAGACCATGTGAGCTACATGGAATCCAGTGTCATGCCCCCACACTGAAAAGAGGTGTCCTACTTGCCTAAGGTAGAACTCATGTTTCATAGACTAGGTGGATCCACTAGCTAAAGACCTATGTGGGCACATAGTTACGGGAAAGGGATATTGCTTCTAGAAACTTGAACTAACTGACGTAAAAGGTTTCCATCTCATGAGGTAACTATTTTGGGAACTCGAACTAATTAGCGTAAAAGGATCCCATTGGAAAGCCAGACTAACTGACGTAAAAGATTTCATCTCATATTCATATCCACTCGGTGCTAAGCATAATTCCCTTTAAGTTCATGTTAATTCTTGGCTTAAGTTCATGTTTATGGAAGGATGCCCTAGCACCCAATCCTACATGACATCATGATATAGCTCAAATTCAAGAGGTGATAATAGCCTTTCAACCTTAGAATCATTATTATGTGAGTAAACCTTTCACATCATTTTCATAGTGTTTTCATGAGAATAGCCTTTCAATCAACACAACAAGATTACCATAGCCATAGATAACTCATGAATAATCATGTGTAAGTTTATATGGGAGAATGACCTTTTAATCAATACCACAATTACACTATAGTCATAGGATCTTCATCCTCAAGGTGAATCTTGAAGCACATGAATAATTCTCATAATCATGTACAATTCCCATAATTTACCCTTCAAGGACCATGAATCACATTAAATCCAACATCTACATAAGATATGGATAGTAACTGACTCAATTAATTCAATCAATCTAAGCATAATCTATTCACATGCTTCTATAATCAATCAACCCACATCACAAGTCGCAATTTGGTAATATGGGGGATTCGAGGGTTCTTGGGGGGATTTCATCATAAATCAACAATAAATCATCAATTCAATCATAATTCATCATAAATCAACCTTTGAAAACGTTTTTGGAAAGAACCCACATGATTGAAGTCAAACCTAAACTTTGGGGAAATCACTAATTTTGAAATTCAATTTGGAGGGACTCCTTGGATGGAAACTAACCAAGGATGAAAGACTACCATACCTTAGGATGATTTCCCAATGAAATTGCTGGAGAAAACCTTGAATTCTTCAAACCCTAGCTCTAATTCTACTCTTCTTCTTCTCTGGGTTCTAGAGAGAGAAATTATTTTGGGGAAGATGAAGTTTTGGGTTTTCTTTTTGATTCTATAAAAGTGACTTAATTGGAGAAAATTTGACTCTAAAAAACTTATATACTTACTAGGAAAAGTGTAAAATAATGTAAAATAGATTTAGGGAAAATAACTAAAGACCCCTAAGAATTTAACTTAAAAATCTGCCAACTTGCACGATTTGGCTCGCCAAGGGCACTAGTCGACTCAACAAGTGGACCCGTGGTCCGCCAGATTTTCCAGTATGCCTCCCCATGGAGGCAGCCTACTAGGAGATGCAGAGGGACCTTAGGCGATGCGCCAACTTGGTTGGCGAGCCCTGACCTAGCTCGCCTAAATTTCCAGCAACTAGGTCATGGGTATAGTCCACTAGGAGACTAGAAGTGCACTTGGGCGACTCACCAAGTCACTTGGGCGACCATGCTGCCCCCTCGCCAAAAATCACAAAGGAGAAAATGTTTTTATTCACTCTTCCTAGGTAGCCTTGGCCCTTGCCCTCTTTCTCCTTGACATTTAATCCCTATATCCTTCATTTGAAGTATGAGAAGCAATTTATTTTTGACTCTAACTCCTACGACAAGTTCTAGCTAAGCCTACTAGTTTCCGGAGTGTTACATTATATCCCCCTTGAGAACAGTCATCCTCGAATGATGACCTAGACACCTTACAAAAATTAACACTCAAGACTAGCAGCCCATCATGCATGAAAACATCAAAATAATGCACAACTCAAAGGAGGAAACTTCAATTCCATCACAATCATAATCAATGCAACATAAGGAAGTAGGAACTACATCTACCAACACAAAATGCATGAAATTCAACATGTCTCATGTTCATAGGAGGAAATACCTTCTCTAACACAAAAGCATTCTCAACACAACATTATGGAGCCAATATGCCATATCATAAAACACAATAACACATGTTCATCAATTCATCTCATGAAGTCAAATAGGAAACATTATACCAAAATGCACAACAACACGAGGAACACATAAATCATGAAAACTCACTTAATTACTAAATACGAATTATCTTCAAGAACATGCATAACATAAGGAAATCATGGAAAATCACATATATCATACATGACTTCCAAAACTAGAAATTCAAGAGGAATTACTTACCTCAAGCTTGAATTGGAGTAGAAGGAAAAAAATGAGGATAACGGGACTTCATATCAGCCTCGGCCTCCCATGTAGCACCCTTAACTAAATTATTCCTCCATAAAACCTTTATGGAAGCTATTTCCTTGTTCCTCAACCTTTTAACTTGTCGGTCCAAAATTTCTACCGGAACTTCCTCATAGGATAGACTCTTATCAACCCCCAACTCTTCTAAGGGGACAATGGATATCGGATCTGCAATTCACATATTAAGATTTGAAACATGAAGGACTGGGTGGATCGGAGCCAACTCATTTGGTAAGTCTAGATCATATGCAACTTTCCCAACACGTCTGAAGATTTGATATGGGCCTGCATACCGGGGACTAAGCTTCTCCCTTTTGCCAAACCACATATCACCTTTCATAGGTAAGATTTTTAAGTAGACCCAATCATTAACTTCAAATTCTAAATCCCTTCTTCTAACATCGGCATAAGACTTTTGCCAACTTTGGGCCGTCCTCAATCTCTCTCTAATTAGTCGGACTTTCTCAATGGCCTCATAAACTAGTTCGGGACCAATTGGAGCAATTTCACCTACTTCAAACCAACCAACCGAAGACCTACATCTCCTACCATACAAAGCTTCAAAAGGAGCCATGGAAATACTTGAGTGGTAACTATTGTTGTAGGCAAACTCTATCAATGGTAGATGGTCATCCCAATTACCCTTGAAGTCTATGACACATGCTCTCAACATATCCTCTATGATTTGGATGGTACATTCCGCTTGCCCATCGGTTTGGGGATGAAAAGTCGTGCTAAGCTTAACCTTAGTACCAAGCCCTTTTTGGAATGACTTCCAAAAGTGTGAAGTAAATTCAGTACGCCGATCCAAAAAAATAGATAAAGGAACCCCATGCAACTTCACTATCTCCTTAATATACAACTTGGCATAGTCTATAAGAAGGAATAGAGATAGATTGCGTATCTGGAACATGGTAAATACCAAAATATATTTCCCGTTCGGGAAGAATACCGAGCAAAACATTGGGAAAAACTTCTAGAAACTCATTCACTATCGGAACCAACTCTAGAGGAGGGGTTTCAGATTCAACATCCTTCACCCTAAAAAGATGGTAAATACACCCTTTGGATATCATCTTTCTAGCTTTAAGACAAGAAACAAGTTGACTCCTAGGCATAGAGTTTTCCCCCTTCCTTTTTAAAATAGGCTCATTCGGAAATTGGAATTTAACCACTCGGGTTCTACAATCAATAGAGGCATAACAAACATGCAACCAATCCATACCAAGAATCACATCAAAATCTAACATGTCAAGTTCTACCAAGTCAACAAGATTAGCTCTATGGGACAAGAAAATGAGACATATTTTATACACTCTCTTAGCCACCACGAAGTCACCAACCGGGGTAGAAACCAAAAAAGGCTCTAATAATTCTTCCGATGGAACACCAAACCTCATAGCCACATAAGGTCTCACAAAAGAGAAAGTAGCACCGAGATCCAACAATGAATACACATCAATAAGAAAAACTTTTAACATACCGGTTACTACATCCGGGGAACTCTCTTGGTCACCTCGGGTTTGGAGAGCATATAAGCAATTTTTCTTGGGACCATCGAAACTTGAACTGCTAGGAGGAACTTGCTAGCCCTCTCTTCCTTGAGCCTTAAACATGGGACAATCCCTCATCATATGACCACTCTTCCCACAACTATAGCAACCATCCGTGCCAATAAGGCACTTACCATCATGTTTCTTGCCACATTTAGCACAAGTAGGCCTCACCATAGAATATCCACCTCTATTGCCTCCTTGAGGCTTAGGGTTAGACACCCTATCTTTGTTGAACCTTGGAGCACTAGAGGAGCCTTGGTTGGAGAACCTTCTCTTTAACCTTGGTCTACCTTGACCATCGGATTTACCCTTGGAAAAATTTCCATCATTGGTTCTAGCCCTCTTTACTTCCCTATTCACTTACTTGAGCTTTTGTTCCTCAATTTGTTCGGCATGAACCATGAGATGTGAATTATTCATACCTGGGATGAACATTGCCGAACAACATTCATTAACTACCAAGGCAGATATCCCCATAACAAATTTGTTCATCTTGGCCCTAGAATCCGCCACCAATGTTGGAGCATACTTGGACAATTGAGTGAACTTAAGGGCATACTCTTTCACACTCATACCTCCTTGAAGAAGGTTGATGAATTCTTGCATTATTCGTTCCCTCAACTCTAAGGAAAAGAATCTATCAAGGAAGACCGACTTGAACAATTCCCAATTTACCGGACCTGCTCCTCGGGGCCTTTCACCCTTGCATTGATCATACCAAGTTTGTTCCACATATTTCAATTGGTAGGCGGCTAATTCCGCTTTCTCTTGTGGAGACACCCCGATAGCAACAAGCTCCTTAAAAACCTTATCAATAAACCCTTGTGGATCCTCCTCCACTTTGGAGCCATATAATTCGGGAGGATTCATTCTAGCAAAGTCTCTTATACTTGAAGTGACCGTACTCACATTGGGATTCACATGGGTCCTAGTATCCCTATTGGTTTGAGCCGTCACAGCTTGAGTCAATATTTGGAGAGCTGACCTTATTTCCATATTTGTCATAGCCCATTTATCAATAGGGTCTTGAGGAACTTGAGAATCTTGGGGATATTGGGGAGGAACTCCCTCATTCACAATCTTCTCTTTCCTTCTTCTTGCGTTCGCCCTTCTTGTAGTCATATCCTAAAGACACGAGAAAAGGGTTAGGAAAAGGACTTTATAGAGTTATTACTATAAGGCACGACTAAAGAGTAATAAAAGAAGTGAGATTTCCTAAACATCTTATAGCCTCTCATTCATAAATGTGGCGTGCTTCACACTCATAAACAAGACTCTACTAGACGTGGCTTATGAGACATCATCCTAGAATCATTCTAAACCTTGTGCTCTGATTACCAAGTTTATCACGACCCAGGGGTACCCCCTAGATGTAACACGACGTACTCAACCCTGAAGGGGGTTTCATACAAGCCCTTAGCATATCATAAACATAAAGCCATAAAAATGATACAGAATTTAAAACTTTTCACAATCGAAGTCTTTCCTAAAATCAAATCGAAGACTAGACATTATCTCCATAAGACATCTAATACAATTGAGAATCAATAAGGGTCACAACCCTTTTACAACATAGTTTCAGCATAAAAAGTACAAATAAAAACAAGAATTGAACAACTTTCGTCCTTGAACCATGAGGACTCACCAAAAGCAAAGAGAGAATCAATCCAAACTTTGAACAAAGGGAATTTCACACCTTAACAACCGGGCCCTACCCTTATAGAAAAATGTAGAAAATATGGTTTAGTACAAAAATGCACTAAGTATGATAGCCATGCATAAAATCCTTGAAAACATGCTAAAAAGGGACATTTAGTTGAAATCATGCACTTTATCAAGTTTAAGAGTCATCGTGCACATTTGTGTAGAAACATAAGTCAAACCATTTCATATGCAACCCTAAGCTATACTTGTGCAATGTATAGACAAGATCCCATAATCCTGTCTAATACTAAGTACCATTTTTAGGTCACACACCTACATATCATGCTATGTCTTCATCATAGTCAATACTTATAGACAAGGAAACATTCATAATCATTAAGTCATAACAAGGAAAGCTACTCATAGAAACAATCCATATTAAACATACATATTTCACAAGTCTTCATAGCATAAGAGAACCACACCACAACCCCTCTCAAATTCCACTTGTGCCATGCATAAATAAAGTCTCATACCCCCATTCACACTAAGTAGAGCTTCTTGAGAAGTCATAAGTCATAGTTTATGTTCATGTCCTTATCATAGTTTATGTTCTTGTCATGTAGGGAAATATAGCCTTAACCAACATAGACCATGTGAGTGATGAGTCCACAATTGGACTCAGTTAGGGCTATATTTTGATAGAATTAGTGTCCTCAAATGCATATTTTATCTCAGTGTCTGATGAAAATCCTTAGATTTTAGGTATTTCGAGTTTGAGGGAAAGCATGGACACTACTTAGCAAAAACGGAACAAAGGCAGATGAAAGAACGAAGAAATAAAGATCTGAGAATCGCTGAACCCATTTGGTGAATCACCAAAAGGTCTTATGCTCGCCTTTTGTTCCAGTGTGCTGAACCCTGAAAGAAAGGATCAAATCGGTAAAGAAAAGGAGCAGTCAGAGTGTCGCCGAACAGTTTCGTGAAGCAGCACTATGTCTCCCAATGATCCAAAACATGACGATGTTAAAGGATAGAGCAAGACAACGATGAAACCTACCAAAGGGCGGATCGCTAAGTTGATCGGCGATCTCGACTAACGACACCTAATGATCCGCTATATCACATATTGTTGAAAACTATAAATACTCGTTGAGAGTTGTAGCTTAATATCAGATTTTTAATATATAAATTTTTAGACTTAGAATATTCTATCTAAGCTTGTAGAGGGTTTTGAAGAATTTGAAGATCGAAAGGGTTTCAACTCCAAGATTTTGGACTTGGGTCTTGTGGATTCTTCACTTTTGACTTGTTTTAAGACTTAATCTTGTATACCCATTGATGGAAACTAAGATTGGTATACATTTTTACCTCTTTTGCATGTGTAGCTAAAACCCAAATTCTTGGGGTGTGATTTTGTGAATATGGGTTAGATTATCTGTTGGGTCTTGCTTGTTGATGGTTTATTTGTTGTGTAAATGTGATTTCATTTAGTAGTTCTGTTGGAACTGAATGAAATTTTAGTTGCAAATACGATTTCACATTTGTGTTTTCGGCTTGCTCGAGAAAGAGGTCGTAAAGCTAAGAATACTAAATTGTTGGCCGGTAGGAGTGGGTCGACATGAGGTTCAGCTTGAGAGAGTGAACTCTAGTCCTTCTCCAAAACACTCAGCTCGAGAGAGTGAGTGGGCTAAGGTGGAGACTATTCTTTATGCAGCAAGTGGGTGTCCAAGAGGAACCCATTTGAATCGGGTTAAGTTACTCGAGATAGAATTTACCCCCACTATAGTCTAGCCTAGCCACAAATACTCAACAAATTTACTATCAAAAGCATGTACCCAATAGTCTAGTCTAACCCATAATTCTATCACATTCTAAGAATTCTCTCTCTTTGATTACTAATCTTTGCGTTTTTGCTGTTCTTTCTTACTTGTCACAAACCCCCATTCATAATTGACTGTAACACCCCGACTTTTCAAAACGTCTAAATTAACTAGTATCTTCGTGGAAAGACAAGGAGGGTGAGTAATAAATTAAAAATGATGTGTTATGTAATATTTTAAGTGTTAAAGTGTTGTATCTCAAGCTTTGAAGTTAGATAAGTGGCAAAATAAAAGTTGGCGAAAGTTACCGTAAATTCCTTTTTAAAGATTTGTCTGAAATTTGAGTCAAATGTCTCGGACGTTTTCTCCCAATCTATTAAGAGTTGTGGTCCCCGCAAGCTATTAAATCGAAGGTCTACGAGTCTAGTTTCCAACGCATTGAACCGTTTATTCAAACGACTTCAGAATAGAGAGATATTCACATTTTCGTGGGACTGCGCAAGCAGGCACGTGAGGTGGGGCCCTAAGTCGGTGGAATGTTACATATATCTTCTCCTTCGACATTTTTCTTCATTTTAAAGCTAAAAACCAGAGAAATTAGAGAAACCCATTTCTAGGATCAAGTGAAGTATAGATTTTCTCGACTTAAGTCCTTGACGAAAGTTGCTCTACGCGTTGGGCTCATCATCGTGGTATAATTTGTTTTATCGATTGCGTAGCATATCACACTTTAGTGTTGGGACAGCAGGGGTTTGAATATATTTGAAGGTTTTGAGGTGAATTACGAATCTAAGATCGAGGTAAGACCCTTCTTTCATCGACTCTAGCTTTTATAAGCAGCAAATAGCAATTTGCGACGGAAATACATATCTGTTATCGTATTGTCATGATATCTTTTATTTTGTGTGTTGATTATGGTCCTACCTTGTTGTAGTATCGAGGGAGTTATGAGTTAAAGTCTTTAGGCCACGTGAATTTAGCGAAAAAGGTATGTTAAGGCTATTCTCTTCCTATGGCATGTTTCCTTAAAGCTTAGGAGCAATGTAATTGAGTTGTTATCGTTATTATACTTGTAGCCATTATTGTTGATTGTTGGCTGCTCGAGTGTATATAATCCTCTCTTATCGGGATTCTTATTCAGTAGTAACATTCGTATGTTGGACACGACTTAGAGGCTATTTGTATAGGCTGCCTATAACTAAATTACTCAAGTTTAGCTGTTGGATTGTTATTGTTGCCTTTGGGCTATTGTGGTTAGTTGCAGGAATGTGATCTATGCCTAGCAGGGTTATGTTCTGCCTACAGGGCTATATGGATGCTTAAAAGGGCTATGAGTTGCCTACGGGGTTATATTGATGCCTAGAAGGGCTATGAGTTGCCTACGGGGCTATATTGATGCCTAGAAGGGATATGAGTTTCCTACATGGATATATATTGATGCCTAAAAAGGCTATGTGTTTCCTACAGGGCCATGTTGTTGCCTAAGAGGGCTATGAGTTGTCTATAAGATATGTTGATGCCTAAGAGGGCTATGTGACTGCCTGCATGGCTAGGGGACTACCGATAGGGGTATACAGGCTGATTGGCACCTTCCGGGCTTATTGGGGGCCTGAGTAGGTGGTCTTGTGTGCTGTTTGTACCTACCGAGCTTATGGGGGCTTGGTTAGGTTGTTGCTTTATTATTTTTGATAAATTTAGATTTAGAAGCGGTCAGTATATTTATCTTATCCTTAATTTATTTATCAGATTATTCCAGTATATCAGGATACCTCATCATAGTCTATTGCCTTTCCTACTCTGTACATTATTTTGTACGACGCCCCATTGCCTTGGGGGCGCTGCATTCATGCATGCAGGTCCTGACAGACGACCGAGTAGACCTTCTTATCAGCAGGATTGACTTTTATCCGGTTGGTCAGCCCCTTTCCTCCGGAGCTGCCAGAGTTGCGAGGTTTGTTACCTTTTGTTGTATATATTCTCATGGGTAGGCTGGGGCCCTGTCCCACCAATCTTTACTACTATTAGAGGACTTGGCAGACTAGTGTGTGGGGTTTATAGCTACGTTATGGCCATGCTGGCCTATGTTGTTGGTTTGCTGAAGCTTGTGAGTTGTTTGATGTATTGTACTGAATTTACCTGTTTTTAGTTTTGGTAAAGATATCATGGCGTCCTCGACGTCCCAATCAGGACTTCTGTGTAGTTGGCTATTTATTTATATGATTTCCTGGGAGTAGCTGTTTCTTTATAGATCAGTTGACAGGGGCCTTGCCGGCCGAAGGGCTTAATTTTAAGCCAAGATATACTTATTTGTTTTCTTGACTGTTTGTGGCTGCCATGCCTACTAGCAAATGGTTCAGTAGGGTCAGCTCGAGTCTGAGTTCTGGCATTAGGAGCCAGTTGCGCCCTTGAATCTGGGGCGTGACAAATTGATTAGGCCGTCGATCCCTTAGATCTGCAAGCATGTTATATTCGATAATGTTTTTATGTATGACTAATTTGAACTTAATTTTATTTTTCTATTAATTCTCAAGCCCACTCCCTTGGGATTCGACCCCAACCCTTGGTTGGGTTACTCTACTATTGTACTATCGTAGACAGTTGCATTGGAAGTTGTGTCTTGATTATGCAAACATCAAAATGGCGTTGCTGCCGGGGAGTGGTGTCATTTGAGAATTCTTAGATTAGTAGATCTTTTGTTCTTCTTAGTTGTAGTTTACTCACTTAATCTTTAGTTTTGTTATGTTTGCTTGTGCGTGAATATTTCAGAAAGAATGAGTGTTAGCGGTTGCAACGGTTGCCAGGTGGGCCACAAAGACGATATCAGAAATCTCAATAATGTCCAAGAGCCCAAAATCAATGGTCCCCATCCATGGGAGGTATTGGAGCTATCTGGTTACCTCTAGCTTAGGGAAATGCAGTGTTCCACATAACGAGCACTATGTTGTAGCTCTTGTAATTAAAGGGATTTTTCAGCGGGTTGGCTCACGAGGATCCTCACAAGCATCTTCGGAACTTTGTGGATATGTGCGGACCATTCTCATTCAAAAAAATCACTTAGAAGTCAGTTCGGTTAAGATTATTCCCTTTCTTGTTGATGGGAGAGGCGTGCAAATGGCTGGCCGAGTTGCTGTGTGAATCCATCACTTCCTGGAAGGAATTGGTAACTGCATTTCAGGTGCGCTTTTTCCCTCTCTCTAAGATGATGACCTTTCGGGATAACATTCAGAGCTTTAAGCATCTAGATGGAGAGCCTCTGCACGAGACTTGGTTACGGATCAAAAATTTGTTGCTTCAATGCCCAACCCATGATATACCCGATAATGTGTTGCTGCAGTACTTTTACTAGAGTTTGGACTTGGTAAACAAAGGGGTCGCTTACAAACTTTCGCTTGGAGGCTTAATGCAGCAGCCATATGCAGTAGCACCCCAAATTTTAGATGGCATCACAACTATCAACAGAGCGTGGGACACTCGCGAGGACCAAGTCTCTTCTCTCACCTTCAAGCTATCTAAGGAGCAGATTGAAAAAGATCATGAGAGAGACCAAAACATGGCAAAGATCATGACATTGCTTGACATTCTATCCAAAATCTCATAGGGGATGGTGCCCGTGGTGTCAATGCCGTGGGGGTCGGGTGTGAAAATTCTGAGGAGAAGAAGTTTTAAGCCTTGCATAACGAGGAGGTAAACTTTCTAGCCAACCAAGACGGTGGCTATCGTTCAAACTACCCAAGGTAGGGTGGTACAAATGATGGGCTAGAGACAAAGGCTGGAAGGATCAAGATCTTGAATAGAGGGACCGTAATCCGAATTGGAAGGATGGGGAAAAGGATAGATATGTGCCTCCCCATGAGCGCCAAAACCCTAAGGACTCGGAAGGTGGTAGGTCTGAGGATATGCTCTCACGTATTCTCAACAAAGTTGAAGGGTTAGACAAAATGTTAAAAGACATGAAAGAACATGTGTCCAACCTTAGCCAGACCGTCACCTCCAATTTAGTTTCGATCAACTAGTTAGAGACCCAAATGGGTCATATCTCGTCTCACCTCAATCCAAGACAGCAAGGGGGTTTCCCTAGTGACATTATGGTCAACCCCAAATATGAGGTTTGAAGGTGGACTTGCATCGTGCCACGACATTAACTAAGGCGCTGTGTGGGAGGCAATCGAACTAGACCGCTGTTAGACTCAAGACCAACTTACATGTGAGTCTGTAAAACTCAGCGAGCGTAGGAAATTCTTGGCGAATCACTGACCATGTCGGCGATCCCGACAGAGACCGCCGTTTGGACTCCCTAATTAACTAGGGGATTCTGTAAAAATCAGGGAGGAATGTGCTTGCTTGGCGTGATGCCAAATGGTTCGATGCTCACGACTAATGTCACCTAGTGGTCAAGAACTAGGCGGTTTTTTCAAGCCAAAGGTTTAAAAGTTTCAATTTCCTACACTCTCCCTCATTTTCAAACTTTACAAACTCACACCAACTTTTTCTTTCAATATCGTTGCATCCTTATTGTATTTTGGTTGATTTGTGCTTAAATTTGGATTACCATGCCGCCTAGAGTTTCAATCATTTTGTAGTCAGCACAAAAGGTCAATTTTCTATCACCCGAATTTATTTAATTAAAATTTACACTCATTTGCAATAACCAGATCTTGTTGAAAGTATTCTGATCTTGCCAGATAGGACTAGACTTTTTACACACATACTTTAATTTGACAATCTTGATCGAGTAGTTGTGACAGTTGAATTCCAGTGATTGTATGCCTTAATCTGGATTAAAATTTGAAGGGCTGTGTTTGGGTGCTATGGGTCATACCTTGATTGTATTAATGCATACTTTTATTTTTGGTTCAGGGGTTACAGGGTTGAATTCGAGAAGATGAGCTGAAAATATGTACGTTGAGTCATTTAGAGAGTTGGTTCAAGCTCGTTGAACCACTCGGCGATTTGACTAGCGTCTCTATTTCGCCTTTAATTTAATTATAAATGTGTTGTTAATTCTGTAACTTTTGGCGATAAGTTGAAGGTCACCAAAGACTTTTGGCAACTCGCCAAAAGTCTCATTTTACCCCTGTCAACGCCCCTGGATCTCTGTGCACTGTAGCATTTTAGTGGACTAACTCTAGATTGCCGAATGATATCGACTACTCGCCGATAGAGTCGGCGAAGCTTATCAGTGCTTTTGTCAAATATTTCTCTAACTTCTCTTCGATATTTTACAGGCATGACTAAACCTAAAGCTGCTGAAAGAATAACACTAGCTCAAGAGAAGTCCAAAAGAATTGCGATAAAGTGAGATGCAGTTACGTCAAAAGGAAAAGCTTCGAAACTACCTACAACTACTGGGAAAGGCAAGGGGAAGAGGCCCACTCCTGCCAGGAAAACCATTGCCCTAGACCCCGATACTCCTTCAAGGTACATGGGATTTTGAAGAGCGGTACATATCTTTCTGGCAGACTCACACTCAATAGACCTTGGTGAATCTGGCACATCGGTTCCCCCTGAGGTGCCCTTGGGCACTGATGCCCAATCTCATGGTGAGGGATCAGGAATTGAGGCCCTGACAGATGGAGAGACTGCATAGATAGGATTTCTCTTTACCTCCCTCTCTATCTTACTATATTTTGACTTTTGGATTTTGTGTTAATTGCATTTGAGGACAAATTGCTTCCATTTATGGTGGGTTGAGGCCTACCTTTGTGTTCTATTGATGTTCGTACTTTGTTTATATTTGGGCTTTTTGCTGAAATCGTGTTTACACTTCTTTCTGTGGATGTTTGAGCTTCTGCCTCCGTGTTTTAAATTGCAAAATGATTTTGACCCTTTCGAAAAAATTTTGCCACCCCTTCTATGTTGAATATGGCTGTTCTTTTGCAAACTTTGAGACTCGGTTCCGATCAACTCTAATGACTTAAATAGTGCTCTTAATCGAACGAACATGAATGCGCGGCAATGAAGAGGCTAAATGATGTTGCATAGACAATATGTGAACTCTTTGCATCTCGTTATGACTAGCCTAGTATCGAATTGAGACCCTTGTGATGATCATTGCACAATAGTGAAAGTGTGGGGTCTTGTTTGACTTATAGTGTCAATGCCTAGTGTGATGAGCTTACCTGTGAACTATGCATGATGGATCCTAGAATTTGCCCCGTTAGTCTGGTCAACTAAGTGATGCTATCTCTTGATATGATCTTAGGCAACTTCTAAGAATGTGAGCTTATCTGACATATACCACTATTGTGACCTACCTTGTGAGTGTGTAAACTGCTTTTGAAAACCTCTTGATCCTTACTTTCCTTTGGACGAAACTTGATGAAAACTAGACCTTTCTTTATCCATCACCCATAATCCTTAAGAAGTTGTGGTTAGTGAATAGCCAACTTAGGCTAAAAGCCTAGGTTGGGGGTGTGGCGAAAAGATAATGGCAAGTCAAGAAGTACAAGGAAAGTCTCTTCTGACGCATGGTTTTGAGAAAAAAATGAAAGCCCTCCATTTAAAAAAAAGAGAAAAGAAAAAGAAAAAGAAAGTTGTGGAATAAAGTACAAAAGAAATAGGGTTTCCAAACAATTCATGGAAAGTGAATAATAGGATGACTTTATGAGAACTAAATAAAATGATGAAGGAAGAGGAAAGGAAGTGTCGTGAGTACCTCATTTCATGAGGATGAAAGCCACTGAGACTAAATGAACATACCTTTGCACTCAGCCCCATTACAACCCTTGGAAAGACCTTTTTGATCTTGAGTGAGCTAAAACAAATGTTGATTGGAAAATACGGGCAAACCTATGGGTGAAATTATGCATTGTGTTCTTCTTTGTAAGTGTGAGCGTTTCATCTAATTTCGAAGCTTTAAACTGTGAACCATTGTGTGAATATGGAATCATTCCTTGTGTGATGGCATTTGAACACTTTGGTTGAACTTGCACTTCCATTTGAAGCAAGTATTGTGAGCATGAGTAAATTGAGTCTTGTTGTGTACATTCATGATCGAGTCTTGTGTAACACTGTTTGAGACATCCCTGTTGGAACGGCTGAACTTGAGTTTGGTTGAGAACAAGCAAAAGTTTAAGTTTGGGGTGTTGATGAGTCCACAAATTGGACTCATTTAGGGCTATATTTTCATAGAATTAGTGTCCTCCAATGCATATTTTATATCAATGTCTGATGAAAACCCTAGGTTCCAGGTATTTGGAGTTTGAGGTAAAGCATGGACACTACTTAGAAAAAAGGGATCAAAGGTAGCTGAAATAACAAAGAAATGAAGATCTGAGAATCACCGAACCCATTCGGTGAATCGCCAAAAGGTCTTATCTTCGCCTTTTGTTCCAGTGTGCTGAACCCTGAAAGAAGGGATCAAATCGGCAATGAAAAGGAGCAGTCGGCATGTCGCGGTGCAGTTCCGCAAGCAGTACTATGTCATCCAATGATCCAAAACACGACGATGCTGAAGGATAGAACAAAAGAACGATGAAACCTACCGAAGGGTGGATCACCAAGTTGATTGGCGATCTCAACTAACGACGCCGAATGATCCGCTGTAGCACAAATTTTTATATATTATAAATAGTCATTGAGAGTTGTAGCTTAATAGCAGATTTTTAATATGTAAATTTTTAGACATAGAAAATTCTCTCTAGCTTAGAGAGGATTTTGAAGAATTTGAAGATCCAAAGGGGGTCAACTCCAAGATTTTGGATTTGGGCCTTGTGGATTCTTCACTTCTGACTTGGTTTAAGACATAATCTTGCATACCCATTGATGGAAACTGAGATTGGTATACATTTTTTACCTCTTTTGCATGTGTAGCTAAAACCCGAATTCTTGGGGTGTGATTTTTGTGAATATGGGTTAGATTATATGTTGGGTCTTGCTTGTTGATGGTTTATTTGTTGTGTAAATGTGATTTCGTTTAGTAGTTGTGTTGGAACTTAATGAAATTGTAGTTGCAAATACGATTTCAGTTGTGTTTTCGGATTGCTCGAGAGAGAGGTTGTAAAACTAAGACTACTAAATTGATGGTCAGTGGGAGTGGGTTGACATGAGGTTCAACTCGAGAGAGTGAACCCTATTCCTTCTCCCACACACTCAGCTCGAGAGAGTGAGTGGGCTAAGGCGGAGGCTGTTCTTCATGCGACAAGTGTGTGTCCGAGAGAAACCCATTTGATTTGGGGTAAGTTGCTCGAGAGAGAATTACCCCCACTGTAGTCTAGCCTAGTCACAAATACTCAATGGATTTACTATCAAAAGCATGGACCCAATAGTCTAGTCTAACCCGTATTCCTATCACATCCCAAGAATTCTCTCTGCTTGATTAATACTCTTTGCGTTTTTTCTATTTTTGCTTACTTGCCACAGACCCCCATTCATAATTGACGCTTGCGTCATCCCTTAGATTTTACATGTTTATATTTGATAATATTTTTAGCTATGACTAATTAGAACTTAATTTTACTACTGTATTAATTATCAAGCCCACTCCCTTGGGATTCGACCCCAACCCTTGGTTGGGTTACTTTACTATTGTACGATCGTAGACACTTGCATTGGAAGTTGTGTCTTCATTACGCAAAATTCAAAATGGCACCGCTGCCAGGGAATGGTGTTATTTGTGAATTCTTAGATTAGTAGATCTTTTGTTCTTCTTAGTTGTAGTTTACTCACTTAATCTTTAGTTTTATTTTGTTTGCTAGTGTGTGAATATTTGAGTAAGAATGAATGTTAATGGTAGAAACGGTAGCCAGGTGGGCCACCAAGACGATATCAGAAATCTCAATGTTGTCGAAGAGCCCAACATCAATGGTCCCCATCTCATGGGAGGTATTGGAGCTATCCGGTTACCTCCAGCTGAAGGAAATGCAGTGTTCCACATAAGGAGCACTATGTTGCAACTTTTGCAATTAAAGGGACTTTTCAGCGAGTTGGCTCACGAGCATCTTCAGAACTTCGTGGATATGTGTGGACCATTCTCTTTCACAACATATCTCAGAAGTCAGTCTGGTTAATATTATTCCCTTTCTCGTTGATGGGAGAGGCGTGCAAATGGCTGGTCGAGTTGCCACGTGGATCTATCACTTCTTGGAAAGAATTGGTAATAGCATTTCAGGTGCGATTTTTCCCTCTTTTGAAGATGATGACCTTTCGGGATAACATTCAGAGATTTAAGCATCTGGAAGGAGAGCCTATGGACGAGACTTGGTTATGGTTCAAAAAGTTGGTGCTTCAATGCCCAACCCATGGTTTACCCGATAATGTGTTGCTGCAGTACTTTTAGCGGAGTTTGGACTCGGTAAACAAATGGGTTGCTTACAAACTTTTGCTTGGAGGCTTAATGCAGCGGCCATATGCAGTAGCAACCCAACTATTAGATAGCATGACAACTATCAACAGAGTGTGGTACACTCGCAAGGACCAAGTCTCTCCGCTCACCTTCAAGCTATCTAAGGAGTAGATTGAAAAAGATCATGAGAGATACCAAAACATGGCCAAGATCATGAGAGGGACCAAAACATGGCCAAGATCATGACACTACTTGACATTCTATCCAAAAATCTCATGAGGGCTGGTGCCCGTGGTGTCAATGTCGTTGGGGTCGGGTGTGAAAATTCTGAGGAGATGAAGTTTGAAGCCTTGCATAACGAGGAGGTAAACTTTCTAGCCAACCAAGGCGGTGGCGATCGTTCACACTACCCAAGACAGGGTGGTAAGCCATGATGGGCTAGAGACGAAGGCTGAAAGGATCGAGATCTTAAATGAAGGGATCGTAATTCGAATTGGAAGGATGGGGAGAAGGATAGATATGTGCCTCCCCATGAGCGCCAAAAGCCTAAGGACTCGGAAGGTGGTAGGTTTGAGGATATGCTCTCACGTATTTTCAACTAAGTTGAAGGGTCAGACAAAATGTTAAAAGGCATGAAAGAAGATGTGTCCAACCTTAGCCAGACCATCACCTTCCATTCAGTTTCGATCAAGCAGATAGAGACCCAAATGAGTCATATCTCGTCTCACCTCAATCTGAGACAGAAAGGGGATTTTCCAAGTGACACTATGGTCAACCCCAAAAATGAGGTTTGAAGGTGGACTTGCGTCGT
Organism: Solanum verrucosum; assembly: GCF_900185275.1. Classification (NCBI taxonomy): domain Eukaryota; kingdom Viridiplantae; phylum Streptophyta; class Magnoliopsida; order Solanales; family Solanaceae; genus Solanum; species Solanum verrucosum. The sequence goes on from NW_026020045.1 coordinate 2,838,990, forward strand.
GCCACAACATTAACTAAGGCATTGGTTGGGAGGCAACCCAAAACCCTGTATTACTTTATGTTGCTTTGATAAAATAATGGTGTATTGATTGTGTTGATAGAAGTGTGGAAATTAATCGAAAAGTGCAAATTGGCGAGCAACAGTTCCAATCAGTGAATCGCCGAATGGTTCGGTGACCATGAACTAGACCTCTGTTAGACTCAAGACCAACTTACATGTGAGAATGTAAAACACAGCAAGCACAGGAAATTCTTGGTGAATCGCTGACCATGTCGGCGATCCCGACGGAGACCGCCGTTTGGACTCCCCAATTAAATGGGGGATTCTCTACAAATCAACGAAGAATGTGATTACTTGGAGTGACGCCGAATGGTTCGGTGCTCATGACTAATGTCGCCGAGTGGTCAAATACTAGACGGTTTTTCAAGCCAAAGGTTTAAAAGTTTCAATTTCCTACGCTCTCCCTCATTTTCAAACTTTACAAACTCACACCTAGTTTTACTTTCAATATTGTTACATGTCTATTGTATTTTGGTTGATTTGTGCTCAAATTTGGATTACCTTGCCGCCTATAGTTTCAATCATTTCATAGTCAACACGACATGTCGGTTTTCTATGCCCTAAATTTATTTTATTAAAATTTATGCTCATTCGCAACAACCAAATCTTGTTGAAAGTATTCTGACCCTGCCAGATAGGAGTAGATTGTTTTCACGGATGCTTTAATTTGACAATCTTGCTCGAGTAGGTGTGACTGTTGAATTCCAGTGATTGTATGCCTTAATCTGGATTAAAATTTGAAGGGTTGTGTTTGGGTGCTATGGGTCATACCTTGATTTTACTAATGCATACTTTGATTTTGTCTTCAGGGGTTACAGGGTTGAATTCTAGAAGATGAGCTGAAAATAGGTACGTTGAGTCATTTGGAGAGTTGGGTCGAGTTCACCGAACCACTCGGCGGTTTGCCTAACATCTCCATTTAGCCTTTAATCTAATGATAAATGTGATGTTAATTCTATAACTTTTGGCGATAAGTTGAAGGTCGCCAAAGACTTCTGGTGACTCGCCGAAAGTCTCGTTTTACCCTTGTCAACCCCCCTAGATCTCTGTGCATTGTAGCTTTTTAGTGGACTAATTCTAGATTGCCGAATGATATCAGGTACTTGCTGAAAGAGTCGGCGAAACATATCAGTGCTTTTGTCAAATATTTCTCTAACTTCTCTTCGATATTTTACAGACATGACTAAACCTAAAGCTGCTGAAAGAATAACGCTAGCTCAAGAGAAGTCCAAAAGAATTGCGATAAAGAGAGATGCAGTTACGTCGAAAGGAAAAGTTTTGAAACTACCCACAACTACTGGGAAAGGCAAGGGGAAGAGGCCTACTCCTGCTAGGAAAACCATTACCCTAGACCTTGATACTCCTTCAAGTGCCAGCGGATTTTGCAGAGCGGTACATGTCTTTCTGGCAGACTCTCACTCAACAGACCTTGGTGAATCCGGCACATCGGTTCCCCCTGAGGTGCCCTCAGGCACTGATGCCCAAGCTCAGGGTGAGGGATCAGGCATTGAGGCCCCGACAGATGGAGACACTGCATAGATAGGATATCTCTTTACCTCCCTCTCTGTCTTACTTTATTTTGACTTTTTGATTTTGTGTTAATTGCATTTGAGGACAAATTACTTCTATTTGTGGTAGGGTGAGGCCCACCTTTGTGTTCTATTGATGTTCGTACTTTATTTATATTTGGGCTTTGTGCTTAAATCGTGTTTACACTTCTTTCTGTGGATGTTTGAGCTTGTGGCTCCGTGTATTAAATTGCAAAATGATTTTAACCCTTCCAAAAAAAATTCTGCCACCCTTTCTGTGTTAAATATGGCTATTCTTTTGCAAAATTTGAGTCTCGGTTCCGATCAATACTAATGAATGGAATAGTGCTATCAATCGAACGGACATGAATGCACGGCTACGATGAGGCCAAATGAAGTTGCATAGACAATATGTGAACTCTTTGCTTCTCGTTATGACTAGCCTAGTATCGAATTGAGTCTCTTGTGATGATCATTGCACAATAGTGAAAGTGTGGGGTCTTTTTTAACTTAAAGTGTCAATGCCTAGTGTGATGAGCTTACCTATGAACTATGCAAGATGGATCCTAGAATTTGCCCCGTTGGTCTGGTCAATTAAGTGATGATATCTCTTGATATGATCTTAGGCAACTTCTAAGAGTGTGAGCCAATTTGACTTATACCTCTTTTGTGACCTACCTTGTGAGTATGTGAACTGCTTTTGAACACCCCTTGAGCCTTACCTTCCTTTGGAAGAAACTTGATGAAAACTAGACCTTTCTTTATCCATTACACATAATCCTCAAGAAGTTGTGGTTAGTGAATAGCCAACTTAGGCCAAAAGCCTAAGTTAGGGGTGTGGCTAAAAGATAAGGGAAAGTCAAGATGTGCAAGGAAAGTCTCCTCTTACCCACGGTTTTGAGAAAAATGGAAGCCGTCCAAATAAAAAAAATAGAGAAAAGAGAAAGAAACAGAAAGTTGTGGAATAAAGTACAAAAGAAATGGGTTTTATAAACAATTCATGGAAAGTGAATAATAAAATGACTTATGGGCACTAAAGAAAATGATGACGGAAAGGAAAGGAAGTGTTGTGAGTACAACATTTTATGAGGATGAAAGTCACTGAGCCTAAATGACCATACATTTGCACTCAGCCCTATTACAACCCTTGAAAATACCTTTTTGATCTTGAGTTAGCTAAAACAAATGTTGATTGGAAAATACGGGCAAACCTATGGGTGAAATTATGCATTTTGTTCTTCTTTGTGAGTGTGAGCGTTGCATCTAATTTCGAAGCTTTAAACTATGAACCATTGTGTGGATATGGAGTCATTCCTTGTGTGAGGGCATTTGATCACTTTGGTTGAGCTTGCACTTCCATTTGAAGCAAGTATTGTGAGCATGAGATTATTTGATATTGGTGAGTCACAACTTGAATCTTTGAGTGCACATTGGATCCTTGCATGAGTAAATGGAGTCTTGTTGTGTATACTCATGATCGAGTTTTGTGTAGCACTGTTTGAGACATCCCTATTGGAACGACTGAACTTGAGTTTGCTTGAGGATAAGCAAAAGTTTAAGTTTGGGGTGTTGATGAGTCCACAAATTGGATTCATTTAGGGCAATATTTTGATAGAATTAGTGTCGTCCAATGCATATTTTATCTCAATGTCTGGTGAAAACCTTTAAGTTTTAGGTATTTGGAGTTTGAGGGAAAGCATGGACACTACTTACCAAAAAGGGAACAAAGGTAGCTCAAAGAACGAAGAAATGAAGATCTGAGAATCGCCGAACCCATTTGGCGAATCGCCAAAAGGTCTTATCTTCGCCTTTTGTTCCAGTGTGCTGAACCTCGAAAGAAAGGATCAAATCGGCAATGCATAGGAGCAGTCGTCATATCGCTGAGCAGTTCCACGAAGTAGTACTATGTCACCCAATGATCCAAAACACGACGATGCTGAAGGATAGAGCAAAACGGCGATGAAACCTACCGAAGGGTAGATCGCCGAGTTGATCGGTGATCTCGACTAACGATGCCGAATGAACCCCTGCAGCACAAAATTTTTAAAATTATAAATACTCATTGAGAGTAGTAGCTTAATAACAGATTTTTAATATATAAATTTTTAGACTTAGAATATTCTCGCTAGCTTGGAGAGTGTTTTGAAAAATTTGAAGATCCAAAGGGTTTCAACTCCAAGATTTTGGACTTGGGCCTTGTGTATTCTTCACTTATGACTTGTTTTAAGACTTAATCTTGCATACCCATTGATGGAAACTGAGATTGGTATACATTTTTTACCTCTTTTGCATGTATAGCTAAAACCCCAATTCTTGGGGTGTGATTTTTGTGAATATGGGTTAGATTATCTATTGGGTCTTGCTTGTTGATAGTTTATTTGTTGTGTAAATGTGATTTTGTTTAGTAGTTGTGTTGGAACTTAATGAAATTGTAGTTGCAAATATGATTTCACCTGTGTTTTCGGCTTGCTCGAGAGAGAGGTCGTTAAACTAAGACTACAAAATTGATGGCAGGTGGGAGTGGGTCGACATGAGCTTCAGCTCGAAAGAGTGAACCCTATTACTTCTCCCACACACTCAGCTCGAGAGAGTGAGTGGACTAAGGCGGAGGCTGTTCTTCATGCGGCACATGTGTGTTCGAGAGGAACCCATTTGGTAGTGGAAGCCCCAGTTCTGCTCAAGATGTGGTACAACGACCTCAATGCATTTCACAAAAGGGACCTCAACAAATATGTAGGGGCCTTAACAGAACTCATTAATATGGTTGAGTGGCCCGAACTGATTGAAGTCCTCACGGGTTATTGGGACAACGAGAAAATGGTGTTCCGATTTGGAACCATGGAAATAACCCCGACAATTGAGGAAATTCGGGACGGAATAGACACAGTCGGTATAGGGCTTGAAAGAAGAGTGAGAAAACAGGAACACATCTTAATCCCTAACAAGCCTACTCTCGAGGATATTACAAATTGGCTCGGATTAAGAAAGGATTACGCCTTTTGGGCCGAAGGTTCTAGCGTTTCTTTTACGGATCTCTATGTTAGATTTGGGAATGCAAGCTTTTATGCGAATTGCAATCAAGAGTTCAGAGTTACCTTCAGAGAATGGGACGGGATCAGATCTTTGGCATTCACTATCGCGCTATTAGGTACTATGGTTTTTCCCCAAGGCCCGAACCTCAACATCAACACCCGAGTAATAATGCTTGCACACACTCTTTTCCACGGGCATCTGAACCAAGGGCAAGTGAAGTATTATCCCATCGCGCCTGTCATCCTGTCTGACATGTACCGTGCTTTAGGAAAATGTAAGGAAGGACATCGGTACTTTCAAGGCTGCAATCTCCTCCTCCAATGGTGGATACAGAGTCACTTAGCGAAGGGACACGAGACTCAACAACTACACACCCTTGATGAAAATAATGTTCTTAAGGGTTTGAATGATATGCTGTTTTGGACAGATTTGGAAAATAGGAGGACTAGAGGAAGATTGACTTAGATTTTTCTGAGTTGAGAGAAGAAAATATCCAGTGGATGTTCGACTGTTTCATCTCGAAAGATGCCATAGTACGGGGCGACCAAAAACTTGTGCTTCCTCTACCAGGTTTTCGAGGTATCCGCCCGTATGCGCCCATCCAGATCTTGAGGCAGTTCGGATGAAGACAAACTACACCCCCAGAAGCATACTACTGTATCTATGTGTTCGACATCGGGGATGATAGAGTGCCTGAGGCTTCAGAGATATTGGGAGAATGGTAAAAAGCAGTGCGAATGAACAAGGATACCATTGCCATAGATCGATTTATTGCGGTGTACGATGAAACTTACAAAGCTTGGTTGAAGCGTAATATACAGGGTATCTCCTTCTCAGTTCCGAACATTTACTGCAGTGTAGAGGACAAAGAGTCCAAAGCTTTGATAGAACTAAGAGAGGTTAGAAGAGAAACCTAGGAACTGCACGAGGAATTTCTTCGAAAGCAAGATGAGGATACGTATGCCCTTGAGAGCGTAACTCAAGAATTAGAAAACTTCAGAAGCGATTTGGGAGAATTTAACTTATGGATTGGAGATAAGAAAAGCGGAATATGTCTTGAGGACTGGGAAGAGAAAGGCCGTCAGAGCGAAGGATACTTGCTAATGATTCAATATAGGCTTCAACATCTCATGACACAAAACAAGAGGAGAAGATCAGAGGCGGGGCCATCAAGAGCATCTTAGCAGATTTCGCCCCTGCGTAGGTTTTTTCTATATGTACTTAATGTTATTTGCCCCTGCATGGGCTTGCCTTTCTAGTATTTTGGTACTCTTTTGAAATGACCCCTGCGCGGGCCTTTCCTTTGTGTTTTTTCGTTTATTCCTTACTCCCCCTTCTTATTTTCGCTTCTTGAACATAATTTTATATGAGAAATTTGCTTTGGGGTAACAAAATGGTTTAATTCTACATATACATCTTTCAAATACGCTAGGCCTACCCTTGGCGCAAAAGGGCCCCCTACTTGTTTAGGACACACAATATATGCTTGTGTGATTTAAACGTTTATGTGGTATTGTTGCTTTGAATGAGGACATTTTTAGCCCACTCCTTTTCAAAAAATTTCTGAAATACCAAATACAAGTCACTACCAAATGTCCGACCAAAATTCTATGAGTCTTAAGTTTCTCAGCCAGAAATAATCCTACTACCAAATCCTAAAATATTACTCTATCATCTCAGAAAAGGTGAAATTGCTGCTAAGATGGCAAAGGGCAAGAGTATCGACATAGAGCTAACTGAGGAGGATTTGAGGATGGAATTGCAGCGGCTCAGGTAAGAGATCTAAGAAACCAGAGAAAGGAGAATGGAAGTGGAGTTTACAACCGCGGTCGCACGAGCAGCAAATGCGTGGATGCGGAATTGGCAACAAAGATGACAAAATGCAATGTTATAAGTAAAAAGATAGTTGTTGTGTGGAAATAACACGATGTCTTCAACAATGACATAACCATGATGCTTCAGAAGATACGTGGAAAATGATCTTTTTTCAATCAAGAAGCCAATAGTGGTCCCAAACACACTCACCCTAGAGCTACTGAAGAAGATGCCGATGAGGAAATCATCTATATGCCTCCCTTCCTGGGACGTCTGAAAGGAGGAGACAAAAAGATCACTCTCCCGGCTTATGAGCGGACACATAGCGTGGGGGCAAGAGTCATGCCGTGTGCTCTCATTTAAGAGCACCTTAAGGCGTCAGGTATGATGAAGCCTCTCGAAGGAACCACTTTTGGATTTGGGCATGAAAGCTCTCAAAAGACATATGCCTACCACCCGAACCAAAGAGGACACACTATAGAGGAATGTGTGGAGCTTAAGAAAGCAATGTGCAACCTGATCAACGTTGGGGAGATCCCGTATATGTGGGGTGAGAACATTGTCCTTACCTATGACCAACAGGAGCCTAGTATGTCGGTCACTGAGCACACTTTGTTTTACTGTCCCTAATTCACGCCTTTCAAGAAAACGTTGCTGAATATCTACAGTTTGTTAGTTTGAAAAAGAGTCTTGGCCTCTATCAGAAAGGATGACGAAACAATCGATCCCGTTGGAATTGAGATCTGGAAACCTTGCCCTTATCATGATGCCATAGATCACAACATTTGAAGGTGCCTCAGATTTCGCTATGATGTGGAATCCCTCGTTAACATGGGAAAGATTCAAGTTGAGTTTGTTCCTCGTGGCTAATACGGCAGTCAAAGGAAGAAGCTTCGGTGAAGGCACCATCTTTCTTTTAGAAGCTTTATTATCTGTTTTTCACTTTCCTTGTAGTCACCAGAAATGAATGAATGAAAATGAAATTTTCCTTTGTTTTCGAACTACGTAGGGCCTGAATTCTCCTTGGGAGATACGTAGGCAGCCTTTCAAGGCCCGGCCCCTATCTTTTAAAATTTTCTTTTTCCCCTTCATTCTACAAGGAAACATTGAGTTCAGATCAACAGATGTTGAGAGATGCAGCAAAAAGACCTTAGCTCAACGCAATTTAACTTTTCTGAGTCACTAGCATCAAAATAAAATGAGCAAATTCCTGCTTTGTTCAAAAAATCAGTCCCCATTATTCGTGGGTTAACATGTTTTTAAACGAAGCAACTCTTATGTGTTTATATGCCTTCTATGTGATATCTTGCGTTATTCATCTATACCTAATACTAACAAATTTGCCTTTGAGTTGTTTTTCTCTATAGGTAGTTAGAACTGATTTGTGTGTTGATACACTGGCCGATCATCCTTATTTCACTAGATCTAAAGGTCCTATAGATTCCTTCCCCAGTCAAAGTTCACAAAAGGGAAAAGCACCAATGGGTGATAACAATGAAGAAACCAGCCTTACTGATGTCGTGGTGGCTCAGCCCACCCTTGCTGATCAGAATGAACTGATCCTACAGTTAATGCAACAAATTGCTGAGATGAGGGTGGAGATGCAGAGAAAACAAGATTTGCCTCCTCCGATTTTTTCTTTCAACGCTCAACCAGATGGAAGACCTCCAGCTCAAATACCCTCTCCTAACGTGGAACAAGCTCAAAACCCGCATTCAAGTCCTGCTCGTAATCCCTCCATCATTGACCTTACCACCCAAAACCCTCATTACACCTCAACCTCTTATCAAACACCACCCGCTGCTCAAAATACTAACCTCCAAGGACCACTCCCTCCCCCTGATGCAAACAACCAAACTGGCCTACCCCCTCACAGCCAAAACGCTAATAACCCACACACTTCCCTCATTTACCACAACCAGTATACCACCCCTAGACTTTTCCCCAAAACTATCACGCCCCTTTAAATGGACAGAGTCCCTCTATTGCTCTACCACTACCGCAAAAAGCCACTTTCCGAATACCAGTCCCTAACAAGCATGACGCCCATGGTTCGGAATTCGACCACTATGAGGAGAGGGGCAGAGAGTGGAGGTCAAAGGAAGAGACCGCCAAGATAGATATGAAGGAGGAAATTAGAAAGGCTATGAAGGAGTTGAACTGCATTCCTGAGGTCACCGGGTTGAGTTACGAAGACCTGTGCATTCATCCAAATTTGGACCTCCCAAAAGGGTTCAAGGTGCCAAAATTCGACATCTTCGGAGGAACGGGGAACCCCTTAGCACACCTGAGGGCCTACTGTGACCAACTCATGGGAGTTGGGAGAGACGAAGCTTTGTTAATGCAATTTTTTAGCCGAAGTCTGAGCGGAGAGGCTCTAGAATGGTTTACGTCTCATGAAACGAGACAGAGGTCTAGCTGGAATGCTCTGGCTAAGGACTTCATCGAAAGATTCGCCTACAATGTGGAGATCGTTCCTGATTGTTACTCCTTGGAGAAGATGAAGCAGAAGTCGACCAAAAGTTACAGAGAATTCGCATATAGATGGCGAAAGGAAGCAACTAGAGTTAGACCTCCTATGTCAAAAAAATAAATTGTCGAAGTGTTTGTGCGGGTGCAAGAGCCCGAATATTATGACAGAATCATGTTGCTCGTTGGAGCAAAATTTGCTGAGATAGTGAAGGTAGGTGAGACTATCGAAGATGGATTGAGAACCGGGAAGATTGCCCGTGTTGCTGCCTCGCCCGGATCTTCGGGCTTGTTGAAGAAGAAAAGAGAGGATGTGTCCTCTATCTCTTATGAGGGGAAGAAGACCCAAAGGAAATCCTCATCATACCAAGGTCGTTCTCGACCTTTACAGAGTTCATACCCGACTTGTTACGCACAGGCAGATTACCAGAAAACCCCTCCCCCAGTTACCAAAATACCCCTCCTCCCAATTATCAAAATACTCCATCTCCTAGCTACAAAACTCCCTCTATTATCTACCAAACTTCCCCTCCAGTTTACCAAACTCCATCTCATCAAATGCCGCCCCCAACTATGCCAACGTTCAAACAAATTACCAAAATACCCCTTCAAACTACCAAGCTCCACAACCAAATTATCAAGCCAACTCATATCCCAGATATCAAGCCCCCAGTCCAAACGCTCCAAATTATCGTCAAATACGTCATCCGCAATAAGGCAATTACGATCACCCCCGTTCTAGATTTGAGAAAAAGCCTGCTAGAATTTTCACTCCGCTTATTGAAAGTCGAACAAAGCTATTCGAGCGATTAACTGCGGTAGGATATATTTATCCAGTGGGGCCCAAGCCGGTTGACACTAGCTCAAAGTTTTACAGACCTGACCAGATGTGCGCATATCACTAACAGTATTGGACATGATACCGAGGACTGCATCAACTTGAAGCATAAGATCCAAGACCTAATTGACCAGAACGTGGTATCTTATTAGACAGTCGCGCCCAATGTGAATAGTAATTCTTTGCCAGATCATAGAGGAATCATTATAAATATGATAGAGACATATGATGATTGGTGCGTGACAAAGGCAATAGTTCTGATTTCTCCTGATGAACTGGAAAGGGCTGTAGCTTCATTGAGCATCAGAGAGAAGAAAAGTTTGTGATTCTGACACCCGAGAAGGCTGTTGCCTTGGTGCCGAGAGAAACTCTTACCCGACCAAAATTTTTGATTGAAACAGCTGTTACTCAAGGCATGACCAGATCTGGCAGGTGCTACACGCCGGAAGAATTGGCCCAAGAGGGGTAGAAAAAGGATCGAACTAAATGGTCGATTAGTGAAGCTGAAGCCGAAGAGTTCTGGAGGAAAATGCAGACGAAAGATTATTCAATTGTGAAGCATTTAGAGAAGACACCAACTCAGATTTCTGTATGGGCTTTGTTGATGAGTTCACAACTGCATAGGCAAGCGTTGATGAAGGCTCTGGATGATATTTATGTGCCTGTGGGTACCAACAGTGACAACCTAGAAGCCATGATAAACCAGGTCATTCGAGGACACTGAATTAGTTTTTGTGACGATGAGCTGCCCTTTGAAGGCAGGATGCACAACAAAGCTCTGCACGTCACCACTATATGTCGAGACAAGATAATAAATTGCGTCTTGGTGGATGATGGATCCGGTCTTAATATTTGCCCACTTTCGACTCTGAGGCAGCTGAAATTCGACTTGGGAAAGTTTCACCAGAACCAAGTCAATGTGAGGGCTTTTGATGGAGTGCAAAGAGACACATTGGGTGTGGTAAACTTGGATATTCAGGTGGGTCCTGCAGAATTTAATGTGGAGTTCTAGGTGTTAGATATCAACACCGATTACAATTTGCTTCTAGGAAGACTGTTTATCCACATGGCTGGGGATGTGCCGTCTACCCTTCACCAACTAATGAAGTTTGTTTGGAAGGACCATGAATTGGTCATTTATAGTGAAGGGAGCCATTCTAATGGGTATGCACCGATCGATGATGATGTCTCTCGAGGTTGCGATTTTTACACGTGGAGCTGGTAAATGCCACCGATGATGACTTAGCTCTGCAACCTCCTATCCCCTTCGTGTAAAAGATAATTGCTACTGCCATGCTCCAGAGCGGTTTTGAATCAGGTTTCAGATTGGGGAAGAACTTTCAATAAATTGTCGACCCTGTCCAAATTCCTGCCAAAGGAGCAAAGTTTGGTTTGGGGTATGTCCCCACAGATGCTGACAAAGCAGAGATGAAGAACAAGAGTGTTGATCAAGCATTTGCTAGGCCAATTCCTCATCTGTACCAGTCATTCTCGGTGCAGGAGCACGCCAATGATGGTGGTCTCGGGGGAAGAATCTCGGGACTTTATGAGGATTTGATGCTGTCATCGAGGAAGAGGCTGGGACATCATACATTTGTGATGCAGAACCTGATGAGCAATTACAGAACTGGACCTCTACGTAGTTCCTGATTTCCCGCTCATCTGGGTAGAAAGGACATGCATTTTTGTTTGTTTTAAAATTGGTGGTAGTCCGGAAGAGGCCAGAGACCCACCCTTTATGTAATTGTTATTTGTTTGAAGCTTTTAAATTCCCTTGTGATGGTTAAAAAGGCAAAATGGCCCTCAGCCATGGCCAAAGTTTGTGCTTGTCTTTCAATTTAAATGAAAAGCCTCTTTTATCAAAATTTGTTTGTTTACTTATCTGTTTATATTTTACTTTCCTAACTTTGTCTGTTTATGATTTCAGTAATATTAATTTAAAACCTGCCAATGTCATGTCATGTCATGAACCGAGTGAACAAAATGATGCAGGTGATGATGAGTGCGAGGAATATGAAGAAGAAAATGAGGTACCTGAACATGTTGCTGAGGAGTTTCGACAATTTGATAATCAACACAAGCCAAATTTAGAAGAAACCAAAATTGTGAATCTCGGAGATGAGGAATGTGTCAAAGAAGTCAGAATCAGTGTCCATCTGGCTGAAGCCCAAAGAAGAAACCTGGTTCATTTGCTCAGATTGTACATTGATGTATTTGCCTAGTCTTATAAAGTTATGCCAGGGCAGAGTACGAATATGGTGTCCCACTAGTTGCCGATCAATCCAAATTTCAGTCCAGAAAAACAAAAGACTCGGAAGTTCAAGCCTGAGTTGAGTTTGAAGATCAAAGAGGAGATTACAAAGCAGATCGAGTCCCAAGTAGTGGAAGTGACGCAGTATCTGACTTGGTTAGCTATTGTCGTTCCGGTTACCAAGAAAGATGGAAAATTTAGAATTTGTGTTGACTACAGAGATCTCAAAAAAGATAGCCCGAAATATAATTTTCCATTGCCAAATATTGACATCCTCATTGATAACTGCACTAAGCATGAGATGCAGTCATTTGTGGATTGTTATGCGGGTTACCAGCAGATCCTGATGGACGAAGAAGATGCAGAAAATATAGCTTTCATCACGCCTTGGGGTGTATATCATTATCGGGTGATACCGTTTGGTCTCAAAAATGTCGGTGCTACTTACATGAGGTCTATGACAACCATTTGTCACGATATGATTCACAAGGAGATTGAGGTGTATGTAGATGATGTCATAATCAAGTCCCGCGAGAGTTCAGATCACTTTACTCACTTGAGGAAATTCTTTGATCGCTTACGCCGATACAATTTGAAGTTAAATCCCTCCAAGTGTGCTTTTGGAGTGCCAGCTGGCAAGTTGTTGGGATTTATAGTCAACAGGAGGGGCATTGAGTTTGACCCTTCCAAGATCAAGGCGATCCAGGAATTACCTCCTTCGAAGACCAAGAAAGAGGTGATGAGTTTTTTAGGAAGGTTGAACTACATCAGCCAATTCATAGCTCAATCCACCGAGGGGTGTGAACCCATCTTTATGTTATTGAAAAAAGATGCCTTGACCAAGTGGACCGGAGAATGTCAAATTGCTTTTAATGACATCAAGAACTATTTGTCCAATCCGCCGGTGTTGGTCCCTCCGAGAGAAGGGAGTCCGTTATTGCTATATTTTTCTGTCTCAGATAATGCATTGGGATGCGTGCTTGGTCAACATGAAGAAACTGGGAAGAAAGAGCGAGCCATTTATTACTTGAGCAAAAAGTTCACTCCATATGAGGCTCGTTACACTCTTTTGGAGAGAACATGATGTTCTTTGACTTGGATCGCTCAAAAGTTGAGACATTATTTGTCTTCTTATACCACATACCTTATTTCCAGGATGGACCCATTGAAGTATATTTTCCAGAAAGCAATGCCGACCGGGAAGTTGGCTAAATGGCAAATGTTTTTGAGTGGGTTTGACATTGTGTATGTGACTTAGAAGGCGATAAAGGCACAAGCCTTGGCTGATCATCTTGCAGAGAATACAGTTGATGAAGAGTATGAACCACTCAAGACTTATTTTCCTGATGAAAAAATAACATTTGTGGGTGAGGATATTTTTGAAGCGTACCCTGGTTGGAGAGTGTTCTTTGATGGAGCGGCTAATCATCAAGGGAAAGGACTCAGAGCGGTCTTAGTGTCATAAACCGGTCAGCACTATCCTATGGCTGCTAAACTCCGATTTGAATGTACGAACAACATGACTGAGTATGAAGCTTGCATCCTCGGTCTAAAGATGGCAATTGATACGAATTTTCACGAGTTGCTGGTTATTGGAGATTCAGATTTATTGATTCATCAGGTTCAAGGAGAATGAGCCGTAAAGAACCCAAAGATCACACCGTACGTGCAGTATATACATAAGTTGTGCAAAAGATTTCACAAGATTGAGTTCCGACACACTCCCAGGACACAAAATGAGTTGGCTGATGCTCTTGCCACCATCGCCTCAATGATTAAACATCCAGATATAAGTTATATTGATCCAGTCGATATAGAGGTAAAAGAGCATCCTGTCCATTGTTCGCATGTTGAAGCGGAACCAGATGGTCTGCCTTGGTATTTTAATATCAAGAAGTATTTAGAGGACGAGACTTATCCTGAGAATGCAACGTTCAACCAGAAGAAGTCGATATGCCGCATGACCCTCAATTTCTTTGCAAGTGGGGAGATCCTTTATAGGAGGACTCTAGATTTAGGTCTTCTCAGATGTGTTGATGCTAATGAAGCTGCAAAGCTTCTAGACCAGATACATGCTGAAGTTTGTGGTACTCACATGAATGGGCTCACTTTGGCGAGGAAGATCCTTCGCGCCGGTTATTTTTGGATGAATATGGAGCATGACTGTTGCAAGTTTGTGCAGAAGTGTTATAAATGTCAAGTGAATGGAGATTTGATTCGTGTCCCGCCCCATGAACTCAATGCTATGAGTTCACCTTGACCATTTGTAGCTTGGGGCATGGATGTCATTGATCTGATAGAGCCAGCCGCCTCTAACGGACACAGATTCATTTTGGTTGCCATTGACTACTTCATCAAATGGGTAGAAGCAGCTTCGTATAAGTCAGTGACCAAGAAAGTTGTAGTTGATTTTGTTCGCAATAATTTGATATGTAGGTTTGGAGTGCCAGAATCCATCATCACCGATAATGGAGCGAATCTCAATAGTCATTTGATGAGAGAAATATGTGAACAATTCAAGATTACTCACCGGAACTCAACTGCCTACCGTCCCCAAATGAATGGAGCTATATAAGCCGCCAACAAGAACATAAAGAAGATTTTGAGGAAAATGATTGATAATCGCAGAGGTTGGCACAAGACGATGCCATATGCTTTGTTAGGTTACAGAACGACTGCCAGGACATCAATCAGAGCTACTCCATATTTGCTAGTATACGGAACAGAGGCAGTTATACCTGTACAAGTTGAAATACTTTCATTGAGAATCATCCCAGAAGCTGAATTGAGTGATGCTGAGTGGGTTCGCAAGCGGATTGATCAGTTAACATTGATTGATGAGAACAAAATGATTGCTGTTTGTAACACCCCGTATCCGAAAATAGAGATTTCAGATTTCTGGTGTTACATGTGGCACTCACGGACACCATCCACGGATCGTAAATGGAATCATGATCCATGGTTCATGACAGAAAACTTCCCCAGAACTCAGTTAGAAAATTTTGCTAAGTCCCGACTCACGGACAGACCCACGGTCCGTATATCAGACCACGGTCCGTATATCAGACCATGGTCCGTGGCTGTGTCCGTGGATCAAGACTTCCCTTACCTAGCCTCTGACACAAACTACGGTCGACCAGCATGGACCGTCATTCGATCCATGGTCCGTAGGTCTGACCGTAGATGAGGGTCAGCAGCCAGTTAGTAGAAAAATATTAATGGGTCAACTTCAGATGGTCATAACTCTTACAAAAAAAATGAATTATGTGTCCCATGACCAATGGTTAGATAGATAATTGAATTATATTTCCAACGTTACCGAGTTTGCTAAATTCCGACCTCCGAGTAAAAAGTTATGCCCGTTTTAGTGAAGCCCTGCCGGGCAGACTCGACCTACGGACCCAATCGATGGACCGTCGATTGATTGACGGACCGTAGGTCCATTCCATCAGTCACTCCGACAACAGCTAATCCAGGGGTCTTTTGGTCTTTTCCTATTTCATTTAACCCCTAAGATACGTCGTTTAAACCCTAAATCATGAGGGTTTAATCAGTTTAAGCCTACAAACATAACTAGAATTTATCCAAGTCAATTCATTAATCAAAATCTAAGAAAATTAGAATCAAGAGAGGAGAAAAAGGTCAAGAACCCTAGTTCAAGAACGCAGCAAGGTTCCATCAGTTCCAGCCCCGAAATCGAAAGATTTCTCCATGGAATTCGTCACCAGGTATGTGGGATTTCACTAGTGGGTTCCTTTCGCCCATTAGGTCCCTAGAATTCAGTCAGATTCTTGATTCCATGATTATGAACAGACCTAGGGTTTCTAGAATTACAGCAGATCATCATGAATTAGTTATTTAAATGTTCCAAATCAGATTATCATGTTATTGCTCAGTTTATCGCATAAATTTCAGAACCCTAGCGATGTATTTCTTTAGTTCTTGAATTACACATGCTAGGTCAGATATTTCAGTATTCAGTTTTACATGCCTTAGTTTATGAATGAATCATTATCAGATTTATTGTTGCATTCTCAGTTTGCATGTTCAATTCAAGCTATCCAGTAGTTACAGAAATTCAGTCATAACCAGTTAACTACTTAATTCATTGGGAGTAGCATAATACCGAGTTGGACTAGGTTTTCAGCGTACCTATATAGTCCCAGAACTACAAGCAACGTAGGTGTAAGTCCCCTCTGTGGGCAACATCAGTTTAGTGATCACGCCAGCATGGCTCTATACCTTTGGCAGGGTATATTGGGTCCTCTCGATGGGGCGTATACATCGGACTCCACATTTAGCTCATGTGGTTTTATGTCGGTTATTAGTAGCTCCCACAGTTCAGTCAGACTCTTTTGCATTGCCCATATTTTAGTACAGTCATTATTCAGTCTCTGTATGTTATAAATTTGGTCATTGCATCAGTTAGCTCAATATTCAGTCTCTGTATGTTATAAATTTGGTCATTGCATCAGTTAGCTCAATATTCAGTATTTCAGTATCTATATCATGTTAAGATGATTTCATTGCTTTATTGCTTTGTTAAGTTATATGTTATTTCAGCTTTACTCTATCCTGCATGCTCAGTACCTCTCAAATACTGACGCACACGTGCGCTACATCTTCTCGTGATGTTGGTTTAGGTTCTCAGCATCCAGATCACGCTTAGATCGGTTCCCGATCTCCAGTTCAACAACATCAGTGGTGAGTCCTGATTCTTCGAGGACTAGTGACATGTTTATCCTTACTGCTTTTAGTCTTTAGTTTCAGTTTTGCTAGATCTAGTTGGGGCATGTCCCAACATTTCTAGTCAGTTTAGAGGCTTAATTCAGACATAGTTAGATTCAGCTTAGTATTTTGAGTTTGATATCTCTTTTGTATTAAACTCTCAGATTTGATATATCTCAGTTATAGTATATGTGTATTTCCCATCTTTTCAGATTTATTTATGATTTAGCTTCCTTATCAGTTTATTATCTTTAGTATGCTCATGATCATGCTAGTAGGGTTAGCTTGGGATCACTTGTGATCCTAGGTCCCGTGTCCGCGTCTCGGGGGTAGTTCGGGGCGTGACAAACTTGGTATCAGAGCATTAGGTTTAAGTGTCCTAGGATGTCTGAAAAGCCGCACTAAGTAGAGTCCTTTTCATTAGTGTGAAGTGCACCACATCTAATGAGAGGGAGGCTATGAAATGTTTTAAAAAAACTACACTTTCTTGATATTCTTATCATGAGTTAGTATGACCTCTTTTCTAATTGATCGTTATGTGCTTAAGATCATTCCTTCTCATAGAGCTTAGGCAAGGAATGCTAATGCACACAATGCTAACACAGTTCCTCTAGTCCCAGATCAGGAAGTTTTGAATGTAGAGTTTCGAAATGCCAATTCAGCTTTTGGCTCAGGTATGACAACGAGAACAATCAGCAAGTTCCAGTTCCTACTAATAGAAATGGTGGATCAATGGCAGCTAGAGTTTGAGATTTTTATAAGGATGAATCCGCTTGAGTTTTAGGGTCACAAGTTGGTGAAGACCCACGAAACTTCATTGATGAGGTCAAGAAGATCTTTGGAGTGATGCAAATGACTAGTAATGGTAGGGTTGAGTTGGCATCCTACCAGCTTAAGGATGTGGCTCACGTATGGTTCACTTAGTGGAAAGATTCAGGGGCTACTTTGCCTCTTGTAACTCCTTACATAGCAGTCCAATTGAGTGTTAGTCCAGAAACTCTCTCAGAACCCTTCTCAATCTCTACTCCAGTCGGTGACCCAGTTATAGCTAGATGGGTATACAAAAATTGCCTTGTCACAGTCTCTCAGAAAGTCACCTCAGCAGATCTTGTAGAGTTAGAAATGGTAGACTTTGATTCATTCTAGGCATGGATTGGTTACATTCATGTTATGCCTCAGTTGATTGTAGAACTAGGATTGTTCGTTTTCAGTTTCCAGACGAACCAATCTTAGAATGGAAGGGTAGTAGCTTAGCGCCTATGGGTCGATTCATTTCTTACCTTAAGGCCAAAAAGATGATCTCTAAGGGTTATCTCTATCATCTAGTTCGGGTTAAGGATTCTAGTTCTGAATCCCCAACTCTTGAGTCAGTTCCTATAGTCAGTGAGTTTCCAGAAGTGTTCCCAGAAGATCTTTCTGGAGTTCCTCCAGAAAGGGAAATAGACTTTGGAATTGATCTCCTTCCAGATACCCAGCCTATCTCTATCCCTCCTTACAGAATGGCTCCAGCTGAGCTTAAGGAATTTAAAGAGCAGTTGAAAGACCTTCTAGATAAGAGCTTCATCAGACCCAGTATTTCGCCATGGGGTGCACCAGTGTTGTTCGTGAAGAAGAAAGATGGTTCTCTCAGAATGTGTATTGACTATAGGCAGTTGAACAAAGTCACAATCAAGAATAAGTATCATATCCCCAGGATTGATGAGTTGTTTGACCAACTTCAGGGTGCTAGTCATTTCTCAAAGATAGACCTCAGATCAGGTTATCATTAGGAGCTTAGAGTCAAAGATAGTGACATTCCGAAGACAGCCTTCAAAACTCGGTATGGTCATTACGAATTTATAGTTATGTCATTTGGACTAACCAATGCTCTTGCAGCTTTCATGGATTTGATGAACAGAGTGTTCAAGCAGTACTTGGACTTGTTCGTTATCATCTTTATTGATGATATCCTCATTTATTCTAGGAATGAGGAGGAACATGCAAGTCATTTGAGAGTTGTTTTACAAACTCTCAAAGATCGCCAGTTATTTGCAAAAATTAACAAGTGTTAGTTTTGATTACAATCAGTTGCCTTCCTTGGGCATATTGTGTATAGTGAAGGAATTTGAGTAGATTCCCAGAAGATAGAAGCAGTGAAACAATGGCCCAGACCTACCTCTGCTATAGATATCAGAAGTTTCTTGGGTCTAGCAGGCAATTACATACGGTTTGTGGAAAGATTTTCATCCATAGCCTCTCCATTGACTAAGTTAACTCAAAAAAAGGTTAAGTTCCAATGGTCAGATGATTGTGAGAAAAGCTTTGCAGAACTGAAAACTAGGTTGACTACAACTCCTGTCTTGACTCTACCAGAGGGTTCAGATGGTTATGTGATCTATTGTGATGCATCCAGGGTCGGCCTAGGTTGTGTGTTGATGCAACAAGGTAAGGTTATAGCTTATGCTTCAAGACAATTTAAGGTACATGAGAAGAATTATCCAACTCATGACCTCGAGCTTGCAGCAGTGGTGTTTGCACTCAAGATTTGGAGACACTACTTGTATGGTGTTCATGTAGATGTGTTCACAGACCATAAGAGCCTTCAGTATGTATTCACCCAGAAAGAGTTGAATCTTCGCCAGAGAAGGTGGCTTGAGTTCCTCAAAGATTATGATATGAGTGTGCATTACCATCCGAGTAAGGCGAATGTAGTAGCAGATGCTCTTAGCAGATTATCCATGGGTAGTGTATCACATGTTGAGGAACAAAGGAGAGAGCTAGCAAAGGATGTTCACAGACTTGCTCGCCTAGGAGTTCGTCTTATGAGCATATCAGATGGTGGTGTAACGGTTCAGAATGGGGCAGAATCTTCTTTGGTAGTAGAGGTTAAGGAAATGCAAGATAGTGATCCAATCTTGCTTGAACTTAAGGGTGCAGTCCACAATCAGAGAGTGGAGGTTTTCTCCCAAGGGGGAGATGGTGTACTTCGCTATCAAGGTAGATTGTGTGTTCTTGATGTGGGTGAATTGAGACAGCATATTCTCGCAGAAGCCCACAATTCCAGATATTCTATTCATCCAGGCACCACTAAGATGTACCGTGATCTACGGGAAGTCTATTGGTGGAATGGTATGAAAAAAGATATAGCAGACTTTGTGGCTAAGTGCCCCAATTGCCAGCAAGTAAAGGTAGAACATCAGAAACCAGGAGGTATGACTCAAGAGATTGACATTCCTACTTGGAAGTGGGAAGTGATCAACATGGACTTCATCACAAGTTTACCTCGTACTCGCAGACAACATGATTTCATTTGGGTGATTGTTGATAGGGTTACTAAGTCTTCTCGCTTTTTGGCGGTCAAGACTACAGATTTGGCAGAGGATTACGCCAAGCTTTACATTAATGAGATTGTGAGGTTGCATGGAGTTCCTTTGTCTATCATCTCAGATAGAGGTCCTCAGTTTACATCTCATTTCTGGAAGTCATTTCAGAAAGTTCTTGGTACTCAGGTTAATCTTAGCACAACATTTCATCCACAGACGGATGGTCAAGCAGAGCGTACCATTCAGACCTTAGAGGACATGTTGAGAGCTTGTGTGATCGACTTAAAGGGTAGTTGGGATGATCACCTTCCTCTAATAGAGTTCGCCTACAACAATGGCTACCATTCCAGCATTCAAATGGCCCCTTATGAGGCATTGTATGGGTGTAGATGTAGATCTCCAGTTGGTTGGTTTGAAGTAGGTGAAGCAGCCTTGATAGGACCAGATTCGGTCCTTGATGCTATGGAGAAAGTGCAACTCATTAGAGATAGACTTAAGACTGCTCAGAGTCGCCAGAAGTCTTATGCAGATGTGAGAAGAAGGGAACTAGAGTTCCAAGTTGATGATTGGGTTTTCCTGAAAGTGTCACCTATGAAGGGAGTGATGAGTTTGGGAACAAAGGAAAGCTCAGTCCCAGATATGTAGGCCCTTACCGGATATTGAAAAGGATTGGTAAAGTGGCTTATGAGTTAGAGTTGCCAACAGATTTAGCAGCAGTGCATCCAGTCTTTCACATTTCCCTTTTGAAGAAATGTGTGGGTGATCCAGCATCCATAGTACCATTAGAGAGTGTGGCCGTGGAAGATAGCCTTTCATATGAGGATGTACCAGTTGAGATTCTCGATCGTCAGGTTAGAAGGTTGAGGAATAAAGAAGTCGCTTCAGTCAATGTTTTGTGGAGGAGTCAGTCCGTAAAGGGAGCTACTTGGGAAGAAGAAGCAGCCATGAAGTCCAAGTATCCTCACCTCTTTCCTTCCGATTCCATTCCAGCTTGAGGTAATAGTTCCTCTTCAGTTTTTCAGTCATTCATGCAAAAATTCAGTCTTAGAATCATGTTCCTTCAGTTTGTACTTGCATTTTCAGCGTATTTGCATGTTCTTGGAACTCAATTCAGTTAGAAATTCAGTTCTCAGTGTTTTGTGGTAGGGATTGCAGTCCTCTCCATCTATTTCATCTAGATTAGTCTTCATTCGAGGACGAATAGTCCCAAGGGGGAGATAATGTAACACCCCGTATCCGAAAATAGAGATTTCAGATTTCTGGTGTTACAGGCGGCACTCACGGACACCATCCACGGACCATAGATGGACTCACGGTCCGTCCTGCAGGTCCGTGGTTCGTGACAGAAAACTTCCCCAGAATTCAATCAGAAAATTTGGCTAAGTCCCGACTCACGGATAGACCCACGGTCCGTAGATCAGACCATGGTCCGTGGTCTATGTCCGTGGATCGAGACTTCCCTTACCCAGCCTCTGACACAAAGTACGGTCGACCAGCATGGACCGTCATTCGAGCCACGGTCCGTAGGTCTGACCGTAGATGAGGGTCAGCAGCCAGTTAGCTGAAAAATATTGATGGGTCAACTTCATGGTCATAACTCTTAGCACAAAATGAATTATGTGTCTCATGACCTATGGTTAGATAGATAATTGAATTATATTTCCAACTCCACCGAGTTTGCTAAATTTTGACCTCTGAGTAAAAATGTATGCCCGTTTTAGTGAAGCCCTGTCGGGCAGACTCGACCTACGGACCGTCGATTGATTGACGGACCATAGGTCCATTCCGTCAGTCACTCCGATAGCAGTTAATTCAGGGGTCTTTTGGTCTTTTCCTAACCCCTAAGATACGTTGTTTAAACCCTAAATCATGAGGTTTTAATCAGTTTAAGCCTACAAACATAACTAGAACTTATCCAAGTCAATTCTTTAATCAAAATCTAAGAAAATTAGAATCAAGAGAGGAGAAAATGGTCAAGAACCCTAGTTCAAGAATGCAGCAAGGTTCCATCAGTTCCAGCCCTGAAATCGAAAGAATTCTCCGTGGAATTCGTCACCAGGTATGTGGGATTTCACTAGTGGGTTCCTTTCGCCCATTAGATCCATAGAATTCAGTCAGATTCTTGATTCCATGATTATGAATAGACCTAGGGTTTCTAGAATTACAGCAGATCATCATGAATTAGTTATTTAAATGTTCCAAATCAGATTATCATGTTATTGCTCAGTTTATCGCATGAATTTCAGAACCCTAGCTATGTATTTCTTTAGTTCTTGAATTACACATGCTAGGTCAGATATTTCAGTATTCAGTTTTACATGCCTCAGTTTATGAATGCATCATTATCAGATTAATTGTTGCATTCTCAGTTTGAATGTTCAGTTCGAGCTATCTAGTATTTACAGAAATTCAGTCATAACCAGTTAACTACTTAATTCATTGGGAGTAGTATAATATCGAGTTGGACTAGGATTTCAGCGTACCCATATAGTCCTAGAATTACGAGCCACGTAGGTGTAAGTCCCCTCTGTGGGCAACATCAGTTTAGTGATCACGCCAGCATGGCTCTATACCTCTGGCAGGGTATATTGGGTCCTCTCGATGGGGCGTATACATCGGACTCCACATTTAGCTCATGTGGTTTTATATCGGTTATTAGTAGCTCCCACAGTTCAGTCAGACTCTTTTGCATTGACCATATTTCAGTACAGTCAGTATTCAGTTTCAGCATGTTATAAATTTGGTCATTGCATCAGTTAGCCCAGTAATCAGTATTTCAGTATCTATATCATGTTTAGATGATTTCATTGCTTTATTGCTTTGTTCTGTTATATGTTATTTCAGCTTTACTCTATCCTACATGCTCAGTACCTCTCAAGTAACGACGCACACGTGCGCTATATCTTCTCGTGATGTAGGTTCAGGTTCTCAGCATCCAGATCACGCTTAGATCGGTTCCCGATCTCCAGTTCAGCAACATCAGTGGTGAGTCCTCATTCTTCGAGGACTAGTGACATGTTTATCCTTACTGCTTTTAGTCTTTAGTTTCAGTTTTGCTAGATCTAGTTGGGGCATGTCCCAACATTTTTAGTCAGTTTAGATGCTTAATTCAGACAGTTAGATTTAGCTTAGTATTTTGAGTTTGATATCTCTTTTGTATTAAACTGTCAGATTTGATATATCTCAGTTATAGTATATGGGTATTCCCTATCTTTTCAGATTTATTTATTATTTAGCTTCCGCATCAGTTTATTATCTTTAGTATGCTCATGATCATGCCAGCAACGTTAGTTTGGGATCACTTGTGATCCTAGGTCCCGTGTCCGCGTCTTGGGGGTAGCTCGGGGCGTGACACTGTTTGTCATGGACAACTGTATCGACAGAAAATGATTCGTGCTTTCCACAAGAAAGTAAGAGTCAGGATATTTGAAATTGGCCATCTGGTCCTTAAACGCATTTTCCCTCATCAGGATGACTACAAAGGGAAATTTGCACCAAATTGGCAAGGGGCCTACATGGTTCGCAAAGTGTTATCTGGAGGTGCCTTGATTCTGTTGGAGATGGATGGCACTGAATGGCCGAAACCAATCAACTCAGATGCTGTCAAGAGATACTATGTGTGAAGTTTCAGTTTGGACTTTTCTTGTCATTTCCTTGCAATCATTCTATTCGCTTGTAATCGCGTGGTTTAAATCTTATTCCTCTTGTAATGAACTACGTTCGACTTGAATTCTCAAGAATGAGATACGTAGGCAATCTATGTCGGCCTTGGTTGGTTTCTTTATAAATTTCCTACTTTTGTTAATCCTCGAGAGGGGGAACTACATTTGACCTGTTTCCTTCCTCAACAGGATACCTAGGCGCCACAAGGGTTCGGTTATATCTCCCGTAAGATTTCTATTTTCCTTACAATAGAAAGTGGGACAAAATTTTTGAGAGGGACTCAAAAATTCTTAAGAAGAAGATTTCTCCAACAAAATCGAGACTGAAGTTACTTTAAAATTTGCAACTGGGACATAATTTTTGAGAGGATCTCAAAAATTCTGTGATTTACTCACCAATAGTTCGAGATAAGCCAAGATAGTCAACTGGGACAGAAATTTTGAGGATGGCCTCAAAATTTCAATAAGGATTATCGGCAGTTTAGAACAACTTTGAATACTTTCCAGCAAGTGATCAGATAGACCTCGTGACATCAACTTTAAAGACGTTCATTAAGCTCAATGTGACATGACACTTGGCAGCGACCTTTTCCAAATATTCCTTTTTGAAAATCTATTTTTCTTAAAAACTTTTATTTCGTGTCTAAATTATTTTGCGTAAATATGTTTTGTCTTACCTATCAAGAAGCGGGAGATCAGAAAAATCAATCGGAGATAGTCAGACAAGGTGCAGACAACTGAAGAGATCGACACAGATCAGTTCATTTTTAAAACTAACAATTTTTCTGTGGATGCAGGTCTATAAGTTTGCCTCAAGATCAACGTATTTCTCCATTCAATGAATATGGAGAAGTCAAAAGGGCGAGGAACTCCCCAAAATTGACAATTTTTCTATGGATGCACGAAATATCTTAGGCTTCTTATGCCAAAGAGTTGGGAATATGAGTAACATTATTTTATTCAAATTCTCAGCAGAGTAAGGTTCATAATGAACATTGCAACTATGTTCGGAGATGGAACAAACGAAAACCACGAAGAGAGCGATATTTTAATTTCCAGCAACTAAAGATACCTGGAGGACGTTTATCTGCATCATATTATCAGACACGATAATATTACAACTCGGAGAGTCATTTATGTCGTATTGTCGAATGAGATGATACCATTCTTTGAGGGTCATTTTTATTGTATTGTCAATTGAGACGATACCGCCACCCAGAAGATACCCAGAAGATCACATATTTGTTCGGTGAATCATTATCTTCGTTCGGTATCAGGGATGGCATCATCATCAGAAGAAGAAAACATGCATAGCAAGAGAAGAAGTCATGCATCGCGGGAAAGAAATTCATGCATTGCAAGAGAAGATTCATGCATTGCGGAAAGAGATTCATGCATCAGAAAAGATGATCATGCATCGCGAGAGAAGATTCATGCATTGCAAGAGAAGACTCATGCATTGCGGGAAGAGATTCATGCATTGCAAGAGAAGATTCATGCATCGTGGAAAGATATTCATGCATCGCAAAAGAAGATTCATGCATTGCAAAAGAGATTCATGCATAGGAAGAGAAAGAAGTAATGCATCACAGAGAAGTCATGCATAGCAAGAGAAGGAAGTCATGCATAGCAAGAGCAAGAAGAAGAATCCATGCATAGCAAGAGAAAGAGTCATGCATCACAAGAAAATGAGGCCATACATCGTGAGAAAGAGAAGTCATGCATCGCGGGAAAGAGATTCATGCATTGCAAGCAAAAGAATTCATGCACCGCAGGAGGAAGAAGTCATGTGTTGCAAGAGAAAGGAGATCATACATTGCAACAGAAAGAAGTCATGCACATCAAGAGAAAGAAATCATGCATTGCAAGAGAAGTCATGCATCACGGGAAAGAGATTCATACATAGCAAGAGAAAGATTTACGCATAGCAGGAGAAAAGTCATGCACAGCAAGAGAAAAGTTATGCATCACAACAGAAATATTTACCCATCACAAGAAGATCAACATCGACTGCATGATTTTTCTTTGCAACAATGACATCAAGAGAACCGTCAACATATTACATCAACTTATTCTATTGCTTTGACATCAAAGGAAGAGTACGTGGAAGATTATATTGCAAATATGAGACAGAAACTTTATTTGTTTTACGTCAAACCCGATGGAGTTGACGTCAAATGTTCAAGGAGAACAATTAAGTGTCAACACAGTAAAAGACACTATCTCTCCATTTGAATTGCATTTTATGCTAATGAGTTTTATCTCACTCTCTGTCGAGGGCATCCGATAGGATGAATTTTCAAATCAAAACCACAGGTGCGGACGACATCAATTAGGATGCAACACAAACGTGGAACTTTTTCTTAGAAGCGAACTGGGACATAGTCCAAAGAGGAGTGCCAAACTCTTCGGACGTGAGCAGAGCAATTTCCACCACAATCAAACCACACCCCTGTTAAAAGGCATGTGGGTTTTTCTTTGGGTTTGTTGGTTTCAGTTTCGCATCCAGAAATTTTGGTCTCTACTGGAAGCAGCTTTCCAATCTGAATGACAATGCACCAAGAGCTTTGGAAATTATGTCCGCGCAAGTTCTTAATTATGGGTGTGAAGCGCGCCACATTTATGGCTAAGAGGTTGCAAGCCTCCTTTTCATACTCGACCGACTTTGTCGCTCTTCCAGAACTGAAGGTGATCTAGCATAATAGATTTCCTTTTCAATCAATTGAGTCAAACAACAAGCAGCCTGATTCCCTAAGTCGAGGGATATGTAGGCGGGCTCAATGTTGAAAACTTGGCTGTAATCCGACATTCGCTCTTAAATCTTATTTCCTAGCATTTTGATTTCTTCATAATTCGATATCGGATAGCTTTTGAATTCTCTCAAAATCGTGCGTTAAATCAAGCGTATCAAACTACAAGTAGCCTGAATTCTCATATAGCCTGAGATATGTAGGAAACTCACTTCTGGGGTTCGGCCATAATTCCTATAGTCCGCACCAAAAGCCCTTTTCCGAAAGATGAAAACGTGGTCGGTCAAAATTGGATTAGTCAGTTTCATTTTCCTCGAATTTCTTGCATCAATCCACGTAAAATGAGGGACAATTGTTGACACCAAATTTTGACCCTCCCCGATAAGAATTAATCATCGAGCTTCCAAAATTTCAAACAATTTGAAATAATTAGTTTTTATAAAGTTCAAAATATTTTTCAAGTTACTTTTAATTAATTTTATTATTTACATATATATATATATATATATATCTATTTCGTAATTATGTGTATAATTAATGCATTTTATGAATATTCAAAAATCGTCTCAAAAAGATTATAATTTTAATTAAATATTTGGTTAATTAGTTTAGTTATATAATAATTTACGTTCTTGAAATAATTAGTTTATAATTAAGTTAACTATTTTATTTTGTTAAGATTAAGAAGCTCGTTTAATCAATCTTAATTCATTGTGTTTAGATTCTAGCCGGATTCACTAAATCAACTCAATTTGGTTATGTTTTAAATTTTATATGGCCACAATTGTAATCTATTTAGCCATTTTGTTCTACCCAATTTTGAACCCAATTCCTCCAATCCAAATTATCCATTTTAGCAACAAACAAACCCAACCCATTTCCCTTATTTTCCAGCCAGCCACCCCTATAATTTTCCAGCCCAAAACCACGATCCAACAATTCCAGCAACTAATACATACAACATACCAAAACAACCCATTATCCATATATAAACCCACTCCAATAACCCATATGCCCGACCCAACCCTTTTCTAATTCACAAAGAAAATCAAAAGAGATTTCCAGCGGCTTCCAAACGTCTCAACAACAACTCACGACGTCCTCTCATCCGCTCCAAACGACATCAGCAACTTCTTACAAACGACGCCTCAATGTTCATCAACTCACGTCGATTCATGGAAAGCTCACGGCGTGAGGAAATTTGTGCCTAGTACAGCAGTATGTTGCTTTTCGCTGCAATAGTGCAGAGCAGCAAAAGCAGGTAGCATGCACGTTTTCTTCCCTTTCCTCTTCCGGAATGGGTTGAAAACCTTAGAAAAGATTGTTTAGCCAGAAGGGTGAAAGGTTTTGGAATTTTGAATTTCGAAAATGGGCTTTGGAGTTTTGATCCATTTTTCCCCCATTTTCGAACCCTATCTCCCTTCTATTTATGTTTCTTCTGATTGACTAGTAGGAGGGGGGATTAAGTCGAAAAGTTGGAAAAAATATAAGGAGAAAAAGTTGAAAATTTTACAGAGGAGGGAAATTCTTAAGCTACAAAAGTTATTTCAGGAATACACTTAAAAAACCCTTTCATTTTCCTTCTCCTTTTTTCACTGGTTGCTGAAATTTACAGAAGCTCATTAGAGTTCTTCTGTGGTCGTGGAAGTTCGTCTCCGCTCATTCTCATGTCAAGTTCACTGCCTGCAAGAAGGTAAAAATCTCTCATTTTAGTTCTGCTCATTTGACCTTTAGTTGTTCTTCATTGCTCCCGATTATGCGTTTAACTCAGACCCCTCAATCTGAGTTGAAATTTTGTTTGATGTTTGGTTCGTAGAAGTATGGATATGCATATACAATGTTTCATTTTTCTTTTCCTCGGATTTCTTTTCTTTTCTTTCTTCTTGTGTCTCTCTGATTGTGCTTTACAAAAATTGGTTAGTTTGTTTTGATATATTTAAGGTCCAATCTCGCTATAGTTTATTATCACTCTTAGTTCATAGTTTTGTTAGTTTTTCCCCTTCTTTTCATGATAATCCTCGTTTGGGTTATGTTGTCTCTTTTCGTTTGAGCCAAGCTGGTTGTCTCTTGTAAGATTATTTTAAAAGAGTTTTGAAACAAAGTTAACCTTGTGCTTCTCATCAATATCCTACAGTAAGTAGGCTGATCTCGGTTCAAAGTATATGTTTTGCATTTCACTGTTTATTGATGTATCCTTGGTCGTTTGATGGTCAGTCATTTTCTGATAAAGTTAGAAGCACATTTTTGTTGGCTCGCCTTAATCTCGTGATGTAACTTGCACAAAGCTATTTCAAATATGATCTATATGTTGAGGTTTGTTGTTTAGCATGAGTTCTGGTCCAATATGATGTTTTCTAGTTGGTAGGAAGCAATATGCATTTGTTCTCATTCGTTTGGCCTCCGGAGGTACATCGTGTTTAGTCATGAATGGCTCTGTTTGCCTTAGTTTCTCTTCATGTGTCATGAATTTGCATTAGTAGTCGGTGTTCCATGTTATGTCATTCTCCGCCTTAGCTAATTGCGTGAAGTAGGATCCGTAGCTATTCGAGTTTAGCTTGCTTGTTTGTTTAGAATCATATGTCCACCTTATTTTGGTTTTCATGTCTCGCAATCTAAGTGTTGATTCATGTATGTGGAAATGAACCCACTTTACTTAGAAGGAGAAATATTTGGTGCGAGATGAGAGCTTGGTTTTGTTTTACACGGGAAGCAATAATCGATGTCTTAACTTGAATTTGGAAGTGTTTTGTTCATCTAATCTAGTTATTTATCTCACTGGGTTATTTCACTGCTTTTCTCCTCATATTATTAGAATTTTTTGTATCTAATTGAACTAACATGCTTAATATTAATAGTCTAGGGATGTTGAATTTGG
Organism: Solanum verrucosum; assembly: GCF_900185275.1. NCBI lineage: Eukaryota > Viridiplantae > Streptophyta > Magnoliopsida > Solanales > Solanaceae > Solanum > Solanum verrucosum. The sequence continues at coordinate 2,868,302 of NW_026020045.1, forward strand.
TCCATTTGACTTTTGCTCTTTTACTGCTCACTGCATCATATACATAAAAATATTAAGTCTTCATGGGCTTTTTCCTTTACTTTATTGTTTGAATGTTGTACTGTTAACAATTGATCGGCGTGTGTTTCTATTTATTTATTTATTTTATTTATTTTTGTTTATGTACTCTTATTTTCATTTAATTTTTATCTCACCCCTTCATTTTCCTCCCCAATGCTAATTCTATATTTTGTTTGTTGTTTTGCATGTAAAATCCGTTCAAGTCCTCACGTACTGTACCTTTGCATTTACAAGGGGGCCATGGAGGCCCCAAAATTCTTGTACCGAGTCAGATCCCCCGAAAATTTGGTGAACAGGGTTTGGAGCAGATATACAAGATCGTATACACTAGTATACATCTAGTGTATACGAAAGAGGGAAAATGGGCCTAAAGGCCCCAAATTTTGAAAAAATTGTATTTTTGTTATTTTGGGCCTATACCCTTGTCATTAAATTTTGCTATTACTTTGTTAGTTTTTAGGGCAGGTGAAAAATTGGGTGTAAAGCCCAAAAGAAAGGATGATTACTTTGTGTTAGTCTAGGACAGGTGCATCTCAAATGGGCCCAAATACTGGTCCAGGCGGACAGAAACCAGATTTGGGTCCAACCCTCTTTCCCTTTTCACTTTACTATGTTTGTTTTGCTTGTTGGTAGTTGTCGTTAATCTTAAGGTCGAAAAGTTCAAACCCCCAAAAGATGCTCATTTCGTTTTAATAATTTAACTAAATCAGTCATCTTTAAATGGACTTAAATAATAATTTTACAAAAATACTTCAATCAGATAGTATTTCAATATTCTTTCCTTTTCCCCCTAAAATGGTCTTAACTAAAAAATTGTTCAATTTAAGTTAAGTTAAATTACTTTAGCCAAATAATTAATTGTCGGATAACCACATTAGTGGATATCCTATGTGCTTTTAAAACCTTCCTAGAATGTTAATAAGAGCCTCAAACCCCTTTACAAGTTTTCACTAGATTCCTGTTATAGTCCTGTGGAAATGAATAGTTTTCTTGATTTTTATTTAAAATTAAGTGGCGACTCTTAAACCAGTCTAAAATATATTTTCCTAATAAAACAATGATCACATGAGATTATGCATGAAGTGAATGGACTACTTGAGTCATAGTTGTATCTAGGTTTCTTGGAATTGAATGCTAGATTTATTAACTCAATATGACCCTTGAATGCAATATATGTGAATTATGCATGATTGTGAAATTATATACATGTTTATGAACACTTTCAGAGGGTAGTATCTATGATGATAATGTTGTTGTTGTTGTGTTATTGTAAGGACAATTATACACACACTCCATGCATAAATATCATTATGAAGTATATGTGGTGTCAATTGAAAGTCTAGTTCTCATGTGCACCTTTACATACTATTACACATGAAATGTACATGACTATTATGATCCACATGAAAGGTGGAGGTGTTAATTATGATGTATATTGTGGTATTGATGCAAGATCCTTCTTTCCTATAACCCTACACATGACTATGTACGATATGATATGACTACGTATGATATGTTAAGACTATGTATGATATGTTATGACTATGATTATATTATTGTGTTGATTTAAAGGTTATTCTCATTAACACCATGAACATGACGTGAAAGGTTTACTCACATATTGATGATTCTAAGGTTGAAAGGACATTATCATCTAATGAATCCATGAGCTACAATGATATTGTATTGGATTGTGTGTTAAGTTACCTTTCCATAAACAATGATGTTAAGTAAAGACTTAAAGAAAATTAAGCTTAGCACCGAGTGGATAGGAATAAGAGTTGGAAACCTTTTACCTCAGTTAGTTCAAGTTGCCAGTAGCAATCTCCCTATCCCATAACTATGTCCCCACATAGGTTCTTAGCTAATTGATCCACCTATAAGCTAAATATGTTCATTCTACCTTAGGCAAGTAAAACACCACTTTCCGGTATGGGTTCATGATACCGAATTCCATGTTGCTCACATGGTCTTTGTCGGTTAAGGCTATATCTCCCTACATGACAAGTAACATGAACCATGACATGAACAAGTAACATGAACAAGAACAAGAACAATAAAAAGGGTTATTTACTATAGTCCCCTTAAGAGGTTCTACTTAGTGTGAATGGGGGGTATGGTACTTCATTCATGCATTGCACAAGTAGGCTTTGAGAGTGGGTATGGTAGGTTTCCCTCGTGACATGACGATTATGAGTTATGCATGCTTTATTATGAATTATGAACATGAACATGAACATGAATATGAACATGGACTATGCTTATGACTTCTAAATAGGTTTATTTAGTATAGGTGGGGGTATGGGACTTCACTTATACATTGCACAAGTAGACTTATAAGGGAGTTGTGGTATGGTTTCCTTATGCTATAAACACATGTGAATTGATATATGCATGATATGTATTGGTGCTATGAGTGACTTTACTTATTACAAGTTATGAACATGAATGTCTCTTTGTCTATGAATGTTGGTTAGGGCTAAAGATTAAGGTATGTTATGCATGATCATGGGGGCCTAGAAGTGATACTTAGTGTAGATAGGATTATGGGGTCCTATCTATGAATTGCACAAGTAGAGGTCAAGGTTGCTTATGTGATAATTATATTATGATGAGATAATATTGGTATTTGTGTATGTGTATGAACTATGACTTGTGAAGATTCGAATATGAATTATGTTGATGTTGGAGACTATGCTTGATATTATGAATTATGTTGATGTTGAAGACTATGCTTTATATTGTGAATTATGTTGATGTTGGAGACTATACTTGATATTATGAATTATGTTGATGTTGGAGACTATGCTTGATATTATGAATTATGTTGATGTTGGAGACTATGCTTGATATTACAATGATATCTCTTATGTTATGATGAAGTGTATGTGAGTTGCCTTATGAGTTGCATTCTCCAACTATTTCAAAGATGATGTTCTAAAATGGCATATAGCATGGTTTGAAATGAAATGTCCCTATTATGCATGTTTTAAGGATTTTTGTGCATTGCTTCCATACTTAGTACTCTTTGTGCTAACCCCATCTTTCTAATTTTCTATAAGTGTAGGCTTTGGTGATATTGGATTCCTAAGTACATAGGAGATCAATAAGATTGGTGAGTCCTTATTGTATTCGAGGGCTTAACCATGTGTCTTTTTTTTTCTTTCTTTTATGCTTAAACTTATGTAAGGGCTATGTCCCTAAGATTGTATTTCAAGAGTTTAAATTCAAGTGTTAGATGGTTTGAGACATAGTGTTATAGATTCTCTCTCATTTTATAAAAGACTTCGATTGTAAAGAAAAGTTTTAAATTCCGTACTACTTTCCTATGATCTTATGTCTATGATTATGCTAAGCGCTTGTATGAGACCCCTTCGGGATCAAGTATACCGTGTTACGTCTATGGGGTACCCTGGGTCGTGACATTGAAATAGAGGAATTTGGGAGCTCCATGGATGAAAATTATCATACCGTGAGTCCAAATGCTAGCCTTTAACATAAAAAACCTAGTTGAATCCTTCTTCTTCTTCTTCCAGTTTCTAGAGTGACAATATTTGGAGAGGAGTTTTGTTTTCTTTTATGAAATTGGAAGAATGAATTAAATGGGTTAATTTGGGGGATTAAAAAGCTTATATAGGGGTTCTAAACATAGGAAAAACAACATAGTATAGGACCTAATATAGACAAATGGGTAATTGCAACTATTCGTGCATAGCTATATATTAGTCAGTAGACTAAGCTATAAGGGAGGTAATTTTCTGTCGAACAATTAACCCTAAATCAAGTGATTTCTCTCAAACATCAACAAGAATGTAAAATAAGAGAAGCCCACACCTTAATCCATTCACTCTCTAGAGCTGAATATGTGGGATTAAGTTTAGGATTCACTCTCTCGAGTTGAACCTAGGTCAACCCAATACCCACAAACCATCAATGAAAAACCTTAGTTATAAAACCTCTATCTCGAGAAAGCCAAGAACACAAAGGAAGAACTGCATTTGCAACTACAATTCTTAAGTTAAACCACAGTTAAGGATTAAACTCACTTTTTAATAGAATTTAAGCTAATAATTAGCAATACACATACGCTAAATCAGCCCATAATCACATAATCACACCTCAAGAATTGGAGTTTTAGCTAGACATAGTAAAAAGGTAAAACACTTACCAAATTGATTACCCATCAGCTGGGTTAGAGTAATTTTGTCTTTACAATACTCCAATTTGATGAATCTCAAAGACCCACTTCCAATTTCTCAAAAGTGAATTTTTTCAGTCCCTCAAAGCTAAGGAAAAACTCTCTACAAAAAAACGGTCTCAAGATTATTTTCTAGGTTCTAAGAATAACAAAAATATAAAAAAATATCTATACTAGATGTTCAAAACCGTATTTATAGTCATCGAATATAAGCTACAAAATCTCTTTCGGTGAAGTAAGTCGGGCTCGCTGAGCCACTCGACGAGCTGCCTTTTGGTCTCTTCCATCGCCCTTTCGCCTTGGCATTCAACATCCTTAAGGTGTGTAACTTTGGGCGATCTATCTTAGCTTCGTGAAATCAGTTGGTGATTTGCTGAGTGCTGTCTTTCTTCACCAACTTGGTTCTTTCCTTCAGAGATTGGCACACTGGTACTTTAGATGGTCTGATGGTCTGCTCAGCGACACGCCGTGTGCTCTTGCTGATCCTCAGGCTCGCCTATCTTCACTTTTTCAGCCTATTTTGTTCCTTTTCACCTGTTAGTCTCCTTGTTTTGTTCCTCAATCTATATTCCTGAAAATGAAGGATTTAACATCAGTTATTGGCACAAAATAAGTATGTGAGGACACTTAATCTATACAAACACAGCCCTAAATGAGTCCAAATCCAGAACTCATCTAAACCCCCAACTTAAACTTTTTCTTGTCCTCAAGTTCAGTAGTTCAAAAAGTGTGTTTAAAACAGTGCTACAAAAGACTCAATCGTGAATGCACACAACAAGACTCAACTTACTAATGCAAGGATCAATTGGGCACTCAAAGATTCAAGTAGTGACTTACCATTATCAAAGGTACTCAACTGCACAATACTTGCTTCGAATCCAAGTTCAAGCTCAACAAAGGTATTCAAATGCCCTCACAACAAAGATGATTCTCTATTCACACACAATTGCATAACAATTCATAGTTTTGGAATCACAAAAAAACTCTCACACTTACAAAGATGAACACATGCATGACTTCACCCATATGTTTCCCCTTATTTTCCAATCAACATTCGTTTCAGCTTACTAAAGATCAAAAAGGTCTTTTCAAGGCTTGTAACGGGGTAGAGTGTCAAGGTTTGGTAATTCAAGCTCAATGGTTGCTATCCTCATGAAATGTGGTTTGAACGTCAATCTCTTCCTTTTCTTCAATAACTGAATCATGCTCAAAATTCACCCCATTATTCAACTTTCAATGGAATACTAGACACCCCATTTCTTTTGAACTTTCACAACTTTATAATTCTTTTTCTTTTGTTTTATTATTTTCTTTCTCTTTTTTTATATGGAGTGGTTCCATCTTTTTTTACGGCCATTGCTAGAAGGGGGAATTTTCACATTCTTGATTTACTTTCTCTTTTCACCACACTCCCAACTTAGGCTTTTGGCCTAAGTTGGCTATTCAAACAAACCACACTGCATGAGGATTATGGGTGAATGGATAAAGAAGGGTCATAATTTCATCAAGTTTCTTCCAACAAAAGGATAAAGCTCAAATAGGGTCCAAGCAAGGTTCACACATCTCACAAGGTTGGCCACAAAAGAGGTCTATTGTTAAATTGTTTCACTCCTATAAATCGTTGCCTGGACACATCTTGGTGGCTCCCAGGTGAATGGAATACCGCTAACTATGGGCTTCTGCTAAAATTTATTACCTGAAATCATCCACATTTGGAACACATAATCGACCTTGGTATCTAATTACCCCATCTCCCCATTGGGAGAATGTCTAAATGGATATCTTAAGCACCACCTCTTTCAATTCTACCAAAATGGGATCAAGACCTTGCTTGTCATTCACATCCACCAAAAAAGAAGATTTCGAACCATTGTGGACCATAGCACCACCTTTGGTGGAGTCCACTAGTTGAACACCTAGTCGAGCCAACCTATAAACATCTTGAACAAACTATTTATTTTCTTCTTCAATATGAGCAACACTACCCATAGATAATTGAGTAAGAGCATCCTCTACCATATTAGCTTTACCGGGGTGATAAAGAACACTTATGTCGCAATCGTTCAATAACTCAAGCCACCTTATTTGGCGAAGATTTAGATCCTTTTGATTAAACACATATTGCAATCTCTTGTGATCGGTAAACATATCTATATGTACTCCATACAAATAATGTCTCCAAATCTTTAAGGCAAAAACGACCGCCGCCAATGTCTCCAAATCTTTAAGGCAAAAACGACCGCCGCCAACTCAACGTCGTGAGTAGGATAATTCTTCTCATGGATTTTAAGTTTCCTTGTGGCACAGGCAATAACTTTCCCATTTTGCATAAGCACACATCCTAGCCCAATTCTAGAGGCATCACAATAAACCATAATGCCATATGTTCCTTCCGGTAAGGTCAACACCGAAGCACAAGTAATTCTATCTTTCAACTCTTGAAAACTATTCCCACACACTTCAGACCATATGAACTTAGCATTCTTTTGAGTTAAAGTCGTCAAAGGAGAGGCAATTGAAGAGAAAGCCTCAACAAACATTCTATATTAACCGGCTAAACCCAAGAAACTTCTAATATCCGAGGGAGTCAGAGGTCTAGGCCAACTCTTGACCGCATCTGTATTTTTAGGATCTACCTCAATAACCTTACTCAAAACAATATGACCAAGGAAAATACGGACCTTAACAAAAATTCACATCCTCACTCCTTGAGTAGATCAAAATATCATCAATGAACACAATCACAAGCATTTCAATGTATTGTCTAAACACCTTATTCATGAAGTCCATAAACACCGCCGGAGAATTAGGTAATCCAAACGACATTACTAGGAACTCATAATGACCATACTAAGTTCGAAAAGCCGTCTTTCGGATGTCATCAGTTTTCACCCTCAGTTGGTGATAACCTGATCATAGATCAATCTTAGAGAAATAACTTGCCCCTTGAAGTTTGTCAAATAAATCATCTATAATTGGGAGAAGATACTTATTCTTACTAGTCACCTTGTTCAACTATCGATAATCGATACACATACAAAGAGAACCATCTTTCTTTATCACAAACAAAACTGGAGCACCCCATGGAGAGATACTCGATCGGATGAAACCCTTATCAAAAGAATCTTTTAATTGTTTTTTCATCTCCTTAACTTCTGCCGGAACAATTTGATGAGGAATAGAGATAGGTTATGTGTTTTGGGGAAGGTTAATACCGAAGTCTATATCCCGCTTGGGAGGATTAATGTGTAGATCATCTCGGAACACTTCCGAAAACTCATTTACAAGAGGGATCGACTCAAGAGAAGGGGTTTCCAAATCTACATCCCTCACACTTACTAGATGGTAAAAGCAACCGTTAGAAATCATATTTCTAGCTTTATGATAAGAAACAAGCTGACCCTTAGGAATAGAATTTCCCCCCTTCCACTCTAGGATAGACTCATTCGGGAACTGAAACTTGACTACACGATTTCTACAATTAATAGAAGCATAACATGAGTAGAGCTAATCTATACCCAAGATATCATCAAAGTGTAACATATCAACCTCTACAAAGTCAACAAGAGTGATTCTATGGGACAAGGAAACACGACACTTTCTATAGACCCTCCTAGCCACAATAGAATCACCAACAGGAGTAGAGAAAAAAAAAGTTCTAACAACACATCCGGAAGAACATCAAACCTCATAGCCACATATGGCATCACAAAAGACAAGGTAGCACCGGGATCAAGTAAATCATATACATCAAGTTGGAAAACAATCAACATACCGGTAACCACATCCGAGGAACTCTCTTGTTCACCTCGGGTCTGAAGAGCATAGAAGCGGTGTTACTTAAGAGTATTGGAACCCGCACCACTAGTAGGAGCTTGATTTCCCTCTCTCTCCTTGGACGTAAAGATTGGAAAATCCCTTATTTTTGTGACTACTTTTACCACAACTATAACAACCATCTGTGTTGGCTAGGCACATACCATCGTACTTCTTTCCACACTTAGTGCAATTAGACCTAGGAAATGAAGATGCACTATCATTACCTCCTTGATGCTTAGGGTTAGACACCATATCTTTGTTGAACTTAGGAGGAGCATTGGAGGAACCTTGACCAAAAAACCTTTGCCGGAATCATAGACAACCTTGTCCATCGGACCTTGTGTTAGAGAAATTACCATCACCGGTCTTAGCCCTTTTTTCCTCCCTACACTTTTCCTTGAGTTTATACTCCTCAATTTGTTGTGCATGTACCATGAGACAAGAGATGTCCATATCATCAATTATCATTGCGGTTCGACACTCTTTAACCACCGTTTTGGACACTTCCAAAACAAACTTACTCATCTTAGCTCTTGAATCCGCAACCATTGTTGAAGCATATTTGGATAATTGAGTGAACTTTAGAGAATATTCCCTCACAATCATACGCCCTTCATTAAGGTTAATGAACTCTATCACCTTAGCTTCTCTCATCTCATGTCCTTCCATTGGTTATACCATATTTGAGCCACACCTTCCAATTGGTAAGCGGTAAATTCGCCTTTTCCATCGGCACAACTCCCATGATCATGAACACATTATCGACCTCATCGATAAACTCTTGAGGATCTTCCTCAACTTTGGAACTATGAAACTATAGAGGATTCATTTTTTTGAAGTCCCTCACTCTTGAAGCCACCAAATTCACATTTTAGCTTGCGGGAACCACAACCTCCCTATTGGCTAGGGCCGTCACGGCTTGAGCCAATAGTTGAAAAGAAGCCCTAAACTCCGCATTAGAAACATGCTCGGCCAAAGGATCGACCGGAACTTGAGGAGCTTGGGGAGGAGCTTCTTATTCCACATTCTCCCTCTCATTCCTTCTAGCATAAGATCTTCAGGTAGCCATATCCTGAAGAACAAATGACAAGGATTAGGAGAGAGACCTTTTAGAGTTAAAATCTATCGCACGACTTAGGAGTAATAAAAGAACTGGAGTTTCCTAATCATCTTGTCACTTCTCATTCATAAATGTGGTGCGCTTCACACATCACAAAAGGATGAAATCAATACCAATTATGTTCTCCATAATCTAGGTATTGCAATCTGCGTCTTTACAATGATCCAAAATGCTTAGTACTGAAAACCCAGCTCAAAATCTACTAGAAAATTCCTTAACCTAAGTAAAAACAAAGTTTCCAACAAAGGTTCAAAGTTCTACAATGGAAAAATTACTCAGGAAATGACTTTATCCTTTTTCTGCTTTTCAAAATTCAATTTATACGTTCTTAAAATTTTCCCTTCAAGATCAAATGGCGAAGTAAGTTGAGTGTCACCGACCAAGTCGGCGATGTGCCAATAGTCACCATCTATCGCATTCATGCCTTGTCTCTTCAACCTCAGAGTTTTGTACAGGATCGAGGTCACGGATTAATTCGGTGGTCCACCGATTGTCCATGTCCATTGCCATGTTGGCTTGTTTCCTAGGGTTGGCATGCTGGAACTTTGGGCGAGCTGACGAGCCACTCGGATGTTCACCGAGTGGTCTTGGCAATCACCAGGATTGGTTTTCTTCAACTTCTCCAGCTTTTCTCACTTTTTTTCCCGATAATGTCCTTGCCTTGCTCCTTTACCTTCATTACTGTAAATCAACATTTTAACATCAGTTTGAAGCATAAATTAGGCATTAAGGACAATAAACTATGAAAATAAAACCCTAAATGAATCAAAATCTCAGACTCATCAATATGCATCAAAAGTAAAGACTTTCATCATACTAGTGACAACATCTGGCGAATTCTTCTGCTCTTGGCGACTAGTGATAGCATATTGATGGTTTGTTCATCTGCATGTCCCTAAAGTAGCTCCTCTAGTTGCAGCTCTTTCTTCCAGGGTTAGTGAAGAAGATTGGGCTTTATTTCCCCCATTACTATTACCCTGCATGTTCTTAGGGCACTCTCTCCGGAAGTGACCTATCTAACTACCCTTGAAACAGCTAGTGGAGCCATCGTAACACGCTCCTGGGTGGTTTCTACCACACATATCATTTGTAGGAGTCCAGTTGGACCCTTATGCCACACTAAATTGAGATTGAGCAGGTCGAGCTCTGACGTTTTGCGAATTCTGATTCCTGAACTCACCTCTGTTCTTTGGTGTAGGTGCACTAGCAGATGATGGTGCAAGTCTAGCTGTCTTTTGTTGAAAAGATGACCGGTTAGCATTACCAACCTTCTGTTGTCTAGACTTATTACCTATTGTCTTAGCCTTCTTGCTGCAGAATTCTTCCCTATCTGGAAACTTGTTTTCCTCAACTTGTTGTACATGGATCATAAGCCTTGCTATATCTATGTCCCCTATCAACATAGCAGTCTTACCTCTTTGCTTGACAAGTGGGATAGTTAAGACACAAATAGACTCATCCTGCTCCTCATATCAGCAACCATCTCCAGAGTATAACGTGATATTTGAGTAAACTTAAGGATATACTCATGCACACTCATGGACTCCTGCTTAAGAGTGAGAAATTCTCTTACCTTTGCCTCTCTCAACTCACGAGAAAGAAATGCCCCATGAAGGCACTTTGAAACACAGCCCAGCTCACAATTAGTCCCCTTAAGTCCATATCTTTGTCCATTGGTCGTACCATATCCTAGCACCACCCTTGAGTCGGTATGCAGCTAATTCCACATGTTCGGCATCAGCAATGTGCATAACCTAAAACACCTTCTGCAGTTCCTCCGTAAATTTCTATGCTTCCTTAGTGAAAACTAACCCTCTAAATTCTGGGGGGATTTATCCTCAAGAACTCACATATCTTTGATGTACCAGCCACATCCTGACGAACCACTCTTTGTTAATCAGCTTTGTTGGTCACCACTTGACTCAACATTCGGATAGCATCCTGGAACTCAGTATTAGTGACCTCTCATAGGGGTTGCACTTCTGGTGCATTGGGTACCCTTTGATCCTGAGGATCAATATTTCTCCTAGCGGGATGATCTCTAATAGCTCTTTGTGGAGGCATGATCTGAAAAGATACCCGCTAGCACGAATTAAAGGAAAAGTTTATAGAGTTGATCTCTATCACACGAAAAGAGTAAAAATGAAGTAAATTTTTTCCTAAATTTCGTAGCCTCCTAATTATAGATGTGGTGCGCTTCACACCTATAACAAGGACTCTACAGACATGGCTACATAGACACCCTTGGACTCTTGAATTTTGTACTCTGATACCAATTTTCTCATGCCTCGAGTCTACACCCTTGACGTTATTGGCACTCGAGAACCATCGCCTATCCCCAAGCGAACCCTTGGCCTTCCTCAAAACTCAGTGGAAGACTTACTCAAATATATAGGAACCTCAAACGTTACTCAACTCATAAAGATATCTTTACTAAAAATAGTTTAACTCACAACTATCTGAAATACTCAAATGAACATAAGTGTTCAACTCAAAGTCTTTCAAACATTACAAGGGAAATGGAAAAAGACTCCTCAACTAGTATTGTCTATTAAGCCTCTAAAATACTATGATGAAAGTCGGGACAACACCCAGGACATCCTAACAAACTAGAAAGTAAATGTGGAACCCTCCGAAAGCAAAGAGGCTCACCAAAGCTAACTGGGACTATAAGTGGTATCAACGGAGCACATGTTAATGACCCTGAATACCTATTTTTGCATCATGAAAAGATGCAAGCCAAATGGCGTCAGTTCATTGAATGTATGAGCATGTAAGGGGAACCCTGAAACATAATCCTAAGCTGGAACTGATAAAAAGGAAGCATACTCACCTCATCTCAACTTAACTTAACTCAACTCAAGAATACTCAACTCAATATGGAAGCAAAATTTAAGATGCAATTTATATAAAGCTTTTAAAACAATAGATAATAATTCTATGTATATAAAAATATACAATAGTAAATTTTCCTTTTATTTGGGAGATTCTCTAACCGACAACTATCACTATGAGTTATGTGATGATAAGTCGTCTCGCCCACGCTGCCAGAAATGTCCTATACCTTTTTGGAGTATAGGACTTCCTCTAATAAGTGTATCCACTAAGCTATGCTTAAAATCAATAAGGAATCATATAGAAAGTATGATCCTTTACCCATGTTGGTATACATGGTTTATGAGGATTTTGAGTTGTCTGAACTCATCTCCATTTTGGTGATCAATACTACTCCCAATAATATACAACTCATGCTCATATGTTTAAAAATAGAACTCTTCCTCAATTTTAGATTAATACTAAAAAGATCCACTTAAAAGAGGTGATGCTCAAGACTCCTCATAAACTCATTTAGAAATCAATGTTTCTCTCCTTTTAAATGAAAAAGTGTTACATACTTGGGAATACTGAGGTCCCTTTTACTCATTTACTCTTGTCTTAAAACAAGTTATAAATAATTGTAGAAGACTTCTCAAAAATACTTTCTCGAACTCCCCTCTTAACTTTACCTTGAATTTGGAGTGAATTTAAGAGCTATTATTAGAATGTGGGATATCTCAATGATTTAGGAAGGTTTAGATAATTGATAATAAGAAATGAGCAAAAACACAAATTGGAGAACACTGGCATGACGTGTATGATGAATTAAATTTTTAGTCACGAAATAATTTTTTCAGACAGTGGACTCAATATCCTCTCCGTGATGCAGAGAGGGGCTGACTATTCGGAAGATGAAATTTTAAAACTTCTCTGTGACACGGACATGTGCGTATAATTTTGCCCGATCTTTTCTTCCTGTCCCAAAATTGATTCAATTCATACCCAACGCAATTCCATGGTCCAATTTCACGAAATTTCACAAACCCAAAACATTTTCAATGAAACTGGCCCAAAACTCTATCAAGAGACTCAACTCATTCGCAAAACTCTCACCTCAAGGACTCAAAGACCTCCATTATCAATTAAACTAAAGAACCTCTCAAGAACTCAATAATTAACTTTTCACGTGATTGGTATGAGGGCGAACAAATCCAACACTATGAAATCTTACATAACTTGTATGAACTATGTTCTTGGAGAAAATCCTCAAAGCTTGCAAGAATCTTGAATGTTCTTATTTTTCTCCTCTTGAACTTCTCTCTACCCAAACTCTATGCTCTTTTGGAATGACTAAAACCGATTCCAATTAGTTTAGACCCCTAAATTGCTGAAAAACAAACCATGAAGTTCCCTTCAAGGCATCAAACCCAATTTCATCAATTCTAGGTTATAAACATGGAATAGGCATGGATCTATGTAATTTCATCCTAAAACCATGTCATCCTACCAATTCTATCATAAAAAATCATAATCCACTCAATTGGATCAATATTAGTCATAATCCACAATATTGGAAGAAACCCTAACTAGAATTGGGGATTTAGACTTCTCAATTGGGGAATCTTAAGGGACTCCCTGGGAGAAAGGATATCATGGATGAAAAGCCATCATACCTTAGTCACAAATCCCACAAAATCATGAAGATTGGGAGACTTGATCTTGACCTAGCTTCAATCTCTTTCTTCTTCTTAACCTTCTAGAGAGAGAATATTTGATAGAGAGTTTAGGTTTTCTTTTGGGAATTAAGAGAATGACTTAAATGGGTGAATTTAGGGGTATAAATTACTTATATAGTTGGTCTAGGTTTAAGCAAAACCACACCACATTGATTTAAATAAATCCAGAAAAAACCCTTATTCCTAAAATTAACTACCAGTAGAGGACCTACGGACCCCCGACTGAAGGACCGCCGACCGGACAACGGACTGTCCTGCAAATCCGTCATTTGGTGGTTAGAGACTGAGTTATGGGCCTTAGACTTATAGATCTTCGACCACAGACCGTGGTCTGACCGATGGTCTGTTGGTCAACCGCGGTCCTGAGGTGTGAGTCAAGTTGAGGTGCCCCAACCACGGACCCTACCTACGGTCCGTGGTTCCAACCACGGTCCGTGAGTGGCCACCGTTGGTTGGCACCTGCAACTTTTCAGAAAGTTGCTATTTTACCACTTTTGAATCTGGGGTGGTACATTATCTCCCCATTGGGATCATTCGTCCTCGAATGAGATTCTAGGCACATTTCTAAATTAAAAAACTCAAGACTAGCAGCCAATCATGCATGCACCTCATCAAAATGCACACAACCGACAAGGAAACATCAACTCCAAGCTAAACATACTCAATGTACCATATGGAAGTAGGAACTACATCTAACAACCCAATATGCATGAAATTTCGGATTTCTTACACTTAAGGAGGAACTACCACCTCCAAACTCAAAAGCAATGCTCAACACAATCTCATGGAGCCTAAATGAAATTTATGCACCAAGTACATATTCAAGGAGGGAATCTCCACTCCAAGATAAGGCATGTTCAACAACTCATCTCATGAAGTCTATAGGCAACTCATACTTAATGCATAACAACTTGAGGGAAAAATACATCATAAAAGCCATTTTTTCTTTCAAAACTTAAGCTTTTTCATGAACATGCATAAAACAAGGAAATCATGGAAATACATAAAAACACACATGACTTCAACAAGAGCAACCGAAGAGAAAAGTCATTACCTCAAGCTACAGTAGAAGCAAAAAGATGATGATATTGGGACATCATATTAACATCGGCCTCCCAAGTAGCACCCTCAACTAGATGGTTTATCCATAATACTTTCATGGAAGCAACCTCTTTGTTCCTTAATTTCTTAACTTGCCGATCTAGAATCTCAACCGAAAATTCTTCATAAGAAAGGTTCTCTTTCACTCTTAATCCTTCTAGGGGGACTATGTATGTAGGATCTCCAACATACTTTTTCAACATAGAGACATGGAAAATTGGATGCACCAATGCAACCTCATTTGGCAAATCAAGCTCATATGCAACCTTACCAACACGCCTCAAAATTTCATATGGGGCAACAAAATGGGGACTAAGTTTCCCTTTCTTACAAAACCTCATTACACCCTTCATGGGTGAGATTTTCAAGTAAACCCAATCAAGCACATCAATATCAAGGTCTCTCCTTCTAACATTCGCATAAAACTTTTGTCTACTTCGGGCCGTTTTCAACCTCACTCTGATGAGTCAAACTTTCTCAATAGCCTCATAAACTAACCCGGTCCCTATCAAGGCAACCTTACCCACCTCAAACCAACCTATAGGATATCTACACCTCCCACCATAAAGACCCTCAAACTGAGCCATACCAATACTAGAATGGTAGCTATTATTATAGGAAAATTCAATCAAAGGCAAATGATCATCCCAATTTCCCTTGAAATCAATCACACTACCTCTCAACATGTCTTCCAATGTTTTGATTGTTCGTTCACTTGCCCATCAGTTTGGGGGTAAAAATATGTGCTAAGCTTAACTGTAATCCCAAGACCCTTTTGGAAAGATTTCCAAAACTGAGAAGTAAACTGAGTACCCCTATCAAAGATAATGAGAAAGGGCACTCCATGCAACCTTACCATATCCCTCAAATACAACTTAGCATAATCTTCTGCAGAATAGGAAACCTTGACGGGAATGAAATGGGCCGACTTCGTCATTCGGTCTACTATAACCCAAATCAAATCATATTGGTCCCGAGTACGTGGCAACCCTACTATGAAGTCAATATTCAAATCTTCCCACTTCCAAATAGGAATGCTAATGTCTTGGGATAAACCTCCTGGTTTCTGATGCTCAACCTCTACTTGTTGGCAATTAGGACACTTAGCCACAAATCCTGCAATGTCCTTCTTAATCCCATTCCACCAATAGATCTCCCACAAATCACAGTACATTTTGGTGGCTACTGGTTGAATAGAATATCGAGATCTATGGGATTCTGATAGTATTTTTTCCCTTAAGTCATCAACATTAGGAACACTTAAATGACCTTGATATCTAAAGACACCATTTCCCCCTTGGGAGAAAGACTCAACGGACTTTTTAAGTACCACTTCTATCAATTCTACCAAAGTCAGATCAAGACATTGATTTTCTTTAACATCAGCCACAAAAGATGACTCTGACCCTTTGTGAACCATAACACCACCCTTGGCGGAGTCTTCCAATCGAACATCCAACGGGGCCAATCTATGGACATCTCGAGCCAACTCTTTTCTATCATCATCAACATATGCAACACTACCCATCAATAGTTGACTAAGAGCATCTGCTACTACATTTGCCTTTCTGGGGTGATAAAGAACACTCATATCATAGTCCTTCAATAATTCTAGCCACATTCTTTGGTAAAGATTTGCATCTTTTTGAGTAAACACATATTGTAAATTCTTATGGTTGATGAAAACATCAACATGGACCCCATACAAATAATGCCTCTAAATCGTTAAGGCAAATACTACCGTCGCTAATTCAAGGTCGTGGGTAGGATAGTTCTTCTCATGAACATTAAGTTTCCTTGAAGCATAGGCAATCACCTTACCATTTTTCATAAGCACAGATCCTAACCCAACTCTAGAGGTGTCACAATATACCACAAATCCAACCATACCTTCCGGTAAACTCAACACCGTAGCGGAAGTAAGTCTATCTTCCAATACTTGGAAACTTTTCTCACAAGCATTCGACCATATAAACAAGGCCTTCTTTTAAGTCAAAGTTGTCAATGGAGAGGCAATCGTAGAAAACCCCTTAACAAATCTTCTATAATAACCAGCCAAACCCAACAAACCTCGAATGTCTATCAGTGATAGAGGTCTAGGACAACTCTTGACTGCATTCATCTTCTCTGGATCTACCTCAATACCCTTGCTTGAAACTATATAGCCAAGAAAAGTTATGGACCTTAACCAAAATTCACATTTACTATACTTTGCATAGAGTTGTTGGTCCTTGAGAATTTGCAATACAATCCTCAAATGATCAACATGCTCATTCTCACTTCTCGAATAAATAAAAATATCATCTATGAACACAATTATGAACATGTCAAGGTATTGTCTAAACACTCTATTCATCAAATCCATGAATGTCATCGAGGCATTAGTCAAACCAAAAGACATCACCAAAAACTAATAATGAACATATCGGGTTCTAAAAGTCATTTTTGGAATATTTTATTCTTTCACCCTCAATAGGTGATAACCCGACCGGAGATCAATTTTGGAGAAATAACTTTCCCCTTGAAGTTGATCAAATAAATCATCTATTTTTGGATGAGGATACTTGTTCTTAATGGTCACTTTGCTCAATTGCAATAATCAATACACATACAGAGTGAACCATCCTTATTCCTAACAAACAACACCGGGGAACCCCATGGAGAGATGATAGGTTGGATGAAACCCTTATCCGACAAATCCCTCAACTTATCCTTCAACTCCTTAAGTTCTGTCGGAGCCATTTTATAAGGAGGAATAAAAATGGGTTGTGTATCTGGGAGAAGGTCAATTGTGAAGTCTATTTCCTTTTTGGGAGGAATACTGGGTAGATCATCGGGAAATACTTTTGGAAACTCATTACAACGGGGACCGACTCGAGAATAAGGATTACGGAATTCATATCCCTCACCCTCACTATATGATAGATACAACCCTTAGAAATCATTTTCCTAGATTTAAGGTAAGAGACAAATTGACCTCTAGGCATAGAATTTCCCCCCTTCCATTCAAGAATAGGCTCATTTGGAAATTGAAATTTGACTACACGGGTTCTACAATCTATAGAAGCATAACAGGAATGTAGCCAATCCATCCCAAGGATAACATCGAAGTCTATCATATCAAGCTCTACCAAATTTACTATAGTGACTCTATGGGATAAGGAAATGGGACATTTTCTATAGACCCATTTTGCCACCACTAAATCACAAACAGGGGTAGAGACAGAAAAAGGTTCTAACAACACATCGGGAAGCATATCAAATCTCATAGCCACATAAGGCATCACAAAAGACAAAGTAGCACCGGGATCAAGTAAAGCATACAGATCTCTTTGGAAGACTTTTAACATACCGGTCACCACATTCGGGGAACTCTCTTGATCACCTCTAGTTTGGAGTGCATATAAACGGCGTTGCTTGGGAGCATTCCCACCCGAACCACTTAGACCGGATGAAGGGTAGGATTGAGCCATACGACGAGTATCTCCCTCATTCTTAGCCACCGAAGGACAATTCCTTATTTTGTGATCCGTCTTCCCACAGCCAAAGCAAGCATTAGAACCCGCTGAACACTACCCTTCATGATTTCTCCCACAATTAGCACAAGTAGGCATCAAGGACCTATTACCATCTCCTTGAGATTTTGGGTTAGACAACCTCTCATTATTATGCCTTGGAGGAGCATTAGAAGAACCTTTCTTGGAGAACTTTTGCCAAAACCTTGAATGACCCCATCCACTAGACCTAGAATGTGAAAAGTTACCATCATCCACTCTTTCCCTCTTTGCCTTGCTAGATCATTCCTTGAGCTTTTCCTCTTCAATTTATTGGTCATGTACCATAAGGTGAGAAATTTCCATGTCAAGGACAAGCATAGCGGTGCGGCACTCTTTGACTACCATGTCGGACACACCCAACACAAAATTATTCATCTTGGCCCTACAATCCCCCACAATAAAAGAATAATATTTGGACAATTGAGTGAACCTCAAGGCATACTCCCTCACACTCATATTTCCTTTCCTAAGATAAATGAACTCAAGCACTTTGGCCCTTCTCATCTCAAGAGGGAAGAATCTATCAAGAAAAGAACTTTTGAACCTTTCCCATTCTATGGGATCCGCTCCTTCTTGCCTTGTCTCTTTCCATTGATTGAACAAAATCTTAGCAACACCTTTGAGTTGATAAGTGATATACTGTGAGTTTACGGTATTTTGATATATTTCACTTAAGAGTTATGTGTGTCTAGGGACATTTTGTATTGAAAATAATGTTTTGTGTGTTATGTTTGTAGGAAATAGGCTTTGACACGGTTGAGTGAGATGACAGCTGAAAATTTATAGAAGTGGCCACCCACGGAAATGACCTACAGACCATAGGTCTTGTGACGGTCCGTCGATGGGTAGGCATAGATGGGATCATCAGGGAAGTCTGACCAAGTGTGGAACCACGAAGCAATCCACAGACCATAGGTCAACCTACGGGTCATCCTGCACATCCGTAGAAGGTGTTCAGAGAGTTGAAGTTCCAGTACCTAATTAAAATCCTAAGTGTGAAAGGTTCCAGCCGTGTTGGAAAATTTCTAAGTGTTGACCAACGATGGGGACCTATGAACCGTAGGTCGACCCACGGTTCGTAGGTCGAGTCGTCAATCAAAGCCATGTCCCAGAAGTTTATTTCCTAATTTTGTTTCCGTTTTGTTTAGGACATGTTTTTCTATAAATAGGGTATGTAAACCTCATTTTTGGGGGTTAGACATTATTGTTTACTTTTAGTTCTTGATATTTTCTTTATGAATTAACTTGAAACTTTAGCAATTTTATTTCTGGATTTCAGTTTATACGATTTTGTCTTTGAAATTCAATTTGAGATTACGGGTTTCTTCTACTCTAAACATAAGTTCATGAATTCTTCACCCACTTCTACCTCCAGGGCACACATTCGTGGTGACTAGCAGCCTGATGCAGATGCTTACAGCAAAGGGTTGTTTTTTTGTATGGCTTCGGAAGATCTGCATGAGCACATGGCCAAGTTGAGGAGTGTCTGCAGGAATTGTGTGGGACGACTGGAGTTGGATATGAACATCATAGGGTTGAGAGTCTTCCCTATATCATTGATTGGAGATGTTGCGGTGTGGTTTTCTGAGCTTCCATACAACTCGATTCATACATGGGACCAATTGCAGAAGGTGTTCATGGAAGAGTATTTTCCGTTGTCCAAGAAGCTGAATCACAAGGACAAACTGAACAAATTTTTAGCACTACCTGGAGATTTGTGAGTAGTTCATGGGATAGGTTCACTGCATTCATAAAAAATGTTACGAATCACCGTATTGATGATGAGTCACTGAAGGAGTACTTCTAAAGAGGTCAGGATGACAATAGCAAGGTCATACTGGATACTATTGTTGGGGGATCATATGGTGAGTGCACTTTTGAGGAGATCGTTGATAAATTAGAGAATATTTCTTGAAATAATAAAGCATGGAGCACTAGAAAGCCAGACACCGGAAGAAACACTTTTGCAGTTCAAGCTACACCTAGTCAATCTGCCGATGACATTCGTGAGAAGATGGCTCAGATGAGGACAAAACTTGGGTTGGTGTTAAAGCATGTGAGTGGAGGAGCAGAAAAGGTGAATGTGGTAAACTACTTGACTAGAACTCCACCATCACCAGTTGAAGAATGCTACTATGAGGAGGATGCTTATTTAGTGAATGATTAGACGGGGGGTTTCCGAGCCAATGCCCAAGGTTCCAACTTGGATAATTGGCACCAAGGGCAAGGAAACCAAGGTCGGAACTATGGTAACTACAACTGAGAGGGTAACTATGTTCGGGATGGAAACTACAATCGTGACAACAACTACAACCGGAACAACTATGGCAATAGAAATGATAGAGTTGGACATTATGTTCCACCTGCAAATCAGGAATCTGGCAATAGGGAAGATGGGGGTAGTATGTCACGTATTGAGGATATGATGCAGAAGATGACGAAGAGGTTTGATACGATTGATGAGATTGTGAAAGAGATGCGAAACGACTTGTCTGGAATTGGTCAAAAAGTTGATGCCCATGCATTGTCGATCTAGCAACTTGAGTAGCAGATGAATCAGTTGCCCACTACAGTAAACCCACATCAGCCTGGCACACTTCCTAGTAACAGCATCAAGAATTCGAAGAATGATGGGCATTGTATGGCAGTCACTACTCGAGGGGGTAAACAGACCATTGATCCTCCTTGCCGTCTGAGGTTGAAATTGTGGTTGAAAAATATGATGATGAGCTTGAGGTTACTGAAGAGTCCAAGAATGCTACAGAGAAGGAAGTGGAGGTGACCCAAAAAGTTTTTCACATGCCTAGACCTCCACCGCCATTCCCACAGAGATTAGTGAAGAAGACTGAAGAAGGAAAATACCGTAGGTTAATTACTATGTTGAACAGCTTTCCATCAATGTTCTGTTGATAAAGGCTTTGGAGAAAATGCCTGGGTATGCAAAGTTTATGAGGGTTGTTAGCTTTGAGAATAATGAGAGGTTGCAACATTGTTGTGTTATTGCTACTAGGTCACTTGTGCTTAAGAAAGAGGATCCTGGTGCTTTTGATATTCCTTGTACCATATGGTTGTTGCATTTTGCGAAGGCGTTGTGTGATTTGGGTGCTAGCTTTAATCTAATGTCATTATCTATTTACAAGAAGTTGGTTTTAGGGGCTCTAAAACCGACTGTGATGCGATTACTCATGGCCCATAGAACTGTGAAGAAGCCCATTGGTGTTCTCCAAGATGTACTTGTGAAAATTGAGTCGTTTATTATTCCAGCGGATTTTGTGATACTTGATTGTGAGATTGATTTTGAGGTTCCCATCATCCTAGGGAGACCATTCCTTGCTACTAGGCACGTCTTGGTCGATATGGAGAGAGGGCAGATGAAGTTCTGATTGAATAGTGAAGAGGTAACTTTTAATATGTAGGTCTATGAACCAGGAAAGCGATCTCAAGTCAATATCAGTGGTGAATCATATTGTGGAGCGAGGGTCGGATGTGTCTATTAAAGAGAGGTTGGGTGTTGATGCACTGGCAGCGGTAATGATGAATTTTGAGGGTGATGGTATTCAAGACTATGATGAATTAGTTGCCGCACTTGATAGGTTCGAATTCCATTCCAAACGAAAGAAATTGGAGTTAGATATGAAGAATCGCAACTCTCCACCCGCAAAACCGTCTGTTGAAGAGGCTCCAAAATTGGAGCTCAAGGCTCTACCATCGCATTTGAGATATGTATTCTTGGGGAAAGATGGTACTTTTTCGGTCATCATTGCGGCCGATTTGAGTGAGGTGCAAGTTGAGGCATTGATTTCTGTGTTGAAGAGGTTCAAGAGGGTGATTGGATGGACTATTGCGGACATTATTGGGATATCACCTGGCATTTTTTCTCATAATATCCAACTCATGCTTGACCTCAAGCCTAGTATCGAGCACCAAATGAGACTATATCCACATATGCAAGAGGTAGTGAAAAAGGAAATCATCAAATGGTTGGATGTTGGAGTCATATATCTCATTGAAGATAGTAGTTGGGTTTGACCTGTTCAGTGTGTTCCTAAGAAAGGTGGGATTACTGTGGTTGCTAATGTGAAAAACGAGCTTGTTACGATTCGGCTAGTGACTGGATGGAGAGTATGCATGGACTATCGGAAATTGTATGCTTGGACAGAAAAGGATCACTTTCCTATGTCGTTCATGGATCAGATGCTGGATCGTCTTGTTGGTAAGGGTTGGTAATATTTTCTTGAGGGATATTTGGGCTACAATCAGATCTCCATAGCTCCAGAAGACAAAGAGAAGACCACTTTCACTTGACCTTATGGGACTTTCGCCTTCAAACGGATGCCATTTTGGTTGTGTAATGCTCTAGCAACCTTCTAGCATTGCATGATGTCGATATTTTCATATATGGTGGAGGACACTATTGAGGTATTTATGGATGATTTCTCTATAGTTGGTGAATCATTTGATGGTTGTCTGATGCATTTGGCTGAGGTACTAAAACGGTGTGAAGAGTGCAATCTTGTGCTCAATTGGGAAAAGTGCCACTTCATGGTGAAAGAGGAGATCGTTCTGCATCATCAGATTTCTGAGAAGGGTATTGAGGTTGATAAAGCTAAAGTTGGGTTAATATAAAAGCTTCCACCACCTATCAACGTTAAAGGTGTTAGAAGTTTTCTTGGGCATACAGGCTTTTATAGGAGGTTCATCAAGGATTTCTCCAAAATTGCACACCCATTGTGCAAATTCCTCGAAAAGGAGTGTAAGTTTGATTTTGATGACGCTTGTCTGAGAGAATTTGGAGAGTTAAAAGAAAAGCTAGTTTCCGTACTATCATTATTTCACCAAATTGGGGGCAACCTTTTGAAGTCATGTGTGATGCGAGTGGAGTGGCGCTTTGTGTGGTATTGGGACAGAGGTGAGAGAAGATTTTTCATCCTATTTACTATACGAGCAAAGCTCTGAATGTGGAACAAATGAACTATACGGTGACTGAACAAGAACTCCTTCTCGTGGTTTTCGCATTTGAGAAATTTCGATCCTACTTGCTTGGTACTAAGGTCATAGTGCATACTGACCATTCTTCATTGAGCTGATGGCTAAAAAGGATGCATAACCAAGGTTGATTAGATGGGTATTGTTGCTGCAAGAGTTAGATTTTGAGGTAAAATATAGAAAGGAGACAGAAAATCAAGTTGTCGATCATTTGTCCAAATTAAAGGAGGAAGCTATGCTCAAGCTAGGTGATGGGACTGAAATTAATGATGCATTCCCAGACGAATAGGTTTTGGCTGCTTCTCATGATCTTATTCCTTGGTTCGCGGATTTTGCTAACTACTTGGGAAGTAATCTGGTTCCATCAAATTTTTCGTTTCATCAAAGGAAAAAGTTTATGCATGATGTGAAGAAGTTCTTTTGGGATAAGCCTTACTTGTTCCGTGTTTGTGCTGATGGGATTATTCGTCGATGTGTGCCCGAGGTTGAGATGATGATTATACTAGAGGTGTGTCATTCATCGCCTGTTGGTGGGCATCATAGTGGTATGCGAACTACTCATAAAATCTTGCAGTGTGGTATTACTAGCCTACTATCTACCAAGATGCTCATGATTTCACCAAGTCTTGTGATTGTTGTCAAAGAGAAGGAGGAATTTCAAAGAGACAAGAGCTACCTATGAATCCGATATTGGTGATTGAGTTGATTTATGTATGGGGCCTTGACTTTATGGGTCCATTTGTGAGTTCACATGGGATGAAGTATATTCTTGTTGCGGTTGATTTTGTGTCGAAATGGGTGGAAGCAATTGCGCTTTCAAACAATGAAAGGAAAAGTGTCACCGCATTCTTGAAAAAGAGTATCTTCTCCAGCTTTGGTACACCTAGGGCAATTATCAGCGATGGAGGTTCCCACTTTTGTAATAGGTTGTTCAAGGCGTTGTTAGAGAAATATGGAGTCTGTCACAATGTAACCACTGCTTACCATCGACAGTCTAGTGGGAAAGTTGAAGTGTCAAATAGAGAGATAAAGCAAATCCTTGCAAAGACTGTAAATGCAAATAGAACTAATTGGTCAAGGAGGATTGATGATGCTATATGGGCTTATTGCACCACATTCAAGACTCCCATAGGTATTTCCCCCTACCAACTTGTATATGGGAAGTCGTGCCATTTGCCGGTAGACCTAGACCATAAGGCTATGTGGGTGCTATAAAGAAGTTGAATTTGGATTGGGTCGCCTCATTGAGTCAAAGAGTGAATGACATGAATGAGCTTGATGAGTTTCGCCTAAAAGCTTATGAAAGTTCAGCTTCTACAAGGAGAAGATGAAGAAGTATCATGATCAAAAGATTAAAAAGCATGAATTTGTTGTGGGTGATCTGGTGCTTCTATTAAACTCAAGGTTTCGCCTGTTTCCTAGCAAGCTCAAGTCCAAGTGGACCGGGCCATTCAAATTCACTCAACTGTTTCCACTTGGAGCGGTCGAGTTCGAGAACAAGTAGGGAACAAGGTTCAAGGTGAACGGGCAAAGGATCAAAGTCTACATTGGGGAAGTTGGAGAGTGTGCAAGAAGTGATTGAGTCATATTACATTGATGAAGTCTAAGTAATCAAAGGGCATGCGTCGTGCCGCGACATTAAATCAAGCGCTGCATGGGAGGCAACCCAAGATGTACAATATATCCAACTATAGGTTTTTCTTCTCGATTTAGGAGTTTTCTTCTTTTATTTTAATTTATGTAACTCTTTAGATAGGTGTTTTATTTTTGTATAAGTGTTGGAAAGATATAGAATAGGGTATGTGTCTAAAAAGTGTCCAGAAAATATAAAAAGAAAGTCCTAATGGTTGCTACGTGTGCAAGGGAGAAGGCAAAATATGCAGAAAAAAGTTGTGCAGAGGTCTACGGACCCTATCGACGGTCTGTGGGTCCATCCATGGACTGTGAATGGCGTCTGTAGATCCCAGGTAAGTTTCCTAACTATTTTAAGTTTCAGAGTGACCTACGGTCTGTAGGTCGACCCACGGACCGTAGACGGGGTCTCGTGGGTCCAAAACTAGGGTTCTGCCAACCCGACCTGGACCCCCTTTAAATAAAACCATTCCAATTCAAAACATTTCCTACGTCCATCTAAATCCCCCAACCATTCTTCAACCTTAGAAATCCCCCTAATCACTCATATAACTCCCATATCATTCCCCATTCACTTCCCCAAATTCCCAAATCATCCCTTTCTTTCCCAAATCACCCATCTCATTCCCCAACGATTCCACAGTCTGGGTTTTGTGTCAAAGGCTTGCAAGGAGGATCTAGAAGTTTATTGCATCACACTCACCCACTTTGATTACTTGATAGGTAAACGACTTCGCCCTTACTTTGAATTCAGTGTTCATAGTTTGTATAATGAAGTCACGAAGTTGGTACTTGACCTTGGGTTGTAAATGTCATGTTTGAATGTAAAATTGTATGTTATAACACCCTTGGTATAATGGTATATGAGTGTGTAATTACTTAAAAACTGAGTAATTCAAGTTCATAGGCCGAATTGGATGTTTTGACTTAGGTTCATATGTATCGGTGTGATAAATTGTGAAATCCTGTAAAATTGGAACCCTGAGGATGATTAACTACCATATTACTTGTTGAAATGCATGTATAGTCCTAAGTTGTGTAAAAATTGGTGATTGAAAAGGCTTGAAAGTAGTGAACCATCTGAAAACCTGGCACAGACTGACCCACGAGACCCCGTCTACGGACCGTAGGTCATTCTACAGATCGTAGGTTGGGTCCGTGGGCCAGAAGCACATAATATTTTTGCTTAGTGTCGAACCACGGTGTGGACTACGGTCCATCTTTTCATCGACGAACCATTCTGCACATCCATGGTTCCATATCGAAGACTCAATTTTGGATACTCTGACATACGGAGGGGACCTACGGACCGTAGGTCCACCCACGGAACGTAGGTACCCATCGTGGGTCGGCAGTTCAGCTACTACCCATAATTTTTTTGTTTTTTGTTTTGCTTCATTTCCTGTTCTAAAATTCTTCCAAGTGTTTTATTGTCTTGTTATAGTACTAACTAAGCGTCTACAGGTACTATGGCCCCCAAACAAGCTCTGACTTATGCCGCAAAGGGCAAATCGAAGTCTGTTGCTCCCTCCCTCAGGCTGATCGATGAGGATACGATGGGGAGTACGTTCCACCTCCAACTAGGACATCCCCCGCTGCTCCACGCACTACATGGAATCGAGCCCGGAAGGTGATTCTCGATGTGGTCACTGCCCCCAGTCTGATGAGGGGGGCACACCGATCAGATCACCGGCTCGATCCGAGTCCACATCCGACTCCGGCTTCGGCTCTGGCTCTAGTTCTAATGGCATCACCATCTCATCTTCTGAGGCTGATAGTGCGGGTGACATTCCAGTGACTGCAGTAACGATCCTGCACCAGTTGCTGAGGATCCTAATCGATGGTGTGTGGAGGACAGTTTCAATTATACCGAGATGTCCACATGCTTAATGAGAATTAAAAGATGGCTCGACTAGTCACCGATGAACGTCGGGTTCTCACATGCAGCCTCCACACCGCTCCAGTCATTGAGGGGCTATTCTGCAGACACAGGTGTGAGTGGATGGTCGTCCCAAGGCACGTACAGCGAGGAGATAGT
The DNA here is from genome assembly GCF_900185275.1 of Solanum verrucosum. NCBI lineage: Eukaryota > Viridiplantae > Streptophyta > Magnoliopsida > Solanales > Solanaceae > Solanum > Solanum verrucosum. The sequence goes on from NW_026020045.1 coordinate 2,895,366, forward strand.
CGGGGTGTTCTACACCTCCTATGTCGCCACTATTAGAGGGTTCATCTCCAAGAAGTCCAAGTCGGCTGCTCAGCCTCCACTTGAGGCTACACTAGTTCGGGATTTTTCTGTGGACATCTTTGAGACCACCCTCTGCAGGTTCATCTATGGCCCGGACCAGACTCTACCCATCAATACAGTAGAGTTCAACTATCGGATGGTCATTATTCAGAACGGAGCATTTCAGCAGATTGCTGAGCAGAGGGAGTCCTTTGTGAGATGGCTAGCCCGATATCTTGATACTGATGGAGAGCGCACCGAATGGGTCCAGACCCAGAGTTTGGGTATTAAGAAGGCGACCCTGACCTTTGCCGCTAAATTTTTCTAGTTGCTAGTGCATAACTGTGTGTCCCCTACTCAGGCGGATAATGTGCTCACATGGGATCGTGCGGTGATGGTTGCAGCTATGGTTGTCGGGTTAGAGATAGATTTCGGCCGCATCCTGATTGCGGTGATTTATGAGGGGGCCTTCAAGGCCACCACCACTTTTACCTTCCCCTGCCTCATTAGCTGGGACTTCAGTGTACCGGTGTAGCACTTTGACAAGTTGCTTCATGCAACCAAGACTTTAGATATCGGCCTGATTTGGGATGAGGTCAATGTAGCTACACCTCACAAGGAGCCACAGGTTGAGGTACCACCACTGGGAGATGATCTCGTAGTAGATGTAGGTTGATGACCCTGCCCTTCCAGCCACTACAGTAGACTCCCAAAATCCTCCCTCACCGGCTGCAAGTCAGGCCCCGAGCTCATTCGGCACCACCCACTCCTCCGGCTCCTCCACCATCCATCTAGCTCGAGTTGTGAAGCCGGAGGCACAGATAGTCATATTACTACAGCACATTAGGTCGTGGATACAATGCTCAATTAACCAGTCTGAGGCTATAATGGAACAGCTTATGGACTAGAAGAATCAGTCCGTTCATAAGTGCTTGGATGCGTTCAAACTCTGAGTCTTGGAGAGGCCGGCCCCAACCATTGATCTATCCACTTTCCAGGCAGAGTTTGCCAACCTTCACGCGGATCTAAATTCCTTCCTAGTTCCTCCCGAGTCTGCACTCGAGGTTGTTCCCATAGATGGGGTTGACACCATTGTGATATCTGCTTTATTTGGTGATGATGTGCCACCATCAGATTCTTCCCATGATGTTGGGAAGCGCCCAGCTTCGGTTATGCTTTGGATGATGTTAAGGCCCATAGAATGAGGAAGAAGGAGCGACAATAGACTGAGGTGGCTCGGAGGGCATCCATAGTTGATTAGGATCTTAGACAACAGAGGGCTAGGGAGGTAGGTGTTAGCCCATCTAGTGGCATGAGAACTACTAATGGTGCCTTGAGAGTTAATGATAGCACTACTGAGGGTGCTGAGATGGTATATGGGAGCTCCACTGATCGTGTTCCAAGTGTTGATCCAGCGGGTTCCAGGAAACCGGACCCACCCGCCTCTTGAGTGGTCTTAGTATGCACCATAGGTTTGCTTCACCCGATCCTTTGCTTTTTACTTTTTTGTGCATTGGGGACAATTGCACTTTATTTTGTTGGGGGTGGGGTAAATGGATTGTGAGTGATAGGGTGAAGTCTGAGTAACCCAACTCATAATCCTCTCTTGGAGTTTTCTTGCCTGTGTTCTTTTCCCCCAAGAGACTATTTTAATTTCTGTTGAACCAGCATGTTTAGGAATGTATGTGTAGGAGTAAGTAGAAAAATGAAAGCATGATGGCATAAAAAGCATAAAAAAGTTCCCTGTCCAAAAATGTTGAAATGTGCTAAATTGATAGTCTTGATGAGTTGAATGTGTTGGATCTCAATGTGACATGATAAGGAACCAATTTGACCTCATGACTTAAGCTAAAACTTGAACTGGGTAATCTGATAATCTGATAATGAAACAATGTGCCAAGAGTGTTTGAGAAAAGTTGAATGTTCAGACAGTTTGAGCCAATCTAGAATTTGCCCCATTGGTCCTGCTAAGATGATCTAGGCTAGAAGTTGGGAAGTGATCATAGGACCTTGTTCAAATTAGTCCACTTAAGCCTAAAATGATCCAACCAAATGAAATCAATGCTCCCTTTGATCCAAATGTTTGAGCCTTAAATAGACCATTTCTTTTGATTCATCTAACTCACCTTCCCTAAAATAATTGTATATCTTCTTCTACAAAAGTGTCGTATAGAGTGTCAGTGTGTCGCTTGAGGATAAACAACATGTTTAAGTTGAGGGTGTTGATATACGGTATTTTTGATACATTTCACTTAAGAGTTATGTGTGTCTAGGGCCATTTTTTATTGAAAATAATGTTTTGTGTGTTATGTTTGTAGCAAATAGGCTTTGACGCGGTTGAGTGAGATGATAGCTGAAAATCTGCAGAAGTGGCCACCCATGGAGGTGACCTACGGACCGTAGATCCAGTGACGTTCTGTCGATGGGTAGGCATAGATGGGAGCATCAGGGAAGTCTGACCAAGTGTTGAACCACGAAGCAATCCACGGACCATAGGTCGACCTACGGGTCGTCCTGCACATCCGTAGAAAGTGTTCAGAGTGTTGAAGTTCCAGTATCTGATGAAAATCCTAAGTGTGGAGCCACGGAAGAGGACCCACGAATCGTAGGTCAACCTACGGTCCGTCATGCACGTCCGTCAGTGATGAACTGGAAGTTGAAGGTTCCAGTTGCTGTTGAAAAGTTGTAAGTGTTGACCAACGGAAGGGACTTATGGACCATAGGTCAACCCTTGATTTGTAGGTCGAGTCGTCGATCAAAGTCGCGTCCCAAAAGCTTATTTCCTTATTTTGTTTCGTTTTTGTTTAGGACATTTTTTTCTATAAATAAGGTATGTAAACCTCATTTTTTGGGGTTAGACATTATTGTTTACTTTTAGTTCTTGATATTTTCTTTGGGAATTAACTTGCAACTTTAGCAATTTGATTTTCGGATTTCGGTTTATACGATTTTGGCTTTGAAATTCAATTCGAGATTACGGGTTTCTACTACTCTAAACGTAAGTTCATGAATTCTTCTTATCAAAACATGAATTTTGATCTTTCAAGCATGAGTAGCTAAATCCACAACTAGGGTTGTGGGAACTATGAGTAATTAACAATCTATGAATAATAACTAAGTAATTTTTGAATAGTGTTGATGCATGCATTGGTAATTTTTTTGCATAGAAGTCTTTTTAACGAGAGCACACATTAGAACTCACGTTGTTGCTACTTGCCGGACCAAGGAGGTAGTTAAAAAGAAAAAAATTATCAATAAAGATTTAGTGTGATACTATCAATAATCTAATGTCAATTGGTGTGAGGGTGAAAACTAAGCCATACATTGATGTGATGTCTAATTTGAGGTAAAGGTAAGGGTTAGTAAATCATACACACGTAGCCGGACCAAGGTGCAGAGTGTAATTCCCTATTTGGAGGACCAATCACTTAAGGATACATATCTTACCAAGTTTGCATGTAAAACACTAGGAAAGGATTACTATTATTAGGATTACCGCGTGAAGAGCTTATGGGGAACACATACACTCTAGTATCTTTCTCTTATTGGTAACTTGAAGTTTGAATCTTGCTCACTTGTTACTTAAACAAAAATTAGTTATTTGTTTCACAAATCCCCCCCCCCCCCGCTTTTACTTACTTGTCTCGAAAATAAGTTGACTAAACAGATATAATAGTGAGTTAAGTTTAAGTCTGAACCATATTCCTCGTGGGTATCGACCCCAACCTACAAGTTGGGTTCTTTATTTGGCAACGATCGCTTATACTTCTTTAGGGAGGTGTAATTTGAGCATATCAATAAGCGGCCAATTCTGCCTTCTCTACCGGAGTCTCTACCATAATATCAAGTATCTTATAGACCTCGTCGATAAACTCTTGCGGATGTTCCTCAATTTTGGAGCCATAAAATTTTGGAGGGTTCATCCTTGTAAAGACCCTCACTCTTGACACCATCATACCCACATTTGGGTTCACGGGGACTACCACCTCTCTATTGGCTTGGGTCGTCAGGGCTTGATTCAACACTTGAAAATCCGACCTAAATTCCACATTTTTTACATTCTCAGCCAATGGGTCAATCGGAGCTTGAGGAGAAGCTTGGGGAGGAACTAGAGGTGGACCCTCTTGATCAACATTGTCCCCCCTCCCCCCATCCTTCCAGCAGCCCTTATAATAGTCATATCCTGAAAATCATCGGGCAAGGATTAGGATAAAGACTTTATTGAGTTAAACTTCATGGCACGACTTAGAGAAATGAAGAAGTGAAGTTTCCTAATCATCTAGTAGCCTCTCATTCATAAAGCGCGCTTCACAATTATGAACAAGACTCTACTTGACGTGGTTTGAGACATCGTAGAACAATTCTAAAACCTTGTGCTCTGATTACCAAGTTTGTCACAACCCAGGCTACCCCCTACATGTAACAAAGCGTATAAGACCCCAAGAGGCCTCATACAAGCCACTGGTCATATCATAACATAAAGTAAATAGAAAATGGTGCGGAAATTTAAAACATTTTCAATACAATCAAAGTATTTCATTAAAACGAGCAAAAGTCTAATATCATTGTCTTAAACCATCTAACATAAGAATAAATCTTGGGACACAGCCCATACAATAGTCCAATAAGAAAAGAAAGGCATTAGGGAAAAGGGTGGTCCAATCCTCGAATTCTATGAGGACTCACCAAATCTTCACTTTCTTGATCAACTATGAACCTAGCCACGACTGTGAGAATGAATGTCGTCGGACCCTACATTTTGATAAGAAATGTAGGCAAGAGTATGTGTTCGTACAATCATGTACTAAATATGATAGCTTGCATAAAGAATATAACATAGGCATTAGTCAACATAAGGCATAAAGCATAATCAATACATATGAAGCATTATAATGAAAGAGGAATACTTCCTTAAGTAACCTCACTTAACCTTAGCCAAGACTTAGGTCATCCGCCTCTGGTCAAGCTTACATCATGGAAGGCATATATAGAAACACTCCAAGCTAATCATCTTCATAACATAATCACATTATTCATACTTACTTTTAAAGACATGGGGATTCACCTATTTGCCTAACTTATAACGGCTAATGGGTATTTGCCTCTTGCCTTACTTACTTTAAGATCATGGGTACTCACCTCAACATCATTTCATAAGGATCATGGGTACTCGCCTACATGTCCATTCATCATAATAGGAACATGGGGAATAAACTCTTGTTCAATTTTAAGGAGTATGGGAAATCACCACATATCCTTCACATATGGAGGTCAAGGGTAGTCACCTCTAGCCTCATCATTTACATAGTCTTTTAGTCTAGATTAATTTTAGGTGAGAAATCATTTCGACCTAGACCCATTCATGTGAGTAAACCTTTCACATTCATACAATCATGCTTAGCAATTCATTGTGGGAAGTATCCCTTCCACACTACAACATCAACAATCAACAATTCATAGTCTAGGCTTTACTTTCAAAGCACTACTTCTCATGATCATCATCTATGCTTTACTCTCAAGAAATTAACTTCATATTCATCATATTTTATTCAATCTCAAGCAATTCTAATCATAATTCATCAATCCTATAAGGAGATATCTAAACCCATAAAGTTTCCCTTGAAGGCATCAAACCCAATTTCATCAATTCTAGGTTAGAAACATGGAATAGGCATGGGTACATGTAATTTCATCCTAAAAACATGTAATCCTACCAATTCTGTCATAAACAATCATAATCCACTCAATTGGATCAATATTCATCATAACCCACAACATTGGAAGAAACCCTAACTAGGATTAGGGATTTAGACTTCAATTGGGGAATCTTAAGGGACTCCATAGGAGAAAGGATCCGATGGATGAAAAGTCATCATACTTAGTCAGAAAGCCCACAAAATCTTGATTATTGGGAGACTTGATCTTCACCTAGCTTTAATCTCTTCCTTCTTCTTCTACCTTCTAGAGAGAATATTTGAGAGAGAGTTTGGGTTTTCTTTTAGGAATTGAGAGAATGACTTAATGGGTGAATTTAGGGGTCTAAATTACTTATAAAGGTGGTCTAGGTTTAGGAAAAATGACACCACATTGATTTAATTATAATCAAAAAAGACCCTTAAGTCCTAAAATTAACTGTCAGTCGAGGACCTACGAACCCCCGACCGACGGACCATCGATAGGACGAAGGACCGTCCTGCACATCCGTCGTTTGGTGGTCAAAGACTGAGTTCTGGGTCTTAGACCTACAGACCTTCAACCACGGACCGTGGTCTGACCGATGGTCCGTTGGTCAGGTCGTGGTCCTGAGGTGTGATTTAAGTTGAGGTGCCCCAACCACGGACCCTACCTACGGTATGTGATCCCAACCACGGACCCTACCTACGGTATGTGATCCCAACCACGGTCCGTGGGTGGCCACTGTTGGTTGGCACCTGCAACTTTTCAGAAAGCTTCTATTTTACCTCTTTCAAATCTGGGGTGTTACAAAACCTCACTTCTTTCATTACTCTAAAGTCATGCCATAGAGTCTATCTCTATAAAGATTCTTCCGCTAAATCATGTTCAATCCTTTTCAGGATATGGCCCCTCAAAGAGCTTATGTGAGAAGGAATACGAGTAACTATATGGATCCTGAGGTTCCTCAAGTTCCTGGTGATCTTTGGCTGAGCAAGTGAATCATATGGAATTCCAAGCCACTTTCCAAGTGTCTGCTCAAGTTATGATGGCCCAAGCTAAAAGAGAGGCTTATGCTCCCATGAACCCAAATGTGGGTACAACAAATGAAAGGATACGGGACTTCACTGGGATGAATCCACTGAAATTCCATATGTCTAAGGTTGATGAGGATACCCAAGAGTTCATTGATGAGGTTTACAAGATAGTAGGGATTATGGGATTGTCTACGGTTGAGAAGGCGGAATTGGCTTCTTATCAACTCAAAGGTATTGCTCAAGTGTGGTTTGAATAATGGAAGAGTGAGAGGACAGTCGATACGGGTCCTCTTTCGAGCAAGTTATAGACATCAAACCTAAATTGCTAGTATTGAACTAATACCCACTCCAATCAATCTCTTTCGAGCAACAACCGGAGATCAGAAGTAGGAATTAAGTTTGCAACCTTAACCCCTAGTAAACCTTATGGTAATTAGACAAAATGCATGCATGAATAGCAAAAAAACCATAGCACAATACGCACTACATTAAATAAACACCCAACCCCATTTAAGCGCCTCTAGATCTTGAGATTTTAGCCACCCATCACAAAACCTAAAGAAATTATACATTCCTTTAAAGAAACCATGGATAACTTGAAATAAAGCATTTAAGAGTAAACCCAATTTAGATTAAGCTTCAATTTATCAAATTCAAAATCCAAGTTGTAAAACACAAAAATCTAGAAAAAAGTTCTTTAAAGGTAAAGCGGTCTTCAAAACTCTTTGAACTAAACTTCAACTCTCTAATCGAACTCTCTAAAAATTATATCTTTTGGGTTATTTATACTTTTCCAAAATTTGTCCCAAAAGCCACTTTTCTACTGACTCAGTGACATTAGTTGGGCTCGCCAAACTTGTTCGATAAATCGCCCTTCACTCCTTAACTCACCTTATGATGCTCTAGGTTTTAGTTGTTTGAACCTCAGTTGGTGAATTCGATTAAGTCAACCTTTCATGTTCGGAGAATCACCGAATACCACCTTGGTTTGCCTTTTGAGCATTCAATATTTTCACTGTACATTGTCTCTTTGGGTGATGTACATCAGGATATTCGTTCTAATCCGGCGTATCGCCGTCTCTACGAGAGTCCGCGGACCTTCTGTGATTGGAACAAGTGTCATGCACTGTCAAATTGGGCGAGGTCGTGTTCAGTTGGAGAGCTTCCCTTCATGGTGGGCGATCAATAGTGTATACTTTGCACTTCTTTTTTGAATTTTTGGCCATTCTTTCACACATCAGTCCTTGCCTTGTCCAATTGCCTTCATATCTGAAAATCATCAATATTATATTAGAATAGGACAAAGTAAGGCAATGAGGACACTAATTATTGAGCTAAATGAACCTTAAATGAGTACAAATCCACCACTAATCAACACCCCAACTTAAACTTTTGCTTGTCCTCAAGTAAATCAAAAACACAATTTGCACAATAAGGGTGTCTACAACAGACTAAATGGGAGCTAACATGCAAGCTCCATAGCAAGACTACTCTCTATAGCATGTTACCCTCAATCATGATCAAAAAGCTTCAAATGATGACTAGCTAGTCTCAACACAAGCTTAGGCTCACTTTAGCTTCTTGTCTAATGCAAGAACATGTTTCAACAAATGCCCTTACATCAAAAATGATTTCATGCTCTCACGAAGAAAATCAACAAAGGTGGAAGGAAACAATGAGACTCTCATTTCTCAAAAGAGAAACACATGCAAGCTTTGTCCAATAGGTTTGCCCATATTTTTCAATCATCACACAACCTAGTTCATGCAAAATCTCAAGGGTATTTTAGTCTAGTAATGGGACTGAGGGTTAAGGCATGGTCAATTTGGATTGGTGACTTATACCTTTTCAAAGCAATGTTGAAATCATCATTACCTCTTCTCAAGTACTTTTTCTTCTTTTCCCATTTTGAGAACTCAAACTTTGACTTGTCACTCAATTTATTTGGAATTCCTATTTTGTTTCTTTCACTTCTCTTTTTTATTTTCATTTTTCCAAGCCATTTCTATCATAATGATGCTATTTTTTATAAGAAGGGTTCCTTCATTTTGCAACACTCTCAAAGTTAAGTCTCATTTCATCTTTTTTATTTGCCCTTCACTTGGTGTTCACTCATCCTTCCTTTCCACACCCCTAACTTAGGCTTTTGGCATAAGTTGTTTATTAAAAGATCACAATGCTTCAAAAGGAAGAAGCTAGGGATAATTTGGTTTAAGAGGCTTCTTTTGGTTGTCAAAAAATAGATTAGGCTCAAACGGGGCCAAAACAGATTCATACCCTCACAAGGTAGTTACAAAGGATTTATGGACAATTTGGTTCTCTCTTTAAATTGTTGCCCAAGATCATGTCACAAATTCACAAAGATTCACACATTTGGACTAACAAGGCAAATTCTAGGACTCCACATGCATGGTTTCAAGTAAGACCTAACCACACATGGCACTTCGAAATACACTCAGCTAGCACATCCTAAAAAATATCAAAAGCTTAAATGTGATTTTCATTGCATGGCTCACATCAAAACATAGCTAATCAACAAAAGATTCAAAGATTTCGCTCAAAGGTGCAACCACATCGGTTTCATTCTTGCAACACCAACACAACGCATCATGCTCATCATGAGTACTATCCAAGACATCAATATTGAATACAACCGATCCTCAAATTGTTATTAATGAAAACTTCAAGCATTTCACGATTTAAACTCATGGGGTCGCAACATCAAGGGAGAACGAATATAGAAATAAAGAGACACACTTCAAATCAAAAGAGCACTATAATATAAAAATATATATATAGTACTACAACTGTTCAAAAAATGAAATAATGAAATACAATCAAAAAGGGGAATATTGGCACGAAAGCCCTCACCCCAACAAAAATATAATGCAGTGCCCTCAATGCAAAAAAAAAAAAGTAAAAGTATGGTGAGGCTAAGAGAAAGGTTCCCCCTGAAAGGCGTCAGTGGAGCAATCTCATCTGGAGTCTCTGGTGGTGAAGCCTCAAGAGGGGCATCAATGCCAGCAACACGATCACTAGAGGTGGTAGGGAAGGCTCAATTGGGGCATCAATGCATGTTCTTAGAACTCAGCTCAGTTAGATTTCAGTTTCTAGTACTTAGTGGTAGGGTTGGCAGCACTTTCCCTCCATATTTCAGCTAGTTTAGACTTCATTCGAGGACGAATGTTCCAAGAGGGAGATATTGTAACACCTCAGGACTTATCAGACCAGAACACCAGAAAAAAATGGGTGAACCACGGCAGGGTTCACAGATCGTAAATGGAACCACGGTCCGTCGACCTGCCCATGGATTCACACCCAGCTCAAAAATAGTGGACCACGGGTCGTGGACCACTACATGAGCCGTTGGGAGGCTCGTGGAAGCCAGGAAGAACCCATCAGGCTCAGGCATCAGACCACGGAGCCCTTTACGGGCCGTGGTGGCTTCCGTAAAGCCAAGCCAGTAAGCCCCTAGCCCAAGTGAAGGACCACGATGACCTTCACGGTCTGTGATCCTTCACACAGTCCGTGAAGTGGACCGTAGAGGAGAGGGCCAAGAACCACTTTTCACTAGCCTAAGAACCATGACCCATACGACAGACTGTGGTCCAAGTAACGGTCCATCATTGCATCTGTGATCAGGCCCTGTTTGATTTTAAATGTGGTCGTTTTGGTCTTTTCCCCTATGCGTTGGACACCTAAACTACGTAGTTTTGGTCAGTTTGAGCCTAGTAATTTAATCAGAACTTACCCTAATTGATCATTCACCAAAATCATTCAAACTTAGAACAAAAGGAAGAAGAAAGAGGTGCTAGTTTTCCTTAGAACAATCAACAGGTTTCTTTCAAGTTTCAGCCCGAAATCGAAAGATTTCTCCATGGATTTTGTCACCAGGTATGTGGTATTTCACTAGTGGGTTCCTTTCACCCATTAGGTCCCTAGAATTCAGTCAGATTCTTGATTCCCTTCATATTGTTTAGACTTAGGGTTTCTAGAACTTCAGATAATTGTTGTGATTTAGCTGTTAGAGTAATCCTAATCAGAATATTACGTTTTTGTAACCATGTTGCTTAATTTTTGCATGAAATTCAGAACCCTAGTTGTGTAGATTCGTTTAGTTCATGAATTACACTTGCTAGGTCAGTTTATACGGACATACATGCATCAGTTTTCAAATGTTTAATTATCAGTACTTAATGTTGCATTTTCAGTTAGCATGTCAGAATCTTTAGTTATCCAGCTTATTTCAGTTGTGTTGTATTGTACACATTCTAGTTGGGAGTAGGCTTAATACCGAGTTGGACTAGGGTCAGTCACCCTCGTAGTCCCAGAACTACGTGCCCCCATAGGTTAAGTCCCCTCTGTGGGCATCATATTTAGTGATCACGCCAGTCATGCCTTTATACCCCTGGCAAGGTAATCTCGATGGAGCGTATACATCGAACTCCACGTTTAGCTCACGTGGTTTTATGTCGGTTAATAGTAGCTCCCACAGTCAGATTGTAGTTCATTTGACCAGGTCTTCAGTTATACTTCAATATTCAGTCTCAGCATGTTATGTACTTGGTCATAGCATTCAGTTTAGTTCATATTGAGTATGTTCAGTATATTCATCATGTTCATCTTATTTCATTGATCACTATGATTTATTCAGTGATGTATATATTGTTCAGCTTTATCCTATCATGCATGCTCAGTACCTTTCAAATACTGACGTATACTCTACGCTACATCTTCTCGTGATGTAGGTTCAGGCCCGCAGCATTCAGATCGCATGTAGATCGGTTCCCGATCCGTACTTAGCATTATCACTGATGAGTCTTCATTCTTCGAGGACGATAAACATGTTTTCTTTTACTTCCAGTCTTTCAGTTTCAGTTTTGCTAGAGTTAGTTGGGGGCATGTCCTAGTATCTCTAGTCAATTAGAGGCTTTTATTCAGACATAGTTAGATTCAGTGTTAGCTTGAGTTTGATCTTTCGGTTGTTATTAAACTTATAGTATTTTATATATTCAGATAGTATTGGGTATTCCGCACTTTAATTTATATTATGGATTTAAGCTTCTGCATAGTATTTCTCACTGCAGTTATCTTAGTATGCTATGATATGCCAGATCAGGGTTAGCTTGGGGTCACTCGTGATCCTAGGTCCCGTGTTTACGTCCACGGGGTAGCTTCGGGGCGTGAAAATATCCTCTTGTGTGTTGTAGATATTGCTTCTATTGAGTTTATTACTATCCTAAATCTCATAAGTAGCAGAGGCTACTTCACACCCTGCATCATTTTGTCTCTTTAGTGTTATTTCAATTTGGCTTAGTTGTACCTCCTCTTTACTTGATTATTGCATTGTGATCGGATCATATTTTTCCACATCAAGGTGATCATATTGTGCCTCCTATTCCAGACAACCAAAGGCATTGCCAGTCACCAGCATTTCTTTACCATTGGAACCTGCTTGGATAGCACCATGATTATCTCCAGTCCTATCCATGATGAATACTTTTTGAATTGGGCACCATCTTTTCACGTACCCTTTCTGTCTCATGTTGATCTGATGATTTCGCTCATGCACTTGATGTTGAGGTATCTCCCCTTGTTCTACATTCTTCTTCATTATGTCCTTGCAGCTTACAGGTGCGATAATACTTAGGCAGAAAGTCATATTGGATCTTGATCTTCTCAATCCTTGTACTCTTCATTCCTAGGCTAATCACTTCTATCTCCACCCACTCAAGAAGTTTAGCAATAAGGTCCACTTGAACTTTGACTCTCGCACAGCTTGGACAAGTCTTATTAATTATTGTCAAGTCCAACTGCACCGGCTTTCCCACAACCGATGTTAATGAGAATAGAGCTTTGGGGGGTGGGGGGGGGGGGGTGGGGGGGAGAAATCCAACCCATAGCTTGAGTGGTCTCCTCATCTTATTTGAATTTGGCATCATAAATTAAAGGTCACATTTTATACGCATATCCATCTTTAGCAACAATGTAGGAAGCATTTTTAGACATTATATTAACGAAATCTTCCATGCGCCTTAACTGTATTAATATATGCCTATTCCTTATCAGGTCAATATTACAATCACCTTTGACCTGTAATTGTTTAGGAATTTGCAATTGTTTAGGCATTTGCACTCTCAGATCATCTCTGGCCAACCATAAGAGAATTTTTCAATCACTAGAAACTATAGATTCTCAATCACATTCATTTTGTCCACTTCCTCTTCCGTCCATGTGATTCTAGGCACTCCCTCTACGTATTGTATTTGCTTAATTGGGATTGGTGGCATCGCACCATGGTTTCTTTGCTGAGGTGTTGAGTATTTAATCAGATCAGCATAGTTTATCTTTCCAAGACTCATCTGTGAGGATACAACATTATTATCTTCCTTCGCAGACAAACGATTATGTACCTTAGGCAACTTTTTAGGGTTTAAAGAAACGACTTTAGGATGTTGAAGTATTGGAAACGAAGTATCAGAATAGAGAGGTAATGTATGACCAGCAATACGAGGTTGGCCAACGGCCAACTTGGCCATTCCACTAGCTATTAGTCAGAAAATATTAGGGTATAAGCATGTGAGAGAAGAGAGTGTATCTTCCTTTTTCTTTTTGCTTAAACATTTAATATACATAGCTTACTTTAATTTTTGTTTAGTGGTTAATCATGTAATTATTCTACACTTGTTAGACTTAGTTTAGCATTATTTAGTACTTTTAAATTATGATAATTTTTATTATGACTTATTAATTTGCAATATCTACTTTATCTGATTTCATTATTATTTTTTGTTGATTATTTTAATGTCGTCATTCATCTCATATTTTCTGTTATTTTCTTAAGAAACACCTTAGATAGTTGTATTTTAGTTGGACTACAGAAATATTTGAAGCACTAGTTAATTATATTTTTATATGAATACTTCACTAGAAAAATCTGAAAACCCCCGAGGTTTATTAGTTTGATTTGATTTATAAAGAAAAAATTACTTGGATGGTTACCTTTTAATAAATAATTACTGATTTTAGCGATATTTTTTATTTATTACCATTTATAGCAATACTGTGTTAAATCTGCAATATGTATTAAAAGTGAATTATATATGCAATATATATGTATTATAACTGTTTTTTAATATATTATGCTTGTTTGTTAAGAAACTGACAAATTGTATTATAATTGTATTAAAATGTGTTATAACTGTATTATCCATCAATAAAACTTGTATTATATGTGAATAATAAATTATTCTTTGTCATATATATTAAACTATATAATAAATGTATTAAAAGTGATCAAGTGAAAAGAAAAATGTTATTGCTATAAATGGTAAATATTTATTAATATAGTATATTTATGTAAGTTATTTAAAAATTAACCACAAATAATTTGATTTTATCTTTGAGATATCCGAAGGAACCCAAAAGAAACCCAAGTTTTATTTGTTTGATTTGATTTATAAATTTAAAAATTCAGGACAGATACTGTACACCCCTGCCTATGAGTATCCAATTCTCAGTGGATTAGCAAAGTAACTGGTAGATTGACGATCCCAATTTCAAAGGTTTATCTAGGTTTGCATGTAACCTCTTAATAGTTTTTTCATTAAAACTCTGAATACCAACTTTGACAATATTTGATTTTGTCTCAAGTCTTGTTAGAAAAGGTCAATGAAATAATAAGAAGAAAAATTGGGACTAACGAAGTTAATTCGAGTTAAATGTAAAATATTGGCACGGGAATCAAAAGATTTTTATGTCGTCAAATGGCACAAAAAGAAAGCAAAATGCTTTCTATATAACTATAAGAATACATACTGTAGCAACCAATACATTTGAATTACAGAAGAAATGTCTCTGATGAAAGGAAATTATCAATGGAATCATTGTTGGAACAATTCAAACTCCAGCAACTGAGACAAAAATGCGGGGAGGATGACATTTAATTAAAATATCTATCTACAAAGATGCGGTATACCAATTCTACAATACTAGTACAACATACTCAATATTGGAAAGGGCTCACTGGGAAAAGCAAGAAGAAACCACCCCAAACAAGAATATATGGATCAATCGTCTCAATTACCTAATTTTAAGATCTATAACCGGATCCAGACTGTGGTGGGCCAGGTGGCAACCTGTTAGGGGTGCGACGGCTAGCAGAACTAGAGCGTGAATTTGTATCACCATTTTCAGCAAGCTCATTGTAATGGCGACTACTGCCACTGGATCCATACCTAGAAAGACTAGAAGGGCCATTTGCAGCAGCATCAAATGCAGACCTCCAATCATCACCAGATGACGGGCTTGATGCTGTTGGACTACTTTCTGCAGAAGTGAAGTGCAGAGCATGAATTGAAATGTGTAAGCAAAATAAAAAACGCATCAAAAAGACAACAATCACTAATCAAAACCTGCAGATACAGAAGAAAGCATACAGGTATGGCATCCCAGTTCAGGGGGTGGGAGGGCAAAAAAAGAGATGGTATTCTAAGGTGTTTTTTATATAGGTGGTATTTTATTTTATTTTTTTGAGGTTTTTTTAAAAAAGAGGTGGTATTATTAACCATTGCATCAATTTACCCCAAATCATGGCTCCAAAAGGTCCTGGATTGCAGTTTTAGTGCAACAGAATCCAGACTAGGGAGACAGAGCTAGCCAGGACAAATATTAAGTAAGGACTAACAGCAATTGTGGAAAAACTTTAAGCATAGTGCTGGCAAGGGTACACGGGAAGTCTGTTGTATCTTAATAACAGATAACCAACATTTTCAATTAAATACAAACAAAGTAATTGAGCAAATAAACATAGAGGACTTAAATTGTCCTCGGACAAGGAAAACAAATGAACCACCTATAAGGGATGATGATTACCTGCTTCACCATTTGCGTAGCTGGCAGCAGCTGCTGCTCTATTGTCATGGATACTGAGTTGTCTAGTAAGTTTAGAAAGAAGAGAAGATTGTTTTTGAATGCGCTCTCTCCTGCGTTTTACATTCTGGTCTTCCTGGAGCAGTTCTTCAATCTTTGCAGTACTTTGGGCGCTAAAACACAATAAGTCAAACAATGTCAACACACTAAACCCAGAAGAATACCAAGAAAAATGAAATATCCAATTTACTAAACCCAAAAGAAAATAAACAAAAACTATCTCCACGGATGATGATTTAAACACAGTTTCTTGCAGTAACTGCAAGTCTCCATGACACAATTACTCCTCTTTCGGCCCAAATTGAATGTCTATATTTCATTCTATCAATTTATTACGAAGAGGACTCTAAGCTATCTCCAACAAATAACAAATGAGAAACTAGTAGTGAGGTAAAGAAACAAGTTCAACGTAACTCGTGTACATGAAAGCACATACATTTCAATTTCTAGGAAAGAAAATTATTTTAGAAAGATGGCCGCTCAAATAGTGGAAGAGAAAATAGAGTTGCAAGTGGTCCTTTGGATAATGGCCATAACTCTTTATTGACAAGCATAGAATAGTCATAACCCTTAGGATCATTCGCGACTACACCTCTGTCAACACAAGCAAATACAACATGCCACTGCAGATAAAAGATGTTGAGACATAGAATCCGTAAGAGAAAGTTGAACTGCTTACCTGATAGAACTATACAGTTTAGTAAGCATGTCTTCTTTTGCCTTCTCTACTTGGCAGAGAACAACTGCCTGAAACCAAATAAACAATGCACCATGTGAGATGGCTTTACACAAAAAGAACAAAGAAAGGTGCACACAACATGCAAACTTAAGACCTACTTTTGGTACATTGGCTGCAAGGCTGTTAAGAACAGCTTCAACATAACCACGCACTTCCTGAGCCATCCATCGAAGTTCTTCTTCAGGATCCGCCGGTCTTCTAGTCATTGTTTCCTAAAACATGCAGCAGAATTAATAAACATAGAACAATTGGTCAGGGAATTAGTTCAAAGGCTTAAGAAAACCACAACAGGCAACTCAAAATACAACTATCAGAAAGAGAACAAATACAAAAATGAAGATCACAAACCAAAAGTTTAACTTATTATTTGCTGAACAAGAGCACTTATCAGGGAAATCTAAATTTGCAGAATAGGTTAAATCAACGAATAGTTTCTTACAAGAGATCCATCTGAAAGACTTTGCCGTATAGGTGGGGCAGATTCACCCTTTACTTGACCGCCTTTAGAGCTGATGACAATTCGCAATTTATTTAACCACTCTGTCTTATCTGCCACACTCTCAGCCTTCAAGACAACAGCGCTGTGTGCTGCAACCAATTATATATTTTCTTCTGAGCATTAAATAAAAAACAAACCATAAGAAGCAAACGGTTCCAGAGGTTTATAGTGTACCCTTTAAAACAGTTTTATATGGAACCCGACTTGTTATCTTAAATACAAGATTGGGTGCTTTTGCAACATCAGGCCCATTTGCCTTTTTGTCCTTGGAACTTTTGGTAGGCGCAGGAGCTTCTTCTTCATCAGTAACTTCTTCAAGAATACATTCCTGTGGATCACATGACCATGTAATTGTAAATAGGGATTCGATATATTTTCCCTTTTGCAGAGACAACGTAAATGTTTAGAACACATGACTATACGACCCAAAATAGTTCTAGAAATGATACTACAGTTGCAAGCAGTTCCTGCCAAATTGTTACGTATGATTTGCCATCATAGCGTGTGGTCCCATCAAATTGCAAGTAAACCAAGACTCCAGTAAACATACCAACTTCAATCACTGACAATTAGGTCATGAAAATGGAGGCAGTCTAGAAAGAGCAATGTCAAGCATACCCAAGAGTGCACCAATTTAGGATGCTGAACAAAGCACTGTGAGAAGCTTTAATGAGCTTAAATAAAAAAGAAGTAAAGTATGAGGTACTTTTTTTTTAATAAACAGTAACTTAAGTATGAGGTACTTTTTTCAAGAGTACAAAGAAAAAGCAATAAGAAGGAACAAAAAAGACTTTCTAAAAAAATAATCTCAAGTCAAAGGGCTAAGGTAGGTTCTAAGGTCCAAGGTTTGAGGATATTCTGTTTCACGGACTGGAAAGAAAATCAACACACTGTTGAATGTGAACCATAGCCAGAGGCAAGGAGTAAAGAATACTGATGGAACTACAAATTGTTCTAGTTTATTTACTACTTTGCTCAAGTATCCATGGTTGAATACATATGCAGCCTCTAAAACTTGTCAAGATTTTCAATCCAAGCACTTAAACCAAGGGTAGTACCTATTGAACACCTAAAGAGAAGACTAATTGTGTCAATAAGACACACATTGCTGACATGGCACTGTGTGTTATACACTGCTTATAGGCACTTGAGAAGAGCTTCATTTAATTATTTTTCCCATTCCAAATTCTCCAATCTCCTTCCTCCTCTCCTCACCACCATAGCCACTGCTTCACCACCTCACCCACCACCATGTCTCCACCACCATGCAAACCACCCAAACATAAATAGTTGTCTCAAAGATTTTGAAATATGAAAGAAAAGTGCCAACAACTAAAAGTCGGCAGCTTTATAGATTAAGTGTCAACTGGCTCGTGCAAGCCCACAATTTTTAGGGATATTTAAGGCTGCTGCAAGCTCCTTCAATTCTTTTTTCTTCGATTAGCTAGAAAGGATGGATCTAAGAGTATACCATAAGCTTTTTGTTTGCTTTGTATCCTGACTTAAATTTCTGGATCATGACATTTGTACCTCTCCATCAACTGTTACAATAAGAGAGTTGGGGGTTTAGAGATCAAGAACCTTAAGAATCAAAGCAATGCTTTGAGAATGAAGTGGCTTTGGAGGTATTCCAACAATGATCAGAATTTATGGGGGCACAATCATAAAAGCAAAATATGAAGAAAGTGACAATTGGATGACAAAGGAAGTTACCACTCCCTATGGTGTTAGTTTATGGAAATCCATCCGATCACTATGGGATGAATTCAAACCAAACACCAAGATTAAAGTGGTAGATGGTGCTAAAACTAGATTCTAGAAGGAGGATTGGCATGAAGCAGGAAATCTGGAGACACTTTTCCCGTACATACATACTCTGGTTCTTCAGCAACAAAGTACAATAGCTGAACAATGGACACCTCATGGGTGGAATATTATATTTAGAAGGCACCTCAATGATTAGGAAATTCCAAGAGTTACAAAACTCTTCAGCGTCATTGAACAATTGAGTGGCTTGGAGACAGGGAAGGACAGATTGCAGTGGTTGGGGAACAGTACTGGGACTTTTAAAGTAAGTGCAGCATATAGGAAGTTGAACCACCCAATTATGCAGGCATCCAAATGGCCCTGGAAACACATTTGGAAGGCAAAGATCCCGCACAAAGTGGCCTGTTTTGTGTGGCTACTGGCTAAGGAAGTTGTGTTGACACAGGAGAATTTGATGAAGAGGGGGATTACACTGTGTTCAAGATGTTTTTTTTCGTGGGGAAACTGCAGAAACAGTCAATCACTCGTTCATCCAGTGCAAGGTCACTGGCCAATTGTGGAGTCTATTCCTAAGGCTCAAAAACATCTCATGGGTCATGCCTGGTAGAATTGCAGAGGCCTTATACAGTTGGGAAGAAGCAGGATTACAAGCAAAGAACAGAAGCAACTGGAGAATCATTCCTGCTACTATTTGGTGGACCGTCTATCTTAAGTTTTTGAGAATAGGGAGAGTAATATGCAGCAAGTAAAATTGAATTGTACTCTAACTTTGTGTTTTTGGTGTAATCAAATCTACTCTAATGACACTGTCTCTATCATTGATGTTTTAGAAATCAAATCCATAACTGTTGTTGCTTGTGCAGAAGTAACTAGAGAACTTCAAATTGCAATAAAAAAGTTGTCAACTAAGAAAGACCGGAAGTCCATGCGAGCCGGGCTGATATTAACCAAAAAGATACCCTCCTCAAAAGGGCCTAAAATCAAAGACCCAGTCAGGGATAGAGTTGAGAATGACATTAAAATTGAACAACTGTGTAGGAGTACTAATAAGTTTTGTAAGGGTATTCATTATAGGGATAGGACAGTGCCTTTAGAGTTCATTATGTAAATATGGTTTTCAGTACAACCCATGTACTGATTTAAAGAAATAGAAACAATCACCAATCTCAAAAAAAAAAAAAAAAAAACAGATTTTTAACCTTCAAATGATCTCCATTGATCTCATGATTCTCACCCTTCTAGCTCATCCTCGTGGTCTTTCACTGAATCTTAGTAAGCATCAAGTCCTTCTCTATGGGAAGAATCAAGACTGATATTTTTGAAGGTCACATTGTTTTATGGAGCCATTGGAGAAAACATTTAAAGAGACAAAGGAAAGGAAACAGATATTGGGAGATGAGAAAGAGATCATCACCAGCGAGGTTTCCAGTGGGGTGGGGTGGGGTGTTGGGGAGATTCTGATAAAAAAAAAAAAATTTAGAAGATGACCTTTTTAAAATTTCCACATGTCACGTATTGATTGATTCTTATTATCATACCAGAGAGTACGCACTTTATTATTGTGAGAGACTATCATTTAAGTGTTCAGTAGACACATTTTCAGTAAACCTAAGGTATTCAATAGGTACTACCCTTAGCCTAGGTGTCTAAATGAAAAAACTTTACAAGTTTTAAGGGGCTGCATACGTATTCAATTAGTATCCACTATCACCTTAACTCTCCATAATTTTGTGCATGTATTTCTGATCATTTTGTATGGTTCTGCCCATTCTGACAATCAATTAATATAATTTGCATTTAAGAAAAAACTGAAATATATAATTAAATTTACGAAAGATATAAAATACCTCCAATGTTATGACACCACGAAAATGGCGTTCTTCTTGTTTCTTCGTGTATCCAAGCTGAAAAAAGGACATCTGATTAGAGGAACTTCACCAAAAGGTTATGTATAGTTCCCACATAAATTAACTCGTGGTTTAAATTTTCTTCAATGACAGAAACATTCAAAAAGGAAACACTACAGCGACAGTTATGCATCAAAAAAATATTCCTGATTTTTAGGTTACATTAGTTATGGTAAAAGAAGAAAATCAAACATTCACCATACATTTGTATCTGTGGGTTAAAGATGAAAATATTATCAAGTCTTCAGGGGTCTTTTCACATCATTTTTGAAGGTTGATAGATTACATCAAGTTGGTAGTAGAAGGCCAATTTATCTCTATAATGTAAAAAGTGATGAGCATGTCACCTACTGACCTTTCCAGTTTTCTCATTTAAAACAAACCATCGCTTGCTCCACCCATTTGTTTTGGCACTTCTCTTCAATAAGAATCCTGGCAGTTATAAAAGCTATGATAAATAACAGTAATAAACTAGATGTACTAAGACGACAAGTCAGGATCAATTAACCACTATCTTTTCAAGATGACTAAATATTACTGCTTCTAATGGCATCAAAACCATTTTGAACCTATCAAAGAAACAAATGTTACACGTTCAAAAATTCAATTGGGAGAACAATGAATTAATCCACCTTTGACCTTGGCAGCTAGTCAAACAACAATTTCAGGAAGAACAGAATGCACAAATCCTTAACCCCAAGTTAGGCAATTCATACTAATGACAACTATATTTTAAAAGGGAACACAAACATACCTAACACAAGATATAAACAGAAAGAGATGGATGGATACCTGCTGTTATCTCTCCCTCAGGCCCTGCAGTCTTCAAAGCTGAGCCTTCGGATGCATCCTTGTCCTGCTGGCTTGGTTTCTCTTTCATAGATTTCAAGTTTCCTCCACCTTGCTGGCTTCCAGTTTGAGGGCTAGTTGCCTGAGTTAATAATTAAGAACACTTAAAAAACAGTATAGAGAAGATAACTAATAAGCTTAAGTTAATAATTACAGAACATAAAAAACATACAGAGAACACAAACTAATATAAATAATAAATAGGTAAGTTCCCAAGGCAATTTGTTGCAAGACATGAGTTCAATGAAATAATAATCCAAGGCAGATAATTCGAGAAAAAGAAAAATGATTACCCTATTCAATATTGATTGCTCTGCTTCATGTGCCTTCTTAGAACCCCGATTTTTTAGCTCATCCTCACGTCTCTGTCTGTCCATTCTGGAAAAGAGCCAGTCGCACATGGACATTGTGAGAGTGGTTAACTTTGTTAAACATGCGTATGTTCTATAGTTATCACTAGAAAATACCACCAAAACCAGCAATTCATGAAACGAAAAAGATACTTTTAGGAAAGAATACTGGAAGCAACCATCTTTATTTCTCCAATGTTATCTCTTATAGTGGCTAACTAAAAGAACCAAAGAAAAGCAAAGCAACTGGTCCTACAAAGAAACACAGTAGCATGAAAAGATTGGCCTCAAATAATCAGTAAAGATGCAAACAAACAAATCAAATAATGATTAACTGTACCTCCTCGTCAGTTTTTCTGCACACATATAGAGCATGCATTATAATTTGTGCTACACAATTTGGTAATATAAGAACCGGGTTTTTTAATCAGTTTCCATATAAAAGCCAATAGTAGCTACAAAGAACTTACACCAACATGTTTTGCAGTTTGCACATCTTGAGATTAGTATATGTGATTTCTTTTTTGCCAGAAGAGAAAGAAGGATATGCGTCCTAATGTCCCCTCTTTACATTTGTCATCATAGATCAGTACAAACAATTATCTCAGCCATGAGATTCAAGCTTTGATTCGCATGAAACAATAACTCTAAAAAAGATGGCAAGTAAAGTGCAGTGTCAATCACATCAAATGACTGAGCACCAAAAAGGTGATGAAACTGAACAAAACAAGAACAGAAATAACATGTATCCCATCATTGAAATAAAAATATTCAAATTTCTAATTATTTAAGCATTCCAACACTATTAGCTATACTACGTAAAAATATAGTGACAAACCAAAAGTGCATTTCTAGCTTAAAATATTATATTTCCTGGTTATTGCAATCAATTTTCCTGATATTACAACATCATATGTCAACAATGCAGTCTCATATTCTATCATAAACTCTGACACTGATTACCAAGAAGCCAAGATTACAGAGATCAATCATCAAACAGGGATCAAGATGATAAAAATCAAAAAAGTTTAATTGTAGACATGCTATAAAAGTATTTGATAGGGATAACTTCTAAGAAATGAAGACAATCATCAAACATACCTCCTCTGCACCAAGCGGATGAAGTGTTGAGGGGGGACAAAAGCTCGCTCCATGTCGACAAGGGCAACTACCATTTTCTTGGCATCAGTTTTAAATCCATCCAATGCATCGGAAGCAATTGCTACAACCTAGTATACCGAGCAAATATTCCATGAAAAGTCAAACTATAAACATTTGTGTGTGTGTGTCCATATTAACTACAAAGGTGAATCTGAGCTGCTAGACATCATTACCTCTCTCTTGAAAGGAGGATATCGTCCAAGTCCAGGCGTGGCATTTGCAGCAGAGGAGACAATATCAACAAGTACACGATGCACCTATTTAAAGATTCACATATAGAGGTAAGGATTAGAACATAACTCAGAGCTTGTAGAAGCACCTACTGATAGCCAAGAAAAACATCCAACATAAGAACCTAGTGGTTACTCTTGCTTCTTTAATTTTCTATTTTTTCTTTTTCCTTTCAAGATAGCTAAATACAGAAAGTTAGTAGAAATGGCACTCAAGAGGAGTGCAACCATTTACAAAAGCCAAAATAGCTTTTTGAGAAATAATTATATAGACTTGGAAAAATGCTCCCACATACATGCAGTATACCAAAAGGTAGATAGCGCACAGAGATTTTCGGGCACTCAAACATCTATACAATCAGGGACCACGTAGTACACCAGGATCAAGAGGCTAATCCTCAGGTTCAAGCCCCACACCATGCAAAGCGTAGCCCGGTATTTAAGTGGAGAATGGTAGAGGGGCGGGACCATTATCCACCGAGTTCAGAAGGCTGTGATTGGTCCAAAGGGCGGGTCACAGACGGATTTCTCGGTTATCAGAAGAAAAAAAAAATCACGTCCTAATGGTGTCATCTTCTGCTAACTTCTGAAAATTCCATGTCTTTGTACCCATCCCTAAACAGTACGCGCAACCTGTGTTAATCTACATAGATTACTAAAACTAAGGGATTAACTACAACAAACTGGAAAAGACCAAGACCAAATGCACGTGATTATACTAAAGAGAATGAGATACACTGTATGGAGAATTGTAAACAGGCTTTAAGTCTAATATTTTGAGTTGAAACAGCATCTCAAATCGACACCAATTTTTTGTTTTTTAAACACTGAACAAGTTCAATTATGAAGGTGATATGAATCCACTTGAGGTTAATTTATTGGAACAC
The DNA here is from genome assembly GCF_900185275.1 of Solanum verrucosum. Classification (NCBI taxonomy): domain Eukaryota; kingdom Viridiplantae; phylum Streptophyta; class Magnoliopsida; order Solanales; family Solanaceae; genus Solanum; species Solanum verrucosum. The sequence continues at coordinate 2,919,435 of NW_026020045.1, forward strand.
TATGCCAATGCATTGAAGCAAATTCACAGAGTAACAGAAAGACACATGAAGAACAATGAGCAAAAAGAAGACTAACCAACACAAAGAGCTGAAACAATCAGAAGGGCATTTACCTCATCAACACAAAGACGTGAAGGTTCTTTTGCCTGCTCCAGAACACTTTTTATCAAAGACCTCAACCCCTTCTCAGGAGAAATTAGGTAGGGTTGATAACCATCAGCTTCTAACACAATCTGGCAGCAAGCAAAAACAATTATGAAACAAACAAAGAACAAACTGCAGTCAGTAGTACGGGTGAAACTGCACATTATTGGAAACTATTGGTAGAAAACAAATACCCGCTTGACATTATTTATGTCAAAATGTCTATCTAAGGGGAGCTGCTTTATCCTATTCGGGAAGTTCCCCTCAAAACTTGCAACCACCTTCCATCCATCACCCTGAAAGAAATGAAACATCTTTAAAATCTGAATGCATGATGAAGAATTTAAGAACCCCAACTACATATCAGATGTGCTTTAATAATATGCCAAAAATTTCCTTTTTGTTGGTTTTGACTAGTAAAAAGGTCACCTTACAGTGTAATTCATGTTGTGTATGGGTAACATCAGTCAAGATATTCATTAAACAAAGTCCATATATGAAACATAATGCTGACATAGAAAACATAGGATGAGCTACAGTGTAAGAAGCAGAGATTGATTTAGGCATTTAAGAATTAAGAAAATAACTGAACAAAAGGACGAATGGGAAAACAGAACTCAAACCATACATGTAAAGAATTATAACTAGAGCATGAACATTTGACACCATTACAACAAAAGAAGCTTTCCTCTATCTAAAAGGCAAATCTATATGGATAATCTCGCATTCCTCAAAGTTCTTATCTGTATATAATTAAAAGGAGAGGAAACGGCCCTCTCCTTAGGCCAAGTGACATCTTAGAAAAATGCCACATAATTGTATTAGGACAAAAAAAAAACTACTTTTCAAACTAAAATTTGAATTTAAAATTAACTGAAAAGTTAACCATATATTAAAAAGTTATCCTTATAGTGCCAGAAGCCCACAACAAACGGTTCCACGTAATAGTTTCTCTAAAGTAAGCAACTCTCCATTACAGAAATAGTTCACAAAAGAAATTGGAGAAATAGAAGTTTCTCTTCTTCAACAACGGGTTCTTCTTTTTCTTTCTCCAAGGTTGTCACCAAAACCCACGTAAGAAAATCTTTTGAAACTCTACTACACGCACTACGTATGTATGTGCAAGTGTGTGTGTATATATATTCACAATAAAATAAAGATTTCAAGTTTTGTGGGTAGATTGGGATAATCAGTTCATTGTTAATAGAGCTGTCCAGCTTAGGGCATCTCCAACCCAAACACCAAATTTTACACTAAATTTGGTGTCAGCACTATTTTAGTGTAAATCAACTCCAACCCACTGCACCAAATTTTACACCAAAAAGGAATATTTTTCTCTCTCTTCATTATTATATTATTATTTCTTATTTCATTAAACGAATTTTTTCTAAAACATTCACCTTATATAATTCATATTATTTTCTTTTATAGTCGTTTAATATAAAATTATTTTATACCATATCCAATTATAATTAATAGTAGAATAAACATAAATTTAATTTTAAAGAAAAGTCATATATAGAAAAATTAATTTATAAAAAAAGCTAACTTTTATATCTAAAATTAATATTATAAAAATATTACATAAAAAATAATTAAATATACAAGAGATTTAATTAAAACATACAATTTATATTATGTTTAATTAAAAGTTTTGTATAATGAAATAATAATAAAATATTCAATAAAGTGAATTGGTGTGATGAATAGTGTTACACCAAATTTGGTAACACTATTCACACACCAAAATGGTGTAAAATTTGGTGTTGGGTCCATAACACCAAATAAGCATTTGGTGTAAAATTTAGTGTTGTGTTGGAGATGGTCTTAATAATTCAATAGATTTTAGCTTATTTTTGCCCACTCTCTCCAACTCTGTTGCAGTGACCATTGTGGAGGTTTCTATCCAGTCCACTTACTTTTTGGTGTTTGCCGAGATAAGTTTGAACATTATACATCACAAAGAACTGAAGACCATTCATTTGAACATTATACATCACGAAGAACTGAAGACCTTTCATCTTCAGGTAGTACCAGATCCAGAACTGAACAATAATGAAAAGTTGATTTTACTTGGGATTCATCCTTTTATCTTCTCAAGTTAAAAACTGAGATCAATTGGCTTATTTTCTCTTTCATTTGTTGTGGAACTTCAATTTTCATTCCTATTTTGGGAATTCTACTTGACGAAGTTTGATTTTTTTTCAACCTTTGTTGCAGAATTGAGAATTTTCTAGAAATCTTTTTTGATTTAAGGTTTGGTATATTTCTGCTATATGTTTATTGGGACTATATTAGGAACTGAAACGCCTTCTAATTCTGTTTTAAAAAATCAATTTTGATTTTATTGGTAGTATGATAGTTGCTGCTTCATTTTATTTTCTATAATTTGTGTTGTTTGTTGTGTGCTTACTTTTGTTGTATTTTGTGGATCTGCCCCTGTGTTTAGAGATCAGAAAGGCCTTTAGTTTCGGTTTTTAAAACTCAGTCTTGATTCTTTTTCAATATTTTCTATTATATATAGAGGGTGCTTGGATTGGCTTTTTAAAAATAGCTTATAAGCTAAAAGCTAAAAGTCATAAGTTGGTCATAACCAACTTTTAGTTTTTAGCTTATTTTTGTACTTCTTTTACCTCAACATAAGTGCTTAAAAACATTTTTCTTATCTTTCACAAACACCACAAAAATTAAAAAAGAGCTTACAAGCCCAAAGCACTTGAAATAAGCCAATCCAAACAACCTCTAAGTTGAATTTGTGTGCTTATCTCGGTTCTAGGATAGTCGTTGCTGCTGTTTCATTTAATTTTTTGTATTTTGTTCTATCTGTTTTATTGGGTCTGTGCTTAGGATCATAAAGGCATATTAATTTTGTTTTAGAAACTCAATCTTGATTTTGTTTCAATGTTCTGTATATGCACCAAGTTGAATTTGTGTGCTTATTAATGATAGCCATTGCTTCTCTGTTTCATTTTTGTAATTTGTGTGTTCATGATCAGAAAGCCCTTCCAATTCTATTTTTAGAACACAATCTTGATTTTGTTTTATAGTTTTCAAAGATAAATGAATACCACTCAACATTACACCCTACCATGTTCCTTCCCTCTAAGACACTAATTGGGTTATAACTGTAGAGTCAAACTTGTAAAGCATTCAAATAAAGTGATCTTTTGTCTTTCAGTTTTCAGAAGGCAATGATTATGTGTGTTTTAGAAAGTTTAGGGACAAAAAGAAAAATGAAAAGGACTGTAACTTTGGGGGCCAATATTGGAGGAAAGTAAGAAAGGTACAACATTAACCCTTCTATTACTGACTGTTGGGGTTCTTTTTAATGAAGAGACAATTTTATGATAGGAATTGTAAAAAATGGAAAACTTTTAGCAGAAAGAGTTTTGGTTTTAAAGAAGAAAATATCTTGACGAGAAAATTGAATCTTATACTTTGATTTTTAAATTGATTTTGTCGTTAGTTTTCCAACTGCTCTCTTTGTATATTACAAAGTTACTTGGTACATGTGTTGGTGGGAGGTAGCAAGTAGCCCGTGGAATTAGTTGGGGTGTGCATAAGCTGGCAAGGACATCACAATTATCAAAAAAAAGATAGAGATGTGTGTAACGTACCAAAATGCCCTTTGAATCTTTTAGTCTTAAACATGCTATGAGGGGTATCGAAGTTAAAGAGTTGTTAAAATAGAAAGTGGTATTTTTTTAGAAACAAACTGAAAAGGAAAGTAAGACACATATTGAGACAAAGGAGTAAATGGAAAACAACGAGAATCTACAACCCAAAAATAGTATCAAAATATTAAGAATTCACCATTGCAAAGAGTGAATATGAAAATAATAAAGAGTTCTATTATATTTCACCCACCTCGCCGCCAGTGATATGCAACAGAAACTTATCCTCAAATTCACGGCAAAGCTCAAGTGCTAAGGCTTTGGTACCTTCAGCACTATGAACCATTTGCTCCCCAAGCCTGACCAACTCATCTTGTACAACTTGAGACTTCCCCTGAAGCCTGTAGTAGAAAAATCCCAAGAATGAGTCAACAGATGGCACACCAATCAATCAATCAATCAAGGAAAGAAAAAGGGTCATTAGATGACATAAGTAAGCCTAACAATAAAAAAAACACTAACATTTTTCCAGACTCGAGAGAGAATTTGATCAACAAAGAGATTCTATGGATGGAGTAATCGCGAGAAGAAAAAATGAAGGTTTCCTCTACGGTCAAATGTGGAAAAAGCACATCATCTTAGGGAAGTCTTACGATCTTTGATCCCCCAATTCAGCCATGGAGACTCTTTTAAGTATTGCAAAAGAAAGGAATCCAATAACTTTGATAGTATGACTAAAAATATTTAAAAGCCTCTTGTAACTTACTACTAGTCTTAGATTAGGTCAGAAAGAACATCGCATCACCAATGATATCAATTATTAGTAGGAAGACGGGAAATAACAAAGAACTTGATTATCCGGATCACTGATGATTTTCCTTTTAATTTCACGATGTAAATTATCCGGATCTTGCTTAAAAGAACCTATCTTATTGTCTGTATAATTGGAATTCTATGCTACTATCATATCCTCCCTATCTCCTCATCTCCTGATTGTGCAAAAATTAAGTGGCTCATTTAACTTTTCAAGCACTTCTCCACTAGCATCTAAAACAAATAGACCAACACCAATTGCTTATGCTGACCAATAAAAACAATGAAATGGATTGTTAGATTTTCATACAAACTATCAGTAGAAGCATTCAAGCAGGTGAGATTACCCGGAAAGCAAATTCGGAAGTCTGACTTTCATTCTACTGCGTATCTGGTGAGCAAGGGTCTCGACTAAAGCTAACCTACCAAGCTTACTTTGAGGAGCTCCAGTCAATATTGATTTTAAACTTTCACTCTCAGCTCGCCATGCAGTCTCCAATGAGTTATCAGATCCAACACTTCCAGACTGGGCAGAAGCTATAGAAACAGATTGACCAATCAAGGCAACCCACGGGATATCAGCTGTGCCTCGTGGTCCTTGATTTGACAAAAGGGCTTGAACAGCTGCAAGCACTTTCGGCTCTGAAGCTGCTTGATCTATCTTGCTAATCACACCGACAGTTCTAGTACCTAGTGGCACAGAAATAAATCAAACATGTGAAGAGTTTCACATATGAAACAGACAGTGCAAAGATAATGGATGAGCAGCTACAAATAGACAATATCCATTTAGTCTCTTATTTCTGGAAGACACAAATCAATCTGGAATAGATAGACCTACATTCACTGTCATACTCCTTCGCAATTCTGATAGCTTTACATGAAGCAACTTCAGGAGCCTGAGCAGCAGAAATTACGACCAGCAATATGGCATCATTGTGCTCAACATATTGAGTCTGTTCAGAAAGGAATCTCAGTAAACACGAAGTCTAAGCTGTCTGACAAATTTGGCCATGATATTTACATGGATTCTCACCAGTGAATCATCAAGATTTGACTTGTCAACGCCAGGCAAATCAACCAGCTTCAATGGTGGAGCTGTATGCAGTAAAAAGAAAAAGTAGATCAAACGAAAGCCAGGAACACAGCCACGCAAAGAAAGGGAGAAGAAAAAGTCACATGAAACACTAGCAAAACGACAGTTGATCCAATTTAGCAAACATCTCCAGGCAGGAAGTTAACAAAAGTCAAGTAGAGACAACTAACACAATTTACAAAGAAGAGGAATGATAATCTGCTACAGGTGTATCCTCTGTGAAGAAGGCTATGAGGATGCAAGTAACTTGTTCACACACTGCAAATTTACAGCTCAGCTTGGTGCGTATTTTAAATTTATTTGGGAGAAAAATGGTCCATGTCAAACTTCAAAAGATCTGCTGCCGAGTCGGAAAAGGGCAGTGCTCCAAATAACTACCATTACACTGTACCAGGGACTCTTTGGTGGATGGATACTTTGAAGGCAAAAAAGAGAACATTTGTAATTTAAAATATAAATGTATCACTTTTAGCTTTTTGGTGTAAGAATGAAATGTACAGGAAGTTGAGAGGATGATAGTTCAGTTCATTTCACATGCAGTAAATGAACGAGTTTATTTTTGTATAACTGCACCTCCGGGGCAGCCCCTGGGTATCATTAGCATGTTCTAAATGCTATTTTGATAAATTAGCATGTTTATGTGCGTCAACATTATTAATTTCCTATTTGTTTTAATCTTCCACCAATGCAAAAGAATAGTTGAAATTTCCAATAAACCCTAATCCAAGAAAGAAGACTCCAGATAAACAAATAAAAAAGGTGATGTACACAGCATACAAAATCATGATGTAACTACATCATTTGCAGATAAAACAGTCTTGCATGCTCACCCGTGCTTGTTCGTAGCTTCAAATATATTTCATCACGACTCTTGCTTGAAATTTTGCTTAGTCTATCCTGTAAAGAATGTCGAAGAGCACCTGCACAGATGAAACAGAGAAATGTTAATCCAATCAAGGACATAATAACTGGTAGATTTTCATTCACTTGCTCCAAGGGTAAGCTCCTCGCTCGTGTAATACCATTCCTCATAAACCCATTAGCTAATTAAGAAGCTTACTTGCAGACACTGGCTGTGATTTACTGTCAATCTGCAAAATGATCGATTTACTGCTCAACGAACTATCTCGTTTTAGATCAATGCAAATGGGGGCACGAGTGGCACCGCCTTCACCTGTTGGCTGTGAATATAAGGATCATCCGATCATATTAGACATCAAAAGGACTTTGATTCTGAAACTTGGGATTGAGAATTAACAAGGCAAAATGAGATGTGGAAAGTAACATTTTAATTCCACGGAGAGAAAAACCATACCAAAGCAGGATGGCCAATTAGACTGTTCAGTACAGCTGATTTACCTGCACCCTGCAAAAGTTTTACACGGCTTAAATGCATATCAATATCCTCAGAGCAATTGAGGGGAGCAATTTGTTTATTGACATCTCATGCACAATTGTTGTTGATAATATAAGAAGATCAAGCAGAGCTCTACAGACAGTAATAACCCTATCACAAACAAGGGCAGTCCTTACCTCATGCGCTATTTCAGGTTAGGTCCAAGTTCAATTTTCTTTAGAAGTTTAATCATTACACCACTCTCACATGTATGTCAGCATTGGGACCTTTGGATATCAAGTAAAAATCACCCCTTCAAGTAATTCTCTTGAGCCATCCACCATATGTATACATTTATACATTGCTATGGGCTAAGCTAAAAAAGATTATCCATTGCAAAAATAAAGAGACCTGTCACTCATCTAAATGATGTCATCTCCTCTATTTCATATAATCCTACGCAGGCCCTCTGACATGTACATCTTTTCTCCTTCTAGCAACATCTTTTTGTGGGTTTTGTTGTTTCTTTACCAAGATGATATTTAGATTAATATGATGAGTCATTTAAATTTCCTGAATAGTTTTCAATCTAGATCTTTATGTTTTCTAAGGTAAGTAACTTAATTAATAACAGAAAAATCTGTAGTATACGAACAAGCAACATCACACCAAAATATAGAAAAGCTACAACATAATATGACACTTCACGAACAACATCTAATCTTCTAACAACTGAACCTCATGAGAACCCCGGAGAAACTAGGCACGAAAGTTCTTTCTCAAATATACCGTCATTTTATTTCCTATCGAAAGCTCGCTTATTCTTTCCCTCCACATCATCCACGTGAATGTTAAAGTTGCAACATCCCAAACTCTTCAACTTCTCTTCTTCTAAATTTCCACATGGAGAGTGACTCCTTCATTGTTCCCGACATTGTCCATTACAACCCGAACCATCTCAAAATCGCACACCACAAACAAGCTGCCTCTGACATCATGGAGAAGGTCACACATCTTCACCTGAACGTTTGCATATGAGCACCAGCTGGTACACACAATCTGTCATTTTCTCAAATTCTCAACTGTAAAATTGCTCCCCCACTGCCCACTAGTAAGTCTCTATCTCATATCGCACAAGTATAATCTCATTCTTTTGCCAATAAAAAAAATTATTATAAAAATAAACTATCAGGCTGAATCAAGAAGGTACTGCAGCATTACATAAAGTAGCTGGGTATAGATTCATGAAACCTCTGTAGAATCTATGAAATCCAGAAATACATCTGTTCCAAAATCAAAAAATGCATTAGACCATATGTTTAATTCTGAATACACCTTTTTTAAACAATCGAAACGTTTTCCTCCCTTCCATAGAAGCACGTTCAAGTTCATTCCAACCATGTTGTCCACATGACAAAAAGAAGCATGCTTATCCAAGACTTTTTCTACTTTCTCCTTCAAGGTTGCCCTTGCCAATCACACACAAGTAAAATCTCGTGTTGTCCTTTTCTGCCATACTTCCTTACCTTTTCCTGTACAAAATATCCAATTCCAAAGATTTTCTGCCTTACTTCTGTAGAAATGGTTTCCTTCCACCCTAAGTTAAAAAAGACAACCTAACGGATTTCGAAATCTTCCAAAGCTTTGCTAGCAAAAATTTCCACATCACATGGGAAATGATTCTATTTATATTCGTAAACATGGTTTAGTTTCAAAACTTGGAAAATAATGTGTTTGCCCCATTACAACTTTGTTTGGATGGTTGTTACCTACTGTATTGTGTTGTTAGCTTAAATACAATATTTACTTTGATTGTTACTTAAAATTTTAATGTATCGTATCACAAAAAGTCCCATTTTTTGTAACGACCAACTTGGTGTGATTGCATGATTGCATCTACATTTTTTCTTTACTTATTAGTAATTAACAATCATATTTTATCTTTTAGTCTACCTTTTAATAGTAGCTCTACCGTGTACCCCACTTTTCTTGTAGAATTATCTTTCAAATTGCTACTATGTGACATTATGTAATGATGGAAAACAATATTATCTATCCAAACAATCGTTATTTCATCCGAACAAGACAATATGATACAATACAACACAATACAATATAATACAATACATTATGAAACAAAATATAACAATCATCCAAACAGAGCCTTACTCTTCTCTACTTAAATACCAAACTTAGTGCATCAGCTAACTCTCTACCTAGTAATATGTGCCCACTTAGGGGTCATTTGGTTGGGAATAAGTTATCATAGGATTAATTATTCTGGGATTAGTTAGGATATCTTATTCCACCATGAATATGGGATAACTTATCCCATCACTATGGTATAAATGGTGGGATAAGTTATCCCAAACATGCCAATCAAACAAGACAATAAAATTTTATCTCAGGACTATTTTTTTTTCCCAAAACTTTCTTATCCCTCACACCAAACGACCCCTTAGTGCATCAACGAACTCTCTAGCTAGTAATGTGTGCTCATGTTATGCTGCATTTGGCATTGAACCAAAGCCTTTGGGTGCATATGGGAAATGGTTGGACAACTTTCATTTCTCTTAGACTTCTTCATTACCAATAAAAATTTTAAAAGCAAAGAGGACAAAAGAAATTGGTGCCTGCACAAAAGAGAGTAGCAAACCGCTCTTCACAACAAATAGTGTAAGTTATTTTTAAAAAAATATGAGAATTATGACTTATAACAACAAGTTCGCAATAAAGATTTCCAAAATTCAATAATGACAACTATCCCAACAACTCAAATTAAAAATAATTAGACTATAATTTTGGCATGTCCAAAGAACTTCAAGCCACTACTAAGTTTTAGTTTCAATTAATCAAACATAAAATGTATTTTAATTTGCAATATTATCTTTCATATATAATTGCCCTTATAACTACACTGATAATTAGTTCCAGTAGAAAATGCTAATAACTTCCCAAATAATAATCCATATAAGAAAATAGACCAGAATAGAAAAGGATTTGATGACAGCAGAAGATAGTTGAAGTGAAGCAAGGACTCAAACACTAGGAGAAGAAAGAAGTAAATCAAAAGATCTTGTAAAGTAGATTTAGTAAAAGAAGAATTATCACAAACCAAAAAAGAAGAGGAAGTGAAGCACAGATAGTAAAAAAGTCCTAGTGCTCCTTTTTCTTTCATAATTTAAAATCATTAATGAACAGATTCAAAGAAGTAAACCATATCTTGGATTACTTCACGCTCACTTTGTTTCACCCATAAAGAAATATAACCCCTTACCTTGCATCATAACATTACTTTATGCAACAAAATTATTGTTTAGCAAGAATGGTAATTAAGACATTAGAAAGTAGAATTACTCTAAGGCCTCATTTGTTTTCATTAAGATTTAACATGTTTTAATCTCCATTACCAACTATATATTAAAATGTGCATTAAGATTTAGATGTCTAAATCAAAAAAGACATCTAAACTGTTAAGATGATGTATTATGATCTAATTACTAAATAATTAAGATTGCTTTTAACACCTCAGTGCTTAAAGTATGCAGTTATTTTAAAATTAATAAATACAAAATTCAAAATGAATCTAAACTATATTTCCATAAATATTATATGACGGTTGGTGGTTGTGATGGCTAGCAATCATAGTTATGGATGTCAATTGGGATGATGTCGGCTAATATAGGTAGGGTGTGGGTAGTAGCTAATGGTGATGGTGATGGTGATGGTGATGGCGGTTGATAGTGGTGGCAGATGGTAGTGATAGCTAATGGCAATGGTTAGCGATATATAACATGGTGACAAAAGGTTGTGGTAGTAATGGTAGTTAGTGATGATGATTATAAATGATGGTCCGTAGCAGTGACAACTAATTATAGTGATTGACAATAGTGATGGTTGTGCTCGAGGATGGTGGGTGGTGGCACATAGTTGACAATGGTGGGGGGCAATAGTGGTAGTTGATAATGGTGGATAATGGTGGTAATGGTGAATCACAATTTTGTAGAAATTTTTAGATAGACGTCTTAATGATATTAAGATTTTGCTCCAAATCTTAATCATTCGGATCTATTCAGACCCATTGAGTGGTTGAAACATTAAAGAAAAACACTTAATAATTAAGATCTGAACTATTAAAATTCAGACCTAAAACAAAACAGACTGAATGTTTAAGATCAGAATGATTAATATTAAAACTTTCATTAAGTGCAAACAAATGAGTTCTAAATCTATGCTCACACTAATTGTATGCCATTGTCATCTGAGATGAATCTATCATTTTAATTTGTTATTGTTACTGAATGGTGTGAGTTACACAAGCTAATAAATTTTGTATTTTTGCTTCACAAACATAATAGTTAGAAAGCCATCTGGACACACCTATACTGCCATACATCTTTGATGATACAATAACCATAAAAGAAATTATCCCCGAAGGTGTTCTATTCTCTGTGTTCCATTCATGCAAAAGATTAAACAAAGGTTTTATTCCACAAAATAAATAGCAGAAATTGGTACATCCAATCAGAACTCAGCCTTCACAAAGGGGAAAAAGGGAGGGGGGTCATTCGCCTTGACTTATTTAACTATTTTGATGCAACATTAGTTGAAAATAAACTGAAACAAGCAGCTACAAAACCAAATCGAAAGAGAATAGCAATGTCATACATAGATTGAAAGCAAATAAGAAAATACCAGCAGAAAAGGAAGAGAACATCAACTTCATAAATAGATCCTCCACTATTCAACTAATAGTAAAAGATCCCTCAACATAATTGCAATCTCAACTAAGAAAATGATGTGTTCAATCACGAAACCAATTTTGCATATTTAATTAAGCACGTATATATATCAGAACCGCAAGGAGGAGCCTACAATCCTAGATCGTAGGAGAGTAATACGGATCACAATACAACAAGTTCCACAGATCGAATCAGCACGCACCAACTAGCAAATCTGAACACTTATGTCTACAGATGTTCATCAAACCAAAAAGTATCTAGAAGAAAATAAAATAACCAACTTACAGTGCCACCGATAGCAACCACATTAAGAAAACTGGACGGCCGTTTCGAAGACGAGGAAGAATTTTCATCAACATCTTCATCGGCAAGCAAAGACGCAGCTTGCTTCATCGAATCTGACAGCTGCTCCAATTCCTCGATTGCTTCCATTTTTACTGTCTTCTTTGTTCACAAACTAAATCGACAGTTCAAATCGAACAGCTCAAACTAAATCGACGGTTGACAAACTGAATCGACCGATCAGATTGAACAACAGAAAACACGCAACGGGATCTTCACAGATCGAAGTTGAAAAGAGAAAAGCCCTAGATTCGAGGAAAGAAAGAGTGAAGATCTGAGTCAAAGGGAAGTAAAACCGGTGAGAATATGTGTTGAAATGCTAGGGTTTTTACTCCGATTGACGCGTAACGAACGGGAGAAGACGCCGGAAAGAGAGAGATTTGAAAAGTTTTTGAAGTATTTGTGATGAGAAAGAAAAGAAATAATAATATGGTGAGAAATTTTCAAAATGCGAAAGGTTTGCTGAAATATAGCTGTGCCGTGTAATAGTAATAATAGTATAGCAAAAACAAAGTTCAAAAGAATTCAATTTTGTCCAATTGTTGTACCTGCGTGACGGCGAATCTAGATAAGCTACTACTTACTAGTATACGCTTCATCTTTTTTACTCTTTCTGTTAAAATTTGAACTTGAAACAACATTTCTTATGCTTCATAGTTGTACTTTAACCTTCTATGAATTAACGACTCATTCATAGACCAAAATATATTTACAATTTCATATTTCCTTTCGTATAATTTAAAATCAGCTTGATTTTAAGTTCAAATTTTATTTGAACAAATAATTTGAATCTCAAAAATTGTATTTGTTTTCTCATGAAAAGAAAAAAAATGCTCCATTCATGAAAGTTATTTCTTAATTCTTATAGTCTTATCAAATGAGCAAATCACAGTTTATAACAAAGTATAATATTCTACTAGAAGGTTTTTTAGAAAAAGAATACAATATTTATTAATTGAACTTAAATTCAATAGAAAAAATAAACTCGAATTGTTATGTAACTAATCTTTAATATAAGAGTCACACGTGTACGGACAATCTCGTTACATAAAGCATGCATTTTTCGATGAGATGATCGAGAGATGAAATAATATTGTTACTTTGAGGTTGTTGGTCGGTATCATTAAAACATATATCTTTGATAAACGCTCAAAGTACACCTCATCCAATACTAGATGTAAGTGATCTTTATCTAGTATAAAAACCCAACAAAGAGTTGGGTCTAACCCAGAGGGAGCGGTACAGTACGGAATTCAATTAAGAAGTAAAGATGTGATTCTAATCGGTTATAGAAGTAGACATTGTCGAAATTAAACAAAATAAGTCAAAGATTTGACAACGAATGTTAGATGGGGGTTTAAAGGTGTCAATTAAAAACTACAATAATCACTAAAAAGAGGGGATTAGACAAGTAGGAAGGAATTTTCGGGAAGTGATTGATTATAAGCTCATTTCACTATATGTGTAATTGAAGTTTATTAATAAAGTGATAAATCATTGTGGATAGGCTAGACTATGGGTGTGTTTGGTATGAAGGAAAACATTTTCCGGAAAATGTTTTTCAATTTTCTCATGTTTGGTTGGGTTAAATATTTTGGAAAATGTTTTTCAAATCAACTCATTTTCCTCAAATTTAAGGAAAATGACTTCCCTTCAAAACTTAAGGAAAACATTTTCCAAAACTCTCTTCCAACTTCCAATTAAAAAAAAATTGTTGAAAAAATCAATTTATTTTGTCCCTACCCTCAAACCAGCCCCCCAACCAACCCCCCCCCCCAAAAAAAATAATTTAAAGCTTATTTTTAAATTCAATTTTTTTACCCACCCTCGCCCCTACCCCTACCCCCACCCCCTCCCAAAAAATATTAAAAATTATTTTTAAAAGATATTTCTAATTTCAATTTTTTTATTTTTTACCCCCACCCACTACCCTCTCGCGCGCCCCCCTCCCTTCTATCAATTTTTTTTATTGTTTTTAAAAAATATTTTCAACTTCAATTTTTTATTTTTTCATCCCGATCCTCGATCACCCACGCCCCCTCCCAAGCCTCCCCCCCTCCCCCAAAAAAAAATTGAGTTTGTTTTTAAAAAATATTTACTACTTCAAAATTTTATTTTTTTCACCCCTACACTCGATCCCCCCCTCCCCCCCAACTCACCCACCCCCTACTCGCCACCTCTACCCCAAAAAAATAATTTAAATTTGTTTTTAAAAAATATTTTCAATTTCAAAATTTCATTTTTTCACCCTACCTTGACCCCCCCTCCTCACGCACCTCCTACCCAGCCCCCCACTCACCCACCCCTACCAGCCCCCCCCCCCCAAAAAAAAAATTAAGTTTGTTTTTAAAAAATATTTTCAACTTCAAAATTTCATTTTTTCACCCCTTCCCTCGACCCCCCACCCACCCACGCCCTACCAGCCCCCCCCCAAAAAAAAATAATTTAAGTTTGTTATTAAAAAATATTTTAAATTTCAAAATTTCATTTTTTTCACCCCTACCCTCGACCCCCCCACCCCCTTACCAGCCCCCCACCCCCTACCAGCCCCCATCCCCCAAAAATATTTAAGTTTGTTTTTAAAAAATATTTTCAACTTCAAAAATTCAAATTTTCACCCCTACCCTCAACCCACTCCCTACCACCCCCCCACCCCCAAAAAAATTTAAGTTTGTTTTTAAAAATATTTTCAATTTCAAAAATTATTTTCTACCTTAGTAAAAATAAAAGATATTTCTCAAAAAAAAAATCATTCATAAATCAAACACCAAAAATCTTTTTCGGAAAATATTTTCTACTCACCAACCAAACATGAGAAAATAAGTCAAAAATCAACTTGTTTTCCAGGAAAACATTTTCTAGGAAAACATTTTCCTTCATACCAAACACACCCTATAGGTGCAATAGTTTTCTCTCGAACAATATTACGGTTCAAGCGAGTTCTCTCGAACCTCGACAAGCTTAACACTACAAAACAACCCAAAACTTTAATTAATTATCTAATCTCTCGAGCTAGATAGGTAGGAGTGAGTTAAGATTCACTCTCTCGAGCCGAACCCATAACAACCCACACACTACAATCATCAATCGATAACCTTAGTTTCAAAACCCCTCTCTTGAGCAAGCTCAAAACACTAAGCTAAAATTGTATTTGCAACTACAATTCATAAATTACTACTCAGCTATCAATCAAACCCACATTAAAACATGATTTACATTATTAAACAACAATACCCATTAGCTAATTTGATAAATAATCACATGATCACACCCCAAGAATTGAGGGTTTAGCCAAGCATTATAAAAAGATAGAAATCAATACCAATTACATTCTCCATGGTTTGGGTATTGCAATCCAAGTCTTTTAAAATGATCCAAAGTGCTAAATATCAAAGACCCAATCCAAGTCTACTTGAAAAAACCCTTCAATATTGTTCTACAATGAGGAAAATACTCAAAGAACTCTCAAAAACGGAAGAAAACTAAATTGGATTTAGAAAATAAAATCAGGACCTCTAAAACTCTTTTTAAAATTCAATTTATATTTTTTCAAAATTTGGCTGCGAGGACCATTAGGCGAGGTAAGTCGAGCGTCGTCGACCAGGTCGACGACGCGCCAATCACTCATGTCCATTGTCGGTCTGCTTTGGCTTTTTATCCTCAATCCGGTCGGCGGTCTGCGAATGTCCAAATCCATCACCAAGTTGTCTTCTCCCCAGGGCTGGGCTGGTAGTCTAGAACTATAGGCGAGCTGAAGTGCCACTCAGTGAGTTGCCGAGTGGCTTTGGCGATTCTCAACTTTTGTTATCTTCAGCCTTTTTCATCTTTTTAGCTTCTTTTTGCCTGGTAATATCTTTGCCATGCTCTTTTGCCTTCATTGTTGCAAATGAACACTTTAACATCAATTTAGAGCATAAATTATGCATTTAAGGACAATAAACTATGAAAACCAAGCTCTAAATGAGTCAAAATCTAGGGCTCATCAACACCCCCAACTTAAACTTTTGTTTGTCCTTAAGTAAAACTCAAGATCAATCAGCTCAATAAGGATCTCTACAAACAGTGCTACTCAAGACTCAACATACATGCACACAAGAGGTTCAAACATGTTCAATTGTGCACTCTAAGTTTCAAATTGTGACTAACCATCATCAAATGAACTCAAACCCACAATGCTTGCTTCAAATGCAAGTTCAAGTTCAACAAAAGCATTTGGATGCCCTCACACAAAAAAAATGATTCCATGCTCACACAAAACTCATCAACTTAAGAACTCAGAATCAGAAACAACTCTCACTCTCTCAAAAGTTAACACATGCATGATCGTTTCCCATAGGCTTGCCCGTGTTTTCCAATCAACATGATAATAAGCTCATTCAAGATCACAAAGGTCTTTTAAGGCTTGTAACAGGGCTGAGGGTAATGGTATAATCATTTAGGTTTAGTGACTACTACCTTCATGAAGCATGACTTGCATTCCATTCTTTCACCTTCTCTTACAACACTTTTTTATTCTCAAACGTTACACCCCATTCTTTTAAGCACAACTTATTGGATACCCCATTTCCTTTGCTCATTTCACACACTTTATTTCAACAATATTTCTCTTTTTCAATCTTTTTCATCTTTTTATCTTCCCTTTTTTTTACATGGAGGGGTTCATTTTTTTTAACCAGATCTTTCAAAAAGGGGGATTTCTCAAACTTCTTGATTTACCTCCTTTTTCACCACACCAGCCTAAGTTAGCTATTTATAACAACCAAAGCATCATTAAGATTATAGGTGGGAAAGAAAAGAGGTCACTTGTGCTCAAAGTTCTTCCAAAGAAAAGGATAGGCTCAAATGGTGCCAAACTAGATTCACACTCTCACAAGGTGGTCACAAAGAGGTATAATGACAAAATTGACTCACTTTCCACAAATTGCCTAAGATCATCTTTATCATTCACACGCATTAGCCAATCAGACCAACGGGGCAAATTCTAGGTATAACCAAGCATGCATTACAAGTCGACCTCACCACACATGGTATCCAACATAATTATCAAAACAAGACTTAACCATTTTCACAAATGAGCAATGGTCATCACAAGAGTTCCACTCAACAAATCGCATAGTCACAATAAGATGGTATGAGTTCACATATGACTTATGCAACTCAATTCGCCTCATCGGATTTGCACACGCATGTCGTTCAAATAAGAGCACTATTTAAGTCATCGGTATTGACCAAAACCGACACTCGAAATTGCAAGAGAACAACCACATTCACACAACAAGAAGTGGCAATTTTTAAAAATTGGTTCAAAAACCATTTACAATTCAAACAATGGATCAATATGGATCAGAAATCAAGATATAGATATATAAACCAAAGATCAGATCCAACATTCATAAAACCCAAAAACACAATATTCACAAAACAAAAACCGCCCAAAAGAAGTGGGTATGGAAATACCTCACCCCGCCAACAAAAATAGCAGTTGTCCTCAAATGCAAAGAGATAATAAAACTAGTCTAAAAATAATAGAAAAAGAGGCAAAGAGTCATCCTGCCAAGATAGGCTTGGGGTGAAGTCTGCATGTCGACAACTCCATCTGTCTGGCATTAGTGCCTGGCATATCAGCATCCTTGGCTCCACTAGAGCCCACCATAGAAACGTCCCTTAAAGAGGTCTACATAGTTGTATCCACCATGGCTCCTTCTAGGTCCGCCAAATCATCATAGACATGCTCATTTTTAACACTTACTTGTTCCTCATCATCTCAGCCTTAGAACAAGTTGGAATGTCAATGCTCGGCATCTCAGGAATCTCCACAGCCCCAAACAACATCATTAGGTTTGTGGACTTCAGCTAGTCCACATCCTTTCTCAACCCAATAATATCGGCCTTCAAGGCAGTCACAACATCAGCAGCACCCTGACTCTGCTCACATGCCTCAACTAGGCATCCAATGCCAACTTGTGGCCCTCAATCAATCTCGATGCTCCTTCAACTCAGCCCTAATCGGGGCCAGGCAGCAGGGATCACCCGCTCTATCAGCCCAGGCACAACATCCTCAACCCGGGAGGTGCATACATCAGCAAATTAGGCCAGATGGCCCATCTTGTAAAGCATGGCCTGGGTGATAGGGGGGTCGGGAAGCAGCAAAAAAAGTAGTGGGAAGGGGAGCAGCAGAATTACTAGGAGTTTCAGAAACAGAAGGGTCAGATGTACATGTGGGCCCACTAGCCTGAGTGGGCATGATTGCCTCAGTTGGCAACATATCAATGTCTACCTCCGGGGATGTATGCACCGGTGCAGCTCACCTCCTGTCGGCCTCATCCCGCATATACTCAACCTTAATACGTCAAATGTCAGTAGAAGAGGTGGGTGTCACCTCCATATCCGTCTTTTCATCTCTCAGAACACGGGCCCGTCTGCACAGCTCGGTGATCAGCACTGGAAATGAGAGTGAGTTCTGGCTCTGCTTGGCCTTCATGGCCATCTCTTGCTCGTCAACAACCCCAAGTTCAACCTCTGCCCGGATATGATGGAACCAAGACATGTCATTTTCGAGTGGCGCATAATGGACTCATTTTGTGATGGCATAATGGTGCTGCTAATGAACCCGAACCAGTATCTAGCAGCAACGTTTAGGTTCTTCTTCTCGATAGGTTCACCTGCCTCAATCCACCTCAGGGTGACATCAGAGAGGAGGGGTGCCAGCCAACCCTTAAGATCCTCCAAAGTCTTCTTCTTGATCAAGTCATGGTAGTCATGCATAAAATCCGTTGATCTCCCAAGTACCGCATTGATATCCGAACATCTGGACTTGACCTTCTTTCCCTGAACAACCATGAAGTCAACTAGTTTAAAGGCACTTACCTTCTTCTTCCCCTTCGGCACCAACTCTCAGTAGGATGAATAGAACTCCCAGATCCAAGTAGGAATGTATGGGCCTTGGGGTTTGGTGAAAACTTCAAACTTGTGGAACCTTCAAGTGTTCCACACTTCCTGATGTATGTCCACCACACCGTCAGTAGACAATCTCTTATCTTCTAATATGGTCCTCAAGCCCTCGGCCTTTAGTCGGTTGAGTGACCGGGGAGGAGGACCCTGAACTAGTGGTGCATGGACCACTGCCTGTGCTGGGGCTGGAGCTGGAGGAGGAGAAGGAAGAGATGGCGTATGAGGCACTGGGATCCTAGATGGATCATTCATCGATTTAGAGCGTAGCTCCAGTATCCTAGCCTGCAATAACTGATCATCTTTCGGCTCATAGATAGAGGCTGGAGAACCATCCTTAGACTGACTCTCACTGTCAGGGGTAGTGAGGTGAGTGAAGTAGACCCCCTCACTATCGGAGCTTTCCTCTGCAGGTGTCAACTCAATGGGCGCCTTGCCTTTGCCTTTACTTCCTTTTAGAGGAAGTTTCGTAGCTTTTGCCCGGGAAGCAGCCGCTTCCACGTTGATTGTAATTCCACGTGCCCACTTTTAGGGAGGTATGTTTCTACTAGCGGCTTTGGGTCTAGCCATTCCTGTAAAACACTGTGGGAAACGTTAGATAAACTTAAGAAAAATCTCAGGGAAAAAGCTGCAGGAAGACTCGCCAAACCACTTTGGCGAGCCAAGTTGGGCTCGCCGAAAGTTCCAGAATGAAAACGCTCAAAAATCAAAGCTGGTCGACAATGTCTAGGGCCATTCGGTGGATCACTGATATCTTTCGGTGAACTAGTAGCTCCCAGAAAGTTAGAGAACAATTTCAAGAATTTGGGGCGTAGAAGGGCGATCAGGAAGTACATTCGGCAAGTCACCGAGTGAAATCGATGAGCTCAGGCATATCGCCGAAAGGCATATCGGCGAAGTAAGTCGTGGTCATCGAACCACTCAACGATGTGCTAAGTATCACTTTAGCTCGCTGAGTTTTACAAAATCCTCAGCAATTTGGGTGGTTCAAATGGCAATCCAAGTCGAGCTCGTCGACCAATTTGGCGAGTCACTGATTGAACTTTTGGCCTACCAAGTTTTACAGAATCCCCCATCAAGCTGGGTGGTTCAAAGGGCAGTACAAATTGGGCATGCCGACTTGTTCGGCGTGTGGCCGACTGGACTTTTGGCTCGCCTACTGCTCATTTTCCCACACTTTCAACTTTCCAACCTGCATAATCAACACATGTTATTCAAAAGCAATACTAAAATCATCAAAACACATGAGTTTCCTCCTAAGAAGCGCCTTATTTAACGTCGTGGCATAACGAAGATACCAATTTAAGCTTTATTTTTGGGATTGGCCATTGTGTCACTCGACAACCCTCCTTTTGGCCTGGGATTCAAATGAGTCGAAATTTGACCCATTTGTGTCTTCAACTGTTTAATGGAGACTGAGTGAGAGGTCACCGTCTGATTGAGATTTGAGACGTCATCCTTCATCTCTTTCAACACTTTGTCCGACCCTTCCACTTTGTTGAGAATGCGTGAGAGAATATCTTCGGTGCGGAAATTCTCCGGGTCAACCTTTTGATCTTTGGGCTTTTGATGCTCATGGAGAGGTACATATATCTCCTTGTCCCCATCTCTCTCCTTCCAACTTGCATTACTATCATGCATTTCCCTTTCACGGTCTCTCCAACCGTCATCACGTTCTCTATTCCAACCTTGATTCCAACCCGGCCTAGGATAGCTCGGACAGAAACCACCACCTTGATTTGCAAAGAAGCTCACTTCCTCATTGTAAAGAGCCTCAAAATGTGCCTCATTGGGGTTCACCCCGCTCACACCAACAACATTCATGACTCTAGTACCACTATTTATTGCATTATTTACCAAGAGATCCAATTGAGTCATCATTTCAGCCATGTTTTGGTCTCGCTCTTGGTCTTTTTAAATTTGTTCCTTCATCATCCTAAATGTCAAAAGAGACACTTAGTCCTCTCTTGTATACCAAGCTCGATTGATCTTGGTCATACCATTAAACAAAGTAGAAGTAATCTCAAAAGGCTGTTGCATGATACCACCTTGGACAAGTTGATCAACCACTCCTTTGTTAACTAAATCTAGACTCCGGTAGAAATATGTAGCAAGATATTGTTTGGGAGTCCTTGAGTCGGACATTGAAGTAGCAACTTTTGAAAACATAGCCAAGTCTCGTGGATTGGTTCACCATCCAAGGGTTTGAAACCTTGGATATTATCAATCAACGTCATCATCCTTGAATAAGGAAAGAACCTTGTGTAAAATGCTTCGGTCAATTCATCCCAAGTTGTAATGGAGTCCCTAGGTAGGTCGGCTAACTACTTCGTACCCTTTCCCATCTACGAAAAAGGGAACAATCTGATTAGAATGGACTCTTGGGTTATGTTCTTGAATGAGAAAGGACCATAAACATCCTTGAAATTTCTATTATGATCATCCCGGTCCTCATGCTCCAAGCCACCAAATAACCCTTTCATTTGCAAGAGTTGTAGGCATCATGCTTGTCATGTGGAACACCACATTTCCCTCATCTTAAAGCAAACGGATAACACCAACACCACCCAAATGTACCACATTCACCGGTACATCATTCACATAATTCAGATGGCTAATATCATCATTATTGCCCAATTGACTGGCATTGCTTCCGTTGACACTCATTTCGTCGCCTGTGCGCAAAGAAAACAAAAAAAAACAGTAAAAGGGTTCAACTATAACACAATAAAAATCACAAACCAACTTCAAAAAGAGAATTCAATAACACCACTCCCCGGTAGCGGCACCATTTTTGATAAACGCTCAAAGTACACCCTATCAATACTAGGTGTAAGCAATCGTTACTAGTATAAAACCCAACAAAGAGTTGGGGTCGAACCCACAGGGAGTGGTACATTATGGAATTCAATTAAGAAGTAAAAATGTGATTCTAATCGGTTATAGAAGTAGACATTGTTGAAATCAAACAAAATAAGTCAATGATTTGACAACGAATGTCAAATGAATGGGTTTAAATGTGTCAATTAACAACTACGATAAGCACTAAAACAAGGGATTAGACAAGTAGGAAGGAATTCTCGGGATGTGATCGATTATAAACTAATTTCACTATATGGGTAATTGAAGTTTATTAATAAAGTGATGAATCACTATGGGTAGGCTAGACTATAGGTGCAATAGTTTTCTCTCAAACAACTATTACGGTTCAAGAGAGTTTCCTCGAACCTTGACAAGCTTTACCCTACAAAACAACCCAAAACCTTAATTAATTATCTACTCTCTCGAGCTAGATAGGTAGGAGTGAGTTAAGATTCACTCTCTCGAGCTGAACCCATAACAACCCACACACAACAATCATCAATTGATAACCTTAGTTTCAAAACCTCTCTCGCGAGTAAGCTCAAAACACTAGCTAAAATTGTATTTGCAACTACAATTCATAAATTACTACTCAACTATCAATCAAACCCACATTAAAACATGATTTACATTATTAAACAACAATACCCATTAGCTAATTTGATAAATAATCACATGATCACACCCCAAGAATTGGGGGTTTAGCCAAGCATTATAAAAAGATAGAAATCAATACCAATTACATTCTCCATGGTTTGGGTATTGCAATCCAAGTCTTTTAAAATGATCCAAAGTGCTAAAAATCAAAGACCCAATCCAAGTCTACTTGAAAAAACCCTTCAATATTGTTCTACAATGAGGAAAATACTCAAAGAACTCTCAAAAATGGAAGAAAACTAAATTGGATTTAGAAAATAAAATCAGGACCTCTAAACTTTTCTTAAAATTCAATTTATAGTTTCTCAAATTTTGGCTGCAAGGACCATTAGGTGAGGTAAATCGGGCGTCACCGACCAGGTCAGCATTGCGCCAATCACTCTTGTCCATCGCCGGTCTGCTTTGGCTTTTTATCCTCGAAGTTCTATAACTTTAGGCGATCCAGAATGTGTCACTGATCTGGCCAGTGGTCTGTCAAATGTCCAAATCCATCGTCAAGTTGGCTTGTCCCAGTGCTGACAGTCTGGAACTTTAGTCGAGCTGAAGTGCCACTTGGCGAGTCACCGAGTTGCTTTGGCAATTCTCAGCTTTTATTATCTTCAGCCTTTTTCATCTTTTTAGCTCCATTTTGCTCGATAATGTGCTTGTCTTAATTGCTGCAAATCAACACTTTAACATCAGTTTAGAGAATAAATTAGGCATTTGAGGACAATAAACTATGAAAACCAAGCCCTAAATGAGTCAAAATGTAGGACTCATCATTCATCATATTCATAATTCGTGAATATTTCATCACTTCTTTGGTATTATGATGTCGCCCAAACTATACCATCAATTGGGATTAAAGGGTTGATATCAAAATATAATAATCCAATAAGGTTGTGTTGAATCCCACAAAAAGCATGGTTAGACAACTTATAATTTGTTAATGAAATTCAAACTAATGACTACCATTGGAATTGGGGGTTTTAAATAGGAAATTATTAACTAATTTATATTATATGAGTTGTGTTGTAAAACTTAAGAACAAACGAACAATATAAAGAGGAAGACAAGAGGAACAATATAAGATAAGTTTCTTTCTTTCAAGTGTATTTACCATTATTCTCAACACCACTATTTATAAGATTAGATTGAGGAGTACCAAAGGGTGTCACAAACATTACATTAAACCATGAGGATTACTACCCATTAAGGAGGAAATAAACCTAGGAGTTATGGTCATCCATTTAACCATATTATTAACAACATTACTACCAATAAATGATGAAATTAACTTAGGAGTTATGGTCATCCATTTGACCACATTATCAACAACATTACTACTCATAAAGGAGGGAATTAACCAAGGAGTTATGGTAATATATTTAACCACCAAAATGATTTACAACACTCCTCCTTGGATGACCATTGATAGATAATATGCCTCGTTAAAACCTTACTAAGAAAAAACCACGTGGGGAAAATCTTAGTGAAGGACAAAAGAGTACACATATCATGTAATACGCTTTGTTTGTTGCCTCGTTAAAAACCTTGCTAGAAAAATCCATTGGGATAAAACCTAGGCCAAGGGAAAAAGGGTGGAGCGCGTAGTTTGCTCCCAATGTTGCAAAAATCATTTAATTTCTTGGAGACGACGCATTCTAATCTTGGATACCAACTTTTCAAATGTTGAGGTTGGTAATGCTTTAGTGAACAGATTCGCTAAATTATCAACTGGGCAAATTTGTTGAACATTTATTTCACCTTTATTCTATAGATCATGAGTGAAAAAGATTTTGGTGAAATGTGTTTTGCTCTATCTCCTTTAATGTATCCTCTCTTTAGCTGAGCTATACATGCAACATTGTCTTCGTACAATGTAGTTGGAATATCTTTTTTTCATAGGAAAACCACACATTTATTGCATATATTGAGTCAATGATCTCAACCAAACACACTCCTGACTTGCTTCATGGATGGTTTTTATTTCTGCATGATTTGAAGAAGTAGCAATTAATATTTGCTTCATTGAATGTCAAGATATTGTTGTGCCTTCATATGTAAATAAATATCCTGTCTAAGCTTTATATGGGTTAGACAAATATCCAGCATCTGCATAACTAATCATTTTTTACTTGGATTTATTAGAATGAAATAATCACATATCAATGGTTCCCTAAAGATATCTAAATATATGTTTGACTCTATTCTAATGTCTCTTTGTTGGGGACGAGCTGAATCTTGCCAATAAACTTACTGCAAAATAGATATCTGGTCGAGTATTATTGGCAAGATACATTAGCGCCCCAATGGCACAAAGATATGGAGTTTCATAGCCAAAAAGCTCTTCATCATTTTTCTGAGGTCAAAATGGATCTTCATGTATGTCAAGCGATCTCACAACCATCGAGGTACTGAATGAATGTGATTTATCCATGTACAATCGCTTTAAAATCTTTTCTGTGTATGTTGATTGATGGAGAAATATTCCATTTTTCAAATGCTCAATCTGTAGGCCAAGACAACATTTTGTCTTACCAAGATCTTTCATTTCAAATTCTTTCGTTAGACATTCAATAGTTTTTGAAAGCTCTTTAGGAGTGCCAATGATATTTAAATAGTCAACATACACAACTATTATAACAAAATCAAACACAAGGACAAATAGGGTCATTTTTGTACCCTTCCTTTAGCAAAAATTGGCCAAGACTTTTGTACCACATCCGCCCTGATTATTTCAATCCATACAAGGATTTCTGAAGCCTTATCTAACAAGTTTCTTGCTAATTTTTATATGCTTCAGGCACATTGTGAATGCTTCAGGAATTTTTATGAAAATATTGTGGTCTAATAAGCCATATAAATAGGTTGTGAGAACATCCATTAGACACATTTCAAGCATTTCATGAACTGCCAGATTTATTAGATATCTGAAGGTAATTGCATCCACTATAGGAGAATATGTCTCCACATAATCAATGTCAGACATTTGCGAAAAACCTTGTGCCACAAGTCATGCTTTATATCTTACGACTTCACCTTTTTCATTTCATTTTCACACAAAAAACCATTTGTACCCCACTGGCTTGACACCTTCGGGTGTTCGGATTATTGGTCCAAAAAAATTACGTTTTTCAAGTGAAGTCAATTCTGCTTGAATGCGTCCTTCCATTTTGGCCAATCATTTCTCTGTCTACATTAATTGACAAATTTTTGTTCAAAATCCTCACCTTGTTGCATTATTTCAACAACAACATTATAAGTAAAAATATTGTCCACCACAATATTATTTCGATTCCACCTTTTTCTCGTCGAGACATAACTTATTGAGATTTCTTCATTCTCAATATTTTCAGTTATTTGGACCTTCTCTGTGGTCTTATCATTTGTTATGTCTCGGAGCTTTTCTTGAGCAATTTCCTCTATGATATGATCTTCATGATCATTTGTTCTTTTTATTTTTCGAGGATTTTTATACTTTTAACCAATTGGCCTACCACGTTTTAAACGTTGTTTAGACTCATTTGCTTTAGCAATTTGTCCTACCAGGACATCAATTCGAATTGGAACATTTGCAGCTAGAATATAAGATGTAGTAACCCTTGGAAGATTAGTAAATGCATCTGGCAGTTTGTTTGCAACATTTTGCAAATAAATTATCTTTTTAACCTCTTGCTTACATTGATTTGTTCGAGGATATAAATGAAATAGGGATAATGAATTCCAATCTATCTTTTTTTCTAACTGCTTATGTTCTCCCCCTAATGTTGGGTATACTGATTCATCAAAATGACAATCAACAAATCTTGCCGTAAATAAATCTCCTGTCATAGGTTCCAAATATTTGATAATAGAAGGAGATTCATACCCAACATATACCCCCAACCTTCTTTGGAGATCCATCTTTGTGCATAGCGATGGGGTAATTGGAGCATATATCGTGCACTTAAAAATTCTAAGATGGGAAATATTTGGTTCATGACCAAAAACCAACTATAATGGAGAGAATTCATGATAACTAGTTGGCCTTATGCGCACCAATGTTGCTGCATGCAAAATAGCATGTCCCCATATTGAAACAATCAACTTTGTCCTCATTAACAATGGTCTAGCTATCAATCGGAGGCGCTTAATCAAAGATTCCGCTAGACCATTTTGAGTGTGAACATAAGCAATTGGATGTTCAATTGTTATCCCAGTGGACAAACAATAATCATTAAAGGCTTGCAATGTAAACTCACCAGCATTATCAAGATGAATTGTCTTTATTACACAATCTGGAAATTATGCTCTTAATCTTATTATTTGAACCAATAACCTCACAAAAGCCATATTGCGAGTTGATAATAAGCACACATGTGACCATCTTGTAGATACATCTATTAAGACCATATAATATTTAAATGACCCACATGGACGGTGAATTGCCCCACATATATCACCTTGTATATGTTCTAGAAATGCAGGGGATTTAATCCCAACCTTAGCTGCTGATGGTTTAATAACCAACTTTTCTTGAGAACAAGCAACACAAGAGAATTTCTTCGATTGAAGAATTTCTGATTCTTCAAAGTATGCCCATGTGAATTTTCAATAATTTTGCGCATCATATTATAACTGAGATGACCCAACTGATCATGCCAAATGATAAAATCATTATGATTAGTAAAACCTTTGTTTACCATGGCATGTGATTCAACCATACTAATACTTGTATGGTACAATCCAGAAGAAAATGCGAGTAATTTTCATGCACATACTTTTGCGCCAATTTTACAGTAGTAATATAAAGGTATTCAACCTTTCTTTCATTGGCAGTGTCAACATGATAGCCATTTTTGGCGAATAAGCTTGAAACTTAATAAGTTTCTTTGAGACTTTCTATAATACAATGCATTTTTAATAGTTAATATCGTTCCTTCAGGTAGTAATAAGGCCGCTCTTTCAGAGCCCTCAATTAATTTTGCACTACCAGATATTGTATTACCATAAGCCTTTTTCATAATCAAATTATAGAAATATTTCTTTTCTCTTAAAATAGTGTGAGTTGTAGCACTATCAAGAAAACACATATCTCCATTACTCATCTTGAGCCAATTGAAGATTGAAGAATTTTATTTATCTTCATAAAATAAAAGTACATCATATGAAATATGAAAATCAACAACTTTGCAAGAAAATAAAAGTACTTTTTTCTGAATATAAAAACAATATAAGGAAAAACATAACAATTAAAAGCACATAAATAAAATAACATAATTATTTTCCCCAATCAAATGATCAAATATTAGTTTTGATCTCCAAAGAAGTCTTCAACTTCCAAATGAGTAATATCGTCAAGGTCATCAAAATCATCATCTTTTAAAGCCAAATTTTCTTCAATATTGTCATCATATTTTTGTGAAGGCCCTGCCTCGACATCATTTTTATAAGTCAAATGTGACTCTACCCGAGCTTTAGAAGAAGATGCACCATTTTTATTTCCTTTTCATTTCAAAGAATCTTGATAAAGTCTAACAAAATGCTCAGCTGCTCTGCATTCATTCTTCCAATGCTCTTTCATGCCACAACGACGATGATTGCCTCTTGAAGGATTGCTTTGAGAACCCATATTGTTCTCCCTTTTGTGGCGACCACCACGACAACGATTATTATATCGTCCTCTGCCATTGCCACGTCCACACATTATTTTGGCCCTGATTTGTATTTTGTCTTCTTTTAGACTGGCCATGTGCTATAACCTCATTTGCTTCCTATAACAGAGCAGTTCCCGTGGGACGGGCCTCATGGGTTTTCAATAAAAGAGTATTATGTTGCTCAGCCACAAGAAGGCATGAGATCAACTCAAAATATTTTTTGAATCCCCTTTCACGGTATCAATGGTGTAATACCAAATTTGAGGTGTGAAAAGTTGTGAGAGTCTTTTCCAACATGTCCTCATCTTTTATATCTTCCTCACATAATTTCAATTGGGAAGTAATTTTGTATACAATAGAATTATATTCACATATATTTTTAAAATCTTGTAACCGTAAGTGAATCCATTCATAACGAGCCCTTGGCAATACCGTTGCCTTAAGGTGGTCATACCTTTCCTTCAAACCAGTCCATAATTCAAGTGGATCATTCACCGTAAGGTATTCAACCTTCAATCCTTCATCCAGATGATGACGAAGGAAAATCATTGCCTTTACTATGTCTTGACTCAACGTTGTATTACCATTAGTAATAGTGGCACCATGACCTTTAGCGTCAAGGTGAATTTTAGCATCGAGTACCCATGATAAGTAATTATTTTCAGAAATGTCAAGTGCCACGAACTCAACCTTTGATAAATTCGACATGATAAAACTATCATAGAAAATAATTAAATTAGACTAAAATAAATAGTGAGTAAATAATTTATTAATCAACTTTTTTTTATCAATGATAATAACGTGACGCATGTTATTGTACAAAGTAACATCAACTAGTAAATTAATGTGTTAGTATCAAACTTTCGAGCAATTTAAATGGACATTCTGCCTAACATATAACTTAAATAATTTCTAGCAAAATTGCTAGACAATTTTTTTTATTAAAATAAAAATTTAACTAACTTAAAATAACATAATTTACTTTATGATTAGGTGAGAAATAAACTTTTAGACTTATATATAGTCCATTGTATAACTACCAAAATATACATGCATTGTTTAACACCTTAACATTTCATAATATGTAGTGTATTATATTAGAGTGATTAATAATTAGAATTAAGTGTATGAATACATACCAGAATCTTAACTTGGAAAAATCGAAATGATGTTAGAGTTTTGTGCTAATAACGTGTTGTAGAACTTAAGAACAAAAGAACAATATAAAGAGGAATCAAGAATTAAAGATGAACTTTAAACTTGTTAATAGGGTCGGGTCAGATCGACCCAGACAAAAAATCATCAGGCTATCGAACGGGGCTGGGCCGAGTCCCCCACTAATGGGTCGGTCCAGAATCAATAATACAAATACCTGTCACGCCCCAAGCCTATAACCTGGACGTGGCTAGTAATCGAGAACCATTGCAGGTCTCTGTAACACACCGAAAATTCTATGACTTAAATTAGAGCCTCACATTATGAATAATGACTTAAAAATAGTCAAAATGATATTTATAAACCTAAACTAATGTAATTGACTTGGTTTGGAAATGTAAAAGTCTAAACGTCAAGAAACGACCACGACGTTCGGAAACTAGAGAAGAATGTGTTCTAGTGTGTCCTTAGGTTTTGGGCAGGTTTGGGAGTGTCGTATGATGGTATAATCTTGTAAAACGAGTTAAACTAGGTAAATATATATTTATAGGGTCAAAAAATTCAGATACGATCCCCCAGGATCACCCTAAGGGGACCCCAACCTTGGACAAGCAAGCTGCCAAGACAGCTTGCAAATTACTCTTGGAGGGAACAAGGGCGCGTCGCGACTTGCTCCCCCAAGGAGCAAAAAGTTTGTTCATGACGCGGTCGTGTCTCGGACTCTACTGTCTTGAAATTTAATTCCAAATATCTTCAGGGAACAGCTCCGCGTCGCGGACTTGTTCCGCGACGAAAATGCAGAAATTCAGAAATCTATTTTTACTTCATTAAAGAGTCCACTTAAGTGAGGGGTATTTGGGGTACTTTAGGGGACGTGTATATAATGATTTTTAAGTCAATTTATCTCACTTTTATCACTCAAACACAAAACCCCAAAGATCTAAACCTAAAGTTCCTCCTTCTCTCTACTCTTTCTCTCTTCTCAAGAACTCCATTGAAGAAGATTGGAGCTTCAAGAAGAAGACCAACTCTCCAAGGTTTCAACTTGGATTTTCGTGGTTAGTTCGTCAATAAGGTATGATTGCTTATCACTCTTGGGATTCCTTTCCCCAAGAGGCCCCTTCAAGATGAATTTAAAAATCTCCAAATTCTAGGTTCCAATCCAAAAACGTGGGTCTTCTTTCTAAAGTGAAATTGATATTACAAACTGAATTTGATTTATGTTATATGAACAATTATGAATGAATTTAGGTTGTATTGGTGGTTTTTTGAAGAATTCCCCATGAGTCCCATGTTTCTCCTTCTTTTCCTAATTCTAACCTTAGTTTGTGTTGGATATTGAATGAAGGCTATGAATTGAATGTGATGTTATGTAATTCATGTTTGTATGATGATTCTACCCTAGGTTATGTATAATTTCTATGAAATTAGGGTTGAGTCTTTGAATGAAGCCTTGAAGGCTATGAAGGGAATATGTCAATTGCTTATATTGATGATTGATTATGTTATTACTTCATGAATTACCTTGTATTATGTATTGGTTATGAATTGCTTGGTAATTGAAGTATGGATATCCCACTAAGGGCAAAAAGGTTTGAAGGTTGGTTCTTCTCTGAACTCAAGTATGAAAGGTGAATTTCTTAGATTGTAATGATGCTATACCTAATGTGTTATTGTGGTGTTGATGACCTAGTTTCCTCATCCTTAACCCTATACACTTGAATTAGCTATGAAGTATGTATGTATATTATGGGATGATTGCTATATGATTGAAAGGTAGTTCTCATGATTGTAGTGTAATGTAAAGTGAAAGGTTTAGTCACTTGCTAAGTGTCTCTAAGGTGAAAGGATTGTTACTCACTTATGAACACATATGAGTTATTATGGTAAGATGTCTACATAAGAGTCTAGTAAAGGCTAATGTGAACTTATGTGATGACTAAATATGATTACTAAAGGGAATTATATGCTTAGCACCGAAAGGGCATGTAAATGAGATGGGGGTCTCACGTTTAGTAAGTCCGGCTCCCCACATGGGTTTCCTCACGTTTAGCAAGTCCGGATTACCTACGGTATGTGTTGTCTCATGAGATGGAAACCCCCACGTTTAGTAAGTTAGGGTTTCTAGAAGCAATCTCCTTGACCCTTAACTATGTTCCCACATAGGACTCTAGCTTAGGGGATCCACCTATATAGCTATGTGCGAATGGTTACACCTTAGGCAAGTGTTAACCCTCTCTTTTCGGTGTGGGAGTAGAACACCGGATTCCATGTATCTCTCATGGTCTATGTCGGTTATTGCAATATTTACCTAATGTAAAAGTAAATGAAAGTATGAAAGGTGTGAACTCTTACTAGGGCTTTCTTAAGGGTTTCTACATATTGTAAGGAAGGGTATGGGACTTCTCTTGCACATTGCACTTGTGGGATCCTAAGAGATGGTTGTAGTAGTGTTCTCTTATGATTATGATTATTATGACTTATGTATGTTGAAGCTACATTATGTATGATCATTATGAATGTGGTAAGTTATGATGAAATATGATATTATGAGCGTTTGCATGAAGTAGGTTGCTTAATGTGATACTTGGCTTTGAATAGGGTTATGGGGTTCTATTCTTTGCATTGCACTAGTATTGCTTGGGTTGTCTACATGTTGGGATGATATTATGGTGGTTTGGACTATGATACTTAATTTGTGTGCATATTGGATTTACTTGGCAAAAAACATTTTTTGAATAAAATGTCCTTTTATGCATGTTTCAATGGTTTTTATGCATAGTAGCCATACTTAGTACGTGTGTTGTACTAACCCATATTTTCTCCCTTTTCCCAAATATTTAGGTTCGGGCTGTTGAGGATTCAAGCTTATTTCTCAAGACACTTGGAGTTGCTTCCCTAAGTTGGTGAGTCCTCAAGTCCGAGGACAAGACCCTATGATCTAGCTTCTATGTTTAGTTCTTTTCTTATGTTGAAAGACATTGTTGTACTTCCTATTTTCAAGACTTCTTATTGATGTAAGGGCTAAGTCTCATTTTCGATACTTCTATGTCTAGATGGTGCATTGTGACGAAGTTAGATTCTATTTTTCATATATGAAGTGAAGTTGAACTTCCAAAGTAGGGTGGAGAATAATGTAGGATTCATGTCACAAGATACCACGTCGAGTAGAGTTTTGTTCATGGGTGTGAAGCGCGCTACACTTATGAATGAGAGGCTACGAGATGCTTAGGAACTTTCACTCTTTTGTTATTCCATAGTCGTGCCTAAGAGTCCTAACTCTATTTAGTCCTTTTCTTCTAATCCTTCTCTTGTGCTTATAGGCAATGAATACAAGAAGGAACAACGCAAGGAGGGCCGGTGAGGAGAATGGGAATGAGGCGGTTCCCCTCAAGCTCCTCAAAACCCTTAAGTTCCTATTGAAGAAGGGGCTATGTCTAATGTTGAGATAAGGTCGGCTATTAATAGTTTGACTCAAGTGCTAGCCACTCAAGTTGCAAGGGATGCTAGGGTGCAAGTGAACCCCAATGCTAGCACTATCGCTTCTAGGATAAGGGATTTCACAAGGATGAATCCCCCTACTTTCTTTGGCTCCAAAGTGGAAGAAGATCCACAAGGGTTCATTGATGAAGTGTTTAAGGTTCTAGAGGCTATGGGTGTGTCTTCTCAAGAAAAGACGGAGTTAGCCGCCTATCAACTCAAAGATGTGGCACAAGTGTGGTATGAACAAGGAAGGAGGGAAGACCTATTAGAGAGGGTCCGATAAGTTGGGCTACTTTCAAGATGGCTTTTCTTGATAGGTTTTCCCCTTGGAACTAAGGGAGAGAAAATACAAGAATTCATCAACCTCCGTCAAGGGGGTATGAGTGTGAAGGAGTATGGCCTCAAGTTCACTCAATTGCCCAAGCATGCTCTTACTTTGGTGTCGGACTCTTGAGCTACAATGAACAAATTTGTTATGGGTGTATCCGATCTTGTGGTGAATGAATGTAGGTCGGCTATGCTAATCCCAAGCATGGACATTTCTCGCCTTATGGTTCATGCCGAGCAAATTGAGGAGCAAAAGCTTAAGCGAGTTGGTAGAGAATTGAAGAGGTCAAGGGCCGATGATGGAAGTTGTTCTAAGGTTAGATTTGAAATCCAAGATAAGCCAAAGTTCAAAAAGAGGTTTTCCAACCAAGGTACTCCTAATACTCCAAGGGTCAACAAAGGTAAAGTGTCTACCCCCAAGCCTCAAGAAGCAAGAGGTGGTGGTCCTTATGTTGAGAAGCCTATTTGTGCAAAGTGTGGTCGAAAACATGAAGGCAAGTGCCTAGTTGGCACGGGCATTTGCTATGGTTGTGGTAAGAGCGGCCACATGAGTAGGGATGCCCTATGCTAAAGGCTCAAGGAAGGGAAAATGCTCAAGCACAAGCAAGTGGCCCAAATCCCGATGCTCCTAAGAAGAATCGCTTCTATGCTCTCCAATACCGAGGTGATCAAGAGAGCTCTCTGGATGTCGTGACCAGTATGTTGCAAGTATTTTCAATAAATGTTTATGCATTGTTGGATCCCGGTGCCAATTTGTCTTTTGTAATCCCTTTAGTGGCTATGAAGTTTAATATGCTTCCCGATGTCTTAGATAAACCCTTTTCGGTTTCTACCCCGGTGGGTGATTCCATAGTTGCTAAAAGAGTCTATAGGGGTTGTCCAATATCATTGCCCAATAGAGTCACTTTGGTTGATTTGGTGGAACTTGATATGTTAGACTTTGATGTTATATTGGGGATGGATTGGCTTCATGCTTGTTTTGCGTCCATAGATTTAGGACCCGAATTGTGAAGTTTCAATTTCCTAATGAACCCATTTTAGAATGGAAGGGAGGAAATTCCATTCCTAGGGGAAGGATTATTTCATGTCTAAAAGCTTGTAAGTTGATTTCTAAGGGTTGTCTCTATCATATTGTGAGGGTCAAGGATCTTGAGTCCGAGATTCCTCCTTTGGAGTCGGTCCCCGTAGTGAAGGATTTTCCGAAAGTCTTTCCCGATGACTTACCCGGGATTCCTCCGAACGGGAAATAGATTTCGGCATAGATTTATTGCCGGATACATAACCCATTTCAATCCCTCCTTACCGGATGGCCCCGACGGAGTTGAAGGAATTAAAATCTCAACTCAAAGATTTGTTGGATAAGGGTTTCATCCAACCTAGTATATCCCTTGGGGTGCACCGGTGTTATTTGTGAAGAAGAAGGATGGATCTCTTCGTATGTGTATTGATTACCGACAATTAAATAAGGTGACTATTAAGAACAAGTATCCACTCCCTAGGATTGATGACTTATTTGATCAACTTCAAGGAGCGAGTTACTTTTCAAAAATGATTTAAGGTCGGGTTATCACCAACTTAGGGTGAGAGGTGTTGATGTTCCGAAAATAGCCTTCCAACAATATATGGTCATTTTGAGTTCTTAGTGATGTCCTTTGGTCTTACAAATGCCCCGCGGCTTTCATGGATCTTATGAATCGTGTGTTTAGAAATTTTCTAGACTCATTTGTTATTGTCTTTATTGATGACATCTTGATATACTCTAAAGTGAGGATGATCACATGAATCATTTGAGGATAGTATTGCAAGCCCTCAAAGATCACCAACTCTATGCTAAGTTTAGCAAGTGCGAGTTTTGGCTAAGATCGGTTGCTTTCCTTGGTCACATTGTTTCTAGTGAGGGTATAGAAGTTGATCCAAAGAAAACCAATGCGGTCAAAAGTTGGCCTAGACCTTTGAATCCTTCCGACATCCGAAGCTTTTTGGGTTTGGCCGGTTACTATCGGAGGTTTGTTGAGGGATTTTCATCTATTGCATCTCCATTAACGGCCTTAACTCAAAAGAAGTCCAAGTTCGAATGGTCGAATCTTGTGAAAAGAGCTTCCAATTGTTGAAAGATAAGCTCACCTCCCTCCGATTTTGACCTTACCGGAGGGCACCGAAGGGTTTGTAGTATATTGTGACGCTTCCCGAGTGGGTTTGGGTTGTGTCCTCATGCACATGGTAAGGTTATAGCTTATGCCTCGAGACAACTCAAGGTGCATGAGAAGAATTATCCAACTCATGACCTTGAGCTAGCGGCCGTAGTCTTTGCTTTAAAGATTTGGAGACACTATCTCTATGGGGTACATGTGGATGTGTTTACCGACCACAAGAGTCTTCAATATGTTTTTAGCCAAAAAGAATTGAATCTCCGACAAAGGAGGTGGTTGGAACTCTTAAAAGATTATGATATGAGTGTCCTTTACCACCCCGGAAAAGCAAATGTGGTTGCGGATGCTTTGAGTCGTATATCTATGGGTAGTGTGTCATATGTGGAAGAAGAGAAAAGGGAGTTAGCCCGTGATGTACATAGGCTAGCCCGGTTGGGTGTCCGACTTGAAGATTCCCCAAAAGAGGTGTCATGGTCCGTCATAATTCCGAGTCATCGGTTGTTGTTGACGTGAAGTCTAAGCAACATCTTGACCCTATTTTGATGGAACTAAAAGAGTCGGTTCTCAACAAAGCAATAGAAACTTTCTCTCAAGGAGAAGATGGGGTGCTTAGGCACCAAGGAAGATTATGTGTGCCGGATGTGGATGGCCTAAGAGAGACAATCTTAGAGGAGGCCCATGGGTCCCGATACTCCATCCATCCGGGAGCCACCAAAATGTATCGCGACTTACGTGAGATTTATTGGTGGAACGGAATGAAAAGAGACATAGCAGATTTTGTGGCTAGGTGCTCAAATTGCCAACAAGTCAAAGCCGAGCACCAAGGACCGGGAGGTCTAACTCAAGATATTGATACCCCCACTTGGAAGTGGGAAGAGATCAATATGGACTTCGTGGTAGGTTTGCCTCGAACCCGTAGGCAACATGATTCCATTTGGGTCATTGTGGATAGATTGACTAAATCAGCCCATTTCCTTCCCGTCAAGGTTTCTTATTCGGCGGAAGATTATGCTAAGTTGTACATTAAGGAGATTGTGAAATTGCATGGGCCCCGTTGTCGATTATTTCGGATAGAGGTGCCCAATTTACTTCCCATTTTTGGAGGTCTTTCCAAAGTGGGCTTGGTACTCAAGTGAAACTTAGTACCGCATTTCACCCTCAAACGGATGGTCAAGCGGAACGCACCATCCAAACCCTAGAGGACATGTTGAGAGCGTGTGTCATTGACTTCAAAGGTAATTGGGATGACCACCTACCTTTAATAGAATTTTCCTACAACAATAGCTACCACTCGAGTATTGCTATGGCACCCTTTGAAGCACTTTATGGTAGAAGGTGTCGATCTCCGGTTGGGTGGTTTGAAGTAGGTGAATTTTCTCTTCTTGGTCCCGAGGTAGTCTATGAGGCTACGGAAAAAGTTCGACTTATAAGGGATAGGTTGAAAACGGCTCATAGTCGGCAAAAGTCTTATGCGATAATAGAAAGAGAGATCTTGAATTTGAAGTAGGTGATTGGGTCTACTTAAAATCTCACCCATGAAAGGGGTGATAGGTTTGGTAAGAAGGGGAAACTTAGCCCCCGGTATGTTGGGCCTTATGAGATCTTGAAGCGTGTCGGAAAGGTCGCTTATGAGTTGAAATTACCCATCGAATTGGCCCCGGTTCACCCGGTGTTCCATATTTCTATGTTAAAGAAGTGTATAGGTGACCCGGTGTCCATTCTCCCTCTAGAAGGTTTAGGGGTGAATGAGAACCTTTCTTATGAAGAGGTTCCGGTCGAAATCCTAGATCGTCAAGTTAAGAAGTTGAGGAATAAAGAGGTTGCCTCCGTAAAAGTCCTATGGAGAAACCACCTAGTTGAGGGTGCAACATGGGAGGCCGAGGCCGACATGAAGTCCCGCTACCCTCATCTTTTTCCTCCTACTCCTAGCCATAGTTGAGGTTAGTAGTCTCTCTTAATTTGGTATAAATTGAAAAATCATGTGTGTTGATGATTATGACATGATTTCCTTGTATGTGCATATTTTTGTGAAAATTCATGCTTAAAGTTGTATTTTGAGTTTTCATGAATTTTGTTTCTCATGGTTGAATTGCACCCATAGATGTTGTGTGATGTTGTCTTCATGAGAGTTGTAATAAGCATGCTTGATGTTGTCTTGTTAAAGAAATGTCTTGTTGATTGCTTAATATATATGTTTATGCTCATTGAATATGGAGAAGGTAGTTCCTCCTATACTTATGTGAAGTAAAGAGTTTTGAGCATAGTGATGTTGTGGATTAAATTCCTATATGATATGATGATATGATGTTGTTGATGTGACTGGTTGTTGTGCTGCTAGTTTGAGTCATTGTCTCCCTAGAAAGAAGTCCAAGTGACATTCGGGGACGAATGTTCCTAAGGGGGGATATTGTAACACCCCGGAAATTCTATGACTTAAGTTAGAGCCTCACCTTATGAATAATGACTTAAAAATAGTCAAAATGATGTTTATAAACCTAAACTAATGTAATTGACTTGGTTTGGAAGAGTAAAAGTCTAAACGTCAAGAAACGACCACGACGTCCGGAAACTAGAGAAGAATGTGTTCTAGTGTGTCCTTAGGTTTTGGGCAGGTTTGGGAGTGTCGTATGATGGTATAATCTTGTAAAAAGGTTTAAAATAGGTAAATATATGTTTATAGGGTCAAAACATTCGAATACGACCCCGGGGCCACCCTAAGGGACCCAAGGAGGACCCCAACCTTGGCCAAGCAAGCTGCCAAGGCAGCTTGCAAATTGCTCTTGGAGGGAAAAGTGCGCTCGCGGACTGATCCCCCAAGGAGAAAAAGTTTGTTCCGACGCGGTCGTGTCGCGGACTCTACTGTCTCGAAATTTAATTCCAAATATCTTCAGGGAACAGCTCCGCGTCGCGGACTTGTTCCGCGACGAAAATGCAGAAATTCAGAAATCTATTTTTACTTCATTAAAGAGTCCACTTAAGTGAGGGGTATTTAGGGTACTTTAGGGGACGTGTATATAATGATTTTTAAGTCAATTTACCTCACTTTTATCACTCAAACACAAAACCCCAAAGATCTAAACCTAAAGTTCCTCCTTCTCTCTACTCTCTCTCTCTTCTCAAGAACTCCATTGAAGAAGATTGGAGCTTCAAGAAGAAGACCAACTCTCCAAGGTTTCAACTCGGATTTTCGTGGTTAATTCGTCAATAAGGTATGGTTGCTTATCACTCTTGGGATTCCTTTCCCCAAGAGGCCCCTTCAAGATGAATTTCAAAATCTCCAATTTCTAGGTTTCAATCCAAAAACGTGGGTCTTCTTTCTAAAGTGAAATTGATGTTATAAACTGACTTTGATTGATGTTATATGAACAATTATGGATGAATTTATGTTGTATTGGTGGTTTCTTGAAGAATTCCCCATGAGACCCATGTTTCTCCTTCTTTTCCTAATTCTAACCCTAGTTTGTGTTGGATATTGATTGAAGGCTATGAATTGAATGTGATGTTATGTAATTCATGTTTGTATGATGATTCTACCCTAGGTT
This sequence comes from Solanum verrucosum, assembly GCF_900185275.1. NCBI lineage: Eukaryota > Viridiplantae > Streptophyta > Magnoliopsida > Solanales > Solanaceae > Solanum > Solanum verrucosum. The sequence goes on from NW_026020045.1 coordinate 2,958,264, forward strand.
ATGTATAATTTCTATGAAATTAGGGTTGAGTCTTTGAATGAAGCCTTGAAGGCTATGAAGGGAATATGTCAATTGCTTATATTGATGTTGATTATGTTATTACTTCATGAATTACCTTGTATTATGTATTGGTTATGAATTGCTTGGTAATTGAAGTATGGATGTCCCACGAAGGGCAAGAAGGTATGAAGGTTGGTTCTTCTTTGAACTCAAGTATGAAAGGTGAATTACTTAGATTGTAATGATGCTATACCTAATGTGTTATTGTGGTGTTGATGACCTAGTTTCCTCATCCTTAACCCTCTACACTTGAATTAGCTATGAAGTATGTATGTATATTATGGTATGATTGCTATATGATTGAAAGGTAGTTCTCATGATTGTAGTGTAATGTAAAGTGAAAGGTTTACTCACTTGCTAAGTGTCTCTAAAGTGAAAGGATTGTTACTCACTTATGAACACATATGAGCTATTATGGTAAGATGTCTACATAAGAGTCTAGTAAAGGCTAATGTGAACTTATGTGATGACTAAAGATGATTACAAAGGGAATTAGATGCTTAGCACCGAAAGGGCATGTAAATGAGATGGGGGTCTCACGTTTAGTAAGTCCGGCTCCCCACATGGGTTTCCTCACGTTTAGCAAGTCCGATTACCTACGGTATGTGTTGTCTCATGAGATGGAAACCCCCACGTTTAGTAAGTTAGGGTTTCTAGAAGCAATCTCCTTGACCCTTAACTATGTGCCCACATAGGACTCTAGCTTAGTGGATCCACCTAGATAGCTATGTACGAATGGTTACACCTTAGGCAAGTGTTAACCCTCTCTTTTCGGTGTGGGAGTAGAACACCGGATTCCATGTAGCTCTCATGGTCTATGTCGGTTATTGCAATATTTCCCTAATGTAAAAGTAAATGAAGGTATGAAAGGTGTGAACTCTTACTAGGGCTTTCTTAAGGGTTTCTACATAGTGTAAGGGAGGTATGGGACTTCTCTTGCACATTGCACTTGTGGGATCCTAAGAGATGGTTGTAGTAGTGTTCTCTTATGATTATGATTATTATGACTTATGTATGTTGAAGCTATGTTATGTATGATCATTATGAATGTGGTAAGTTATGATGAAATATGATCTTATGAATGTATGCATGAAGTAGGTTGCTTAATGTGATACTTGGCTTTGAATAGGGTTATGGGGTTCTATTCTTTGCATTGCACTAGTATTGCTTGGGTTGTCTACATGTTGGGATGATATTATGTTGGTTTGGACTATGATACTTAATTTGTGTGCATATTGGATTTACTTGGCAAAAAGCATGTTTTGAATAAAATGTCCTTTTATGCATGTTTCAATGGTTTTTATGCATAGTAGCCATACTTAGTACGTGTGTTGTACTAACCCATATTTTCTCCCTTTTCCCAAATATTTAGGTTCGGGCTGTTGAGGATTCAAGCTTATTTCTCAAGACACTTGGAGTTGCTTCCCTAAGTTGGTGAGTCCTCAAGTCCGAGGACAAGACCCTATGATCTAGCTTCTATGTTTAGTTCTTTTCTTATGTTGAAAGACATTGTTGTACTTCCTATTTTCAAGACTTCTTATTGATGTAAGGGCTAAGTCTCATTTTCGATACTTCTATGTCTAGATGGTGCATTGTGACGAAGTTAGATTCTATTTTTCATATATGAAGTGAAGTTGAACTTCCAAAGTAAAAGTTTTAAATTTTCCGTGATTTTATTCTATGATACATGTTATGATGAATGCTAAGGGCTTGTATAAGACCTCTTCAAGGTCGAATATGCCGGTAACGACTAGGGGGTGCTCTCGGGTCGTTACATTCCCCAAGCAAACCCTTGGTCTGGCTCAATACTCAGCGGAAGACTTACTCTACAACATTGAAAACTCAAATGCAAAGATTAACTCATAAGACCTTATTACAATGATAGTTTAACTCAATATAGTCTGAAATACACAATATACATAATTTTTCAACTCAAAGTCTTTAAAACATAACAAGGGACAATGAAAGACTCCTCATACTACTATTTTCTATGAAGCCTCTAATACTATGATATATATCAAGACAATATCCACGACATCTTAACAAAACAAAACCATAATGTAAAGCCCTTCAGAAAGCAATGAGGCTTATCAAAGCTAGTTGAAATGCGATGGGATCATAAAAGCGCAGATTGGTGATCTTGAATACCTGTATTTGCATCATGAAATGATGCATGCCAAATAGCGTCAATACATTGAATGTACGAGCATGTAAAGGGAATACTGAACATAGGGATATATTGTTGAAATGATAGAAAGGGAAAACATGCTTACCTCAACTCAACTCAATATGAAAGCAACAATAAAAGATGCAATATATATAAAGCTTTTAAAACAATAGCTAATAACTCAAATGTATATAAAAATACAATAATAACTTTTTACTCTTATTTGGGAGATTCTCTAACCGACAACCATCACTATGAGCTACATGATGATACAACGTCTCGCCAACGCTGCTAGAACTGTCCTATACCTTGCCAGGGTATAAAACATCCTCAACTAAGTGGATCCATTAATCTATGCTTAAAAACAATAAGGAATCATCTAAAAAGTATGATCCTTTACCCATGTTGGCATACATGGTTTATGAGGATTTTGAGTTGTCTGAACTCATCCCTATATCGGTGCTCAATACTACTTTGAATAATATATAACTCATGCTCAAATGTTTAAAAATAGAACTCTTCCTCAATTTGAGATAATTACTCAAAAGATCCTCTTAAAAGAGGTAATACTCTGAAACTTTATAAACTCCTTTAGAAATTGGTGTTTCTTTCTTTTAAATTGTAAAAGTGTTACATACTTAGGAATACTTAGTTCCCTTATATTCATTTTGAGACATGAAATTCAACTCTCCTCATTCTCATATTCATTTACTCAAGTCTTAAAACAAGTTATAGATAATTGCAAAATACTTCTCAAAATGACGTTCTTGAACTTTCTTCTTAAATTTTCATTGATTTGAAAATGTAAATAAAGAGATGTGATTAGGATATGCATGATATCTCAAGGATTAATGAAGACTTTAAAAGTGAATATCAAGAAGAGAACTCCAGTACGATGCGAGGAAAAACACACGGAAAGAAGGATGGAAGGGTAAGGGTTATGACAACCCTGGCGCACTGAGTGGCCTGGGGCGTTAGCCCCAAAACTACTGAACATTGTTTGGGGCACACAGAGTGGCACACCGCGCCAGGCCCCAAAATACTGGGCAGTAGTTGTAACACCTTAGAATCTAGTAGGCTAAGCAAGGGACCAAGTGAGAAGTCACAAGCCAGGACATAGCATGGGCACCCTTCACGAAGGCCCAGACGAGCCGTGAAGGGCACCAAGAGGCGTGGTGTAGCCTGTGAAGGCTCACAATGTTGATCCAAATAGGGCTCCCTTCTGAAGAGAACCTAGACGGCTCGTGGTGAGCACCATGGCGCGTAGTGATACCCGTGAAGGGAGAGGCAGTAGTCCCTCTCAGGCTGTTAAGCTTGAAATAACTCTTGAAGCTTTCTTCCTTTTCTCCCATTGAAACCCTTCTCTCAACCCTAAGCGTTTATGAATGAATGAAAACTAATCTCAATCAGTTTAGACCCCTATTTGGGTGAAAAAACGTTTAGGCCTAATGGGGTAAGGAAAAGACCAAAATACCCTTCTTTGAATGGAAGAAATGCCCTAACTAGAGAGGCTGCACTCAAACATGCATAACTCCTTCATCTAAGCTCGAAATATAGCAAACTCAGTGGCATTGGAAAGAGAACTCAAAGACCTTCAATTTTATACCTTATGGGCCACCTAACTTCTTATTTGCTGAAAGTTATGTCATTTGAAGTTGACCCAAAGCTAAAAACTGAAGTTTTTCTTATACAAATCTCTTAATGACTTTTTGAAGTACGAGATGTTAAATTATCTCCCCCTTAGGAACATTCATCCTCGAATGAGATCACAGTAAGCCAAAAAGGGAAAAGGGGAAGCATCTAACAACCCCAAATCAAGTACACAACAAGCAATTCACACAACTCAACATATTAAGGTAAAGAGTACTTTTACAAAGAATTAGTACGTTGGTTTGGAATTTCTCCGGAAACAAAGAGATGTGGGTATCTCTTCTTCATATCCTCCTCTGCCTCCTAAGTAGCTTTCTCAACAAATTGATTCCTCCATAAGACCTTGACTGATGCAACCTTCTTGGTTCTCAACTTGCAAACCTGACGACCAAGAATCTGAACGGGTATCTCCTCATAAGATAGACGGTCCTTGATACCAATATTCTTAGTAGGTATAATAAGTGAACGATCGTCCATACACTTCTTCAACATAGAAATGTGGAATACCGGATGGACTGCTGCTAACTCTTCTCTTAGATATCTTGTAAGGACTAATATACCGGGACTGAGTTCCCCATTCTTGCCAAATCTCATAACACCATTCATGGTTGAAACCTTCAAGTAAACCCAATCATCCACCTCAAACTCCAAGTCTCTTCTCCTAACATCTATATAGGTTTACTGATGACTTTGCACTGTCTTTATCCTTTCATGAATAATCTTCACCTTCTCTCTGGCATGATAAACCACATCTGGTCCTATCAACTTAGCTTCACCAACCTCAAACAACCAATAGGAGATCTACATATCCTCCCATAAAAAGCCTCATAAGTAGCCATCTGGATGCTAGAGTGATAGTTATTATTGTAAGCAAACTCTGTGAGGGGTAAGTGATCATCCCAATTACCCTTGAAGTCTATGAGACATGCGCTCAACATGTCTTCTAAGGTCTGAATTCTACGCTCTGCTTGACCATCAGTCTGAGGATGGAAAGAGGTAGTAAGGTTCACCTTTGAACCCAAACCTTTCTGGAAAGACTTCTAAAACTGAGCGGTGAATTGTGCCCCTCTATCTGAAATGATGGACACATGAACTCCATGGAGTCTGACTATCTCTTGAACATATAACCTAACATAATCTTATGTCGAAAAGGTAGTCTGTAGCGGCAAGAAATGAGCTGTTTTAGACATCTAATCTACAATCATAAAAATTGAATCATGCTGCCTGCGAGATCGCGACAAACTAGTAATGAAATCCATATTGATCATCTCCCACTTACATTCCGGAATATCTATATTCTGAGCCATACCACTGTGCCTTTGGTGATCTACCTTGACTTGTTGGAAATTTGGGTAATTAGCAACGAACTTTGCAATACACATTTTCATACTACTCCACCAATCGACTTCTCTCAAGTCACAATACATAATTGTGGAATTAGGATGGATCGAATATCTGGAGCTATGATCTTTTTCCATGATCCTCTCTTGGAGTTCGTCTACCCTTGGTACATACAATCTACCTTGATACCTCAATAGACCATCTCCCCCTTATTCAAAAGCCATCACTATCTGCTTATGAATATTTGTCTTTAGCTCAAGCAAAACGTGGTCTTGGTCTTGTTTCTCCTTAATTTCCAACACTAGTGATGATTCAGCCCATTCATCACCACCACTCCACCATCATTGGAATTCAACAATCAGACTCCCAATCGTGCAAGTCTGTGCACATCTTTGGGTAATTCTTTCTTGCCTTCCTCAATATGGGCAGTATGTCTCATAAGCATCAACAACAACATTAGCCTTACCAGAGTGATAGAGGATATTCATTTTGTAATCTTTAAGCAACTCTAACAACCTCCTTAGATTAAGCTCTTTTTAACTGAAAACATACTGAAGTCTCTTGTGATTGGTGAACACATCTACATGAATACCATAGAGATAGTGACCCATATTTTCAAAGTAAATACTACAACAACCAACTCTAGATCACGAGTTGGGTAATTCTTCTCGTGAACCTTGAGTTGTCTAGAGGCATAGGCTATGACCTTGCCAATCTGCATCAATACACAACAAAGTGCAACTCTGGACGGATCACAATACACAGCAAAGCCTTGTGTACCTCTAGTAGGGTCATCACTGGGGCAATAGTTAATTGGGTTTTCAATTCCTGAAAGCTTTTCTCACAAGCTTCAAACTATTGAAACTTTACTGTCTTCTGAGTCAACTTTGTCAACAGGGATGAAATAGATGAAAATCCGTCGACAAACCTTCTATAATAACCGGCCAATCCCAAGAAACTCCTTATATCAGTTAGAGATGCGGGTCTGGGCCAGTTCTGCACTGCTTCAATCTTCTGAGTGTCAACTCGGATCCCTTCTCCGGATACAATGTGGCCTAAGAACGCCACAGGCTCAAACCAAAACTCACACTTAGAAAATTTAGCATACAACTCTCTATCTATGAGAGTTTGGAGAACTACTATGTGATGACTAGCATGATCCTCCTCATTCCTCGAATAAATTAGTATGTCATCAATGAAGACGATAACAAACATGTCAAGATATGGCTTAAATACTTTGTTCATAAGATTCATGAACACTGCAGGAGCATTAGTCATGCCAAAAGACATAACAAGAAATTCATAGTGACCATAAAGGGTCCTCAATATATTCTTTGGAATGTCACTTTCTCTTACTCTCAACTGGTGATAGCCAGATCTGAGGTATATCTTAGAAAAGAAGGTGGCAACCTAAAGTTGATCAAATAGATCATTAATTCTCGGAAGGGGATAGTTATTCTTTATAGTAATCTTGTTCAACTGACGGTAATCAATACACATACTAAGATAACGATCTTTCTTCCTCTCATATAAGACTGGAGTGCCCCAAGGTTAGACACTAGGTCGAATAAAACCCTTATCAAAAAGATCTTTCAACTACTCTTTTAACTCAGCTGGAGCCATCCTATATGGCGGAATGGAGATAGGTCGGGTATCATGAAGAATATCTATGCCGAAGTCGATTTCTCTCTCAGGAGGGACTCCGGGAAGGTCATCTAGAAATACCTCTGGAAACTCACTTACTACTGGAACTGGCTGAATAGGCGGTGTCTCAACACTAGAGTTGTTAACTTGGACTAAGTGATATATGCACCCTTTAGAGACTAACTTTCTGGCCTTAAGATATGAGATGAAACGACCCTTAGGCATTGTTGAACTACTCCTCCACTCTATAACTAACTCATTAGGAAACTAGAACTTGACTACTCGAGTTCTACAATCAACTGAGGCATAAGAAACATGAAGCCAATCCATACCTAGAATAACATCAAAGTCCACCATGTCTAACTCGACTAAGTCAACCATGGTGTCCTTGTGATTGACAAAGATGACACAATCACGATAAACTCACTCGGCTAGAATAGACTCACAAACAGGTATGGAAACACTGAAGGGCTCAAAAAGTCATTCGGGAAAAATATTGAATCTCATAGCTATATACGAAGTCACAAAAGATAGACTCACACCTAGATCAAGTAATGCATATACATCAAAAGTAAAACATTGATTATACCAATGACAACATCCAGCGAATTCTCCCTCTCTTGGCGACTGGTGATAGCATATAGACAGTTTGCTCATCCGCATGTCCCTAAAGTAGCTCCTCTTGGAGCAGCTCTATCTACTGGAGCAACTGAAGAAAATTGGGCTTTATTGCCCCCATTTCCATTACCCTGCCTGTTCTTAGGGCACTCTCTCATGAAGTGACCTATCTGCCCACACTTGAAGCAACCATTAGAGCAATCATGACACACTCCTGGGTGGTTCCTGTCACACTTAGCACATGTAGGAGTCCAATTTGCCACTTGAGCTACACTACCATAAGACTGAGTAGGTCGAGCTCTTAAGTTCTCCGAATTCTGATTTCTGAAATCACCTTTATTCTTTGGTGTAAGTGCACTAGATGATGATGGTACAGGCCAAGTTGGCCTTTGTTGAAAAGATGTCAGGTTCACATTTCTGGTCTTCTGCTGTCTAGGATCATTACCCGTTGTCTTAGCCCTCTTGCTGCGGAACTCTTCCCTATCTTTCAACTTGTCTTCCTCAATTGTTGTACATGGATCATAAGCCATTATATGTCCATATCCCCTATCAACATAGCAGCCTTACCCTTCTTGCTTAACAAGTGGGACAGTCCAGACACAAATAGACTCATCATGCTCCTCATATCAGCAACCACCTCTGGAGCATAAAGGGACAATTAAGTGAACTTGAGGTTTTACTCATGCACACTCATGGATTGCTATTTAAGAGTGAGAAATTCTCTTACCTTTGCCTCTCTCAGCTCGCGGGGAAAGAAACGCCCCATGAAGGCACTTTCAAACACAATCCAACTCACAATTGGTGCCCCTTCAACCCTGCTCTTCTTCCATTGGTCATTCCAAATCCTAGCAACACCCTTGAGCTGGTATGCAGCTAACTCCACCCGCTCAGCATCAACAACAAGCATAACCTCAAACACCTTTTGTAGGTCCTCCACAAAATTCTCTGGATCCTCAGTGATATTTGCCCATGAGAATTCTGGAGGATTCATTCTTAAGAACTCACGGATCCTGGATGTATCAGCCACATCTTGATGAACCACTCTTTGTTGACCAGCTTGATTGGCCACAATTTGACTCAACATCTCGATAACATCATGGAACTCAACATTTGTGACCTCTCCTTGAGAGGGGTCGCTATGACGACCCAGGGCTACCCCATAGATGTAACATGGCGTATAGAACCTCGAAGGACTCCATACAAGCCACTTAGTCTTCATAATATAAGTAATAGAACAATAAGAGTAAAAATACATTTTTATGTCTCAAAATTTCATAATGACAAGCAAAAGTCTAGACACTAAGTCTCAACATAGCAATCTCTTACAATGTTTGAATGAAATATGGCATAGCCCATACAACATATCCAAAAAGGGAAATACGTGAAACGAAACTACAACATGAGAAAAAGCTGTCCTCGAGCCTTGAGGACTCATAAACAAGCTCAGAGGATACACAAGTCCAAGCTTTAGCCAATACAATGATCAACTCGAGAACCGGACCCTACACTTGGTAGAAATGTAGGAAAACTAGGCGTTAGTACAAAGGAGCACTAAGTATGATAGCCATGCATAAAAATATTGAAAACATGCTAAAGGGGACATTTCGTTTGAGAGTGTGCAATTTATCAAGTTTAAACGTCATCATAAAGATAGTGGAACAACATAATGTCATAAACATAGCCAACATAATCATCATCACCTTTAACACCTTTGAGAACTCATATAAAAGCTTATTGAGTAACCATAGTTCATATTTCGTATTCTTGTTCTTATTATTGGAATAAGACTAAACCAACATGAGACCATGTGAGCTTAACATGGAATCCAGTGATACCACACTGAAAAGAGTTGTCCTACTTTCCTAAGGTAGAACCATACTTTTAGCTTAGGTGGATCCACTAGCTAAATATCCTATGTGGGCACATAGTTTATGGGATAAGAAGATTGCTACTAGAAACCTGGACTCAACTAGCATAAAAGGTCTCCATCTCATGAGACATACTTTGGGAACCCAGACTCAACTAGTGTAAAAGGATCCCATTTGGAAAGCCGGACTCAACTAGTGTAAAAGCTTCTATCTCATATACAATATCTACTCGGTGCTAAGCATTAATTCCCACGGAGTACTTAATAAGTCTTGACATAAATTCATATCCATGAAAGAATGTTTTAACACTCGATCCATGTTCAATTCATAAGATAGCTCTTAGATCATGCGTGAGAATAACCTTTCACTATCCATGTCTACATACACGTGTTAGATTCAATTAGGTGAGAAAGCCTTTCAACCTTAGAATCTTCATTATGTGAGAAAAGCTTTCAAATCATATCACATCCATACATAGGTGTGTATATGTGAATATCCTTTTAATAACACAACAATTACAACATAATCATAAACACTCCACTCTCAAAGTGTTCTTAAAGCATTTATATAAACTTCATAAAACATGCATAATATCATGCTTTGCCCTTTCAAGAGTCATAACTCACTTTCAATCAACACATCAAGAATTCTAACATTAGACATGGATATCATCATAATTCTAGTAACCCAATCACTACGTGTATAATTTCATAACATTCTTCTTTCATCAACAAAGACCCACATCTTAAGATCACAATTGAGAAATATGGGGATTTCATGGGTTCTTGGGGATTCATCATAAAAACCATAGGAAAAAATCAATTCATGCTTAATATAACATAATTCAATCATTAGAAGCGATTTCAAAAGGAACCCATGACTTTGGAATTAAACCCTAACATTTGGGGATTTCTATCTTTGAAATTGGGATTTTGAAGGGGCTCCATGGATGAAATATATCCATGTATGAATGGTACCATACCTTAACAACAAAATCCAATGAATTTGATGTGAAGACCCTTGCTTCTTGAACCCTAGCTCCAATTTCCTTCTTCTTCTTCTACAAGTTCTAGAGAGAGAATATTTGGAGGGGATGAACTTTGGGGATTTGATTTGGGTTTTGGAAATAATGAGTTGAATGGGTGGAATTTTGGGTTAAAATGACTTTTATAGTGACACTAATTTAAGGCAAAATGACCTTACTTAAGTGGGATTAAAATCAAAATTACCCAAAACACCCTTCACTTTAAGTGAGTTGCCAGGTCTCACGTGGGGCCCCACAAACAGTGGTCATGACAACGAGCCATGGTCCCCTTCGTGGACTTGAGGCAGTGGCTAGGCAACAAGTGCCTTTATCCCTTAAGCCCAATGCATCTTTACGAGGGGCTCCACGAGCTGTGGTGCTTTCCATGAGCCGTGGTCCCTCTCGTGGGCCTTGAGGCAGTCGCTTGCCACTTCCTTTCCACCCTCACACAACCAACTCCCCTCCATGATCCTTCCCATGAGTTGTGGTCTTCACCACGATCAGTGCAGTGGCTCATGAAGAGGGGGTTATTTTTGGCGGATTTGGGGAGGCTACTGCCTAGACCACCACGAGACTCACCAAGGGCTGTGGTGGTGGGTGTGGTAGGTGGGGCAGTGCCTACTCCAAGGTAGGCTGCCCTACCCCCTCCTTAGCCCCTACCCTTCTTCTTTGACGTTAACCCTCACGTTTAGCTCTAGTTTAGCCTACTAATTTCTGGGTTGTTACAATATCTCCCCCTTAGGAACATTCATCCTTGAAGGATGATCTAGACACCTTATGGAAATAAAGACCAAGACTAGCAGCCCATCATGCATGCAACACCAAAATAAAGCACAATTATAAGGAGGAAACTTCAATTCCAACTCAAACTTATTCAATGCATCAGAAGGAAGTACAAACTACATCTAATAACCCATTATGCATGAAATCTTAACATTTCTCATGTTCATAGGAGGAATTACCTTCTCCAAACTAAAAGCATGCTCAACACAACCTCATGGTGCACATAGACAACTCTTACTCAATGCACAACAACACAAGGACAATCAATGATAAAATCTCATTTTCTTACTAAACATAAATTTCTCAAGAACATGAATAACATAGGGAAATCATGGATAAACTCAAATAACACACATGACTCCCAAAACAAGGAAAACTCAAAAGGAACTACTTACCTCAAGCTAGAGTAGAAGTAGAAGGAAAAAGATAAGGATAGCGGGACTTCATATCGGCCTCGGCCTCCCAAGTAGAACCCTCAACTAGTTGATTCCTCCATAGAACCTTCACGGAAGCTCTTTCCTTGTTTCTCAACCTTTTAACTTGAGGTCTAGGATCTCTACCGGAACTTCCTCATACGATAGACTTTCATCAACCCCCAACCCTTCTAAGGGGATTATGGATTTCGGATCTCCAATACACTTCTTAAGCATAGAAACATGAAACACCGGATACGTCAAAGCCAACTCACTTTGAAAATCTAACTCATAGGCAACTTTATCAATACGCCTCAAAATTTGGTATGGGCCTACATATGGGGACTAAGCTTCCCCTTCTTGTCAAATCTCATCACATCCTTCATGGGTGAGATTTTCAAATAGACCCAATCGTTAACCTCAAATTCTAGATCCCTCCTCCTCACATCAGCATAATACTTTTGCAGGCTTTGAGCCGTTCTCAAACTATCTCTAATGAGTCAAACTTTCTCAATGGCCTCTAGAACTAATTCGGGACCTATCAAAGCCATTTCCCCAACCTCAAACCAACGTATAGGAGATCTATACCTCTTACCATACAAGGCCTCAAATGGATCCATACCAATACTTGAGTGGTAGCTATTATTGTAGACAAACTCTACTAATGGCAAATAGTCATCCCATTTACCCTTAAATTCAATCACACAAGCCCTTAACATATCTTCCCAAGTTTGGATGGTACACTCTGCTTGCCCATCGGTTTGGGGATGAAAGGCCGAGCTAAGCTTAACCTTGGTGCCTAAACCTTTTTGAAAATACCTCCAAAAGTGAGAAGTGAATTAAGGGTCACGATAGAAAATAATGGATAAAGGCACTCCATGAAACTTCACCATTTCTTTTATATACAACCTAGCATAGTCCTTCGCCGAAAAGGAATCCTTGACGGGAATAAAGTGAGCCGATTTGGTCATCCGATCTACAATAACCCATATAGAATCTTGTTGTCTTCGGGTGCGAGGCAAACCCACAATAAAATCCATATTTATCTCTTTCCACTTCCAAGTGGGGATACCTATATCTTGGGATAAACATCCCAGTCTTTGATGCTCAACCTTAACTTGTTGACAATTAGGGCACTTAGCCACAAACTCCGTGATATCTTTGTTCATTCCATTCCACCAATAGACCTCCCGCAAGTCATGGTACATCTTGGTGGCTCCCGGGTGAATAGAATATCAAAAACTATGAGCTTCCGACAAGATTAGCTCTCTTAAGTCATCAACATTAGGCACAATTAAACAACCTTGGTATCTAAGTACACCATCTCCCTCTTGGGAGAAAGCCTCAATGGATTTCTTGAGTATAGCCTCTTTCAGTTCAACCAAAATAGGATCAAGGCCTTGCTTAGATTTCACATCCGCCACAAAATACGATTCAGACCCATTGTGAACCATGACACCACACTTGGTGGAATCCACTAATTGAACACCTAATCGTGCCAACCTATGAACATCCCAAACAAAATCTTTATTATCATCATCCACATGAGCAACACTTCCCATAGACAATCAACTAAGAGCATCCGCTACCATATTTTCTTTGTCGCGGTGATAAAGAACACTCATATCATAATCCTTCAATAATTCAAGCCACCGACTTTCACGAAGATTTAAATCCTTTTGACTAAACACATATTGTAAACTCTTGTGATCGGTGAAAACATCCACATGGAACCCATACAAATAATGCCTCCATATTTTTAAGGCAAACACAACCACCGCTAACTTAAGGTCATGGGTAGGATAATTCTTCTCATGGACCTTAAGTTGCCTTGAAGCATAGGCAATAACCTTACCATTTGAATAAGCACACATCCCAATCCAACTCTAGAGGCATCACAATACACTACAAAGCTATCTGTACCTTCCGGTAATGTCAACACCGGAGTGGAAGTAAGTCTATCTTTCCACTCTTGGAAACTTTTCTCACAAGCTTCCAACCACAAAAAATTAGCCTTCTTTTGAGTCAAAGCTGTCAAAGGAGAAGCAATGAAAGAAAATCGTTCAACAAACCTTCTATAATAACCGGCCAAACCCCAAAAACTTCTTATTGTTCGAAGAAGTTAGAGGTCTTGGACAACTCTTGACCGCATCCGTCTTCTTAGGATCCACCTCAATAGCCCTACTTGACACAATATGCCCAAGGAATGCTACATACCTTAGCGAAAATTCACACTTACTAAACTTCGCAAAAAGTTGATGGTCCTTACGAACTTGCAATTCAACTCTTAAATGGTCCACATGCTCATTCTCACTCCTTGAATAGATAAAAATATCATGATAAACACAATCACAAGCATATCTAGGTATTGCCTAAACACTCTATTCATCAAGTCCATAAATGCCACCAGAGCATTAGTTAAACCAAATGACATCACTAATTCATAGTGACCATACTGAGTCCAGAAAGCCATCTTCGGAATGCTAACCCCTCTCACCCTCAATTGATGATAACCCAAACGAAGATCAATGTTAGAGAAATAACTAGCCCCATGAAGTTGGTCAAACAAGTCATCTATCCTTGGAAAAAGATACTTGTTCTTAATCGTCACCTTATTCAATTGTCGATAATCGATACACATACGAAGAGACCCATCTTTCTTTCTAACAAATAACGCCGGAGCACCCCACAGAGAGATACTCTATCAATAAAACCCTTGTCTAATAGATCCTTCAACTGTTCTTTCAACTCCTTTAACTCAACCGGGGCCATTCTATAACAAGGAATTGAGATAGGTTGCGTATCTGAGAGAAGTTCAATACCGAAGTCTATGTCCCACTCGGGAGGAATACCGAGTAGGTCATCAAGGAAAACTTCTGGGATCTCATTAACCACGGGAACCGACTCAAGAGAATGGGTTTCAGAATCTACATCCCTCACCCTACCAACATGGTAAAAGCAACCTTTCAAGATCATCTTTCTAGCCTTCAAACATGAGACAAACTGACCCTTATGCATAGAATTTCCCCCCTTTCACTCAAGGACAGGCTCATTCGGGAACTGAAACTTGACTACCCAAGTTCTACAATCAATTAACGCATAACAAGAGTGTAACCAATCCATACCAAGTATAACGTCAAAATCTAGCATGTCAAGCTCTACCAAATCAACAAGACTAACTCTATAGGATAGGGAAATGAGGCATTTTCTATAAACCCTCTCAGCCACCACAGAATCAGCAACACGAGTAGAGATAGAAAAGGTTCTAACAACACCTCAAGGAGCATATCAAATCTCATTGCCACGAAAGACAAAGTAGCACCGGGATCTAACAAGGCATACACATCAATATGGAAAACTTTTAGCATATCGGTGACCACGTCTGGAGAATTCTCTTGTTCACCTCGGTTTTGGAGAGCATAGAAGCGGTGTTGGGGAGCATTGGAGTTTGAACCACTAGGAGGAGCTTGCTTGCCCTCTCTTCCTTGAATCCTAAGCATTAGACAATCTCTTATTTTGTGACCATATTTTCCACAATCGAAGCAACCATCTGTGCCAATTAGGAACTTATCATCATGTTTCTTTCCACACTTCACACAAGTAGATCTAGCCACATAAGAACCACTACCATTACCTCCTTGAGGTTTAGGGTTGGACACCCTATCCTTGTTGACTCTCGAAGGAGCGTTAGAGGAACCTTGGTTTGAAAACCTTTGTTTAAACCTTGGTCGAGCTTATCCATCAGACCTAGTATTGGAGAAGTTCCCATCACCGATCCTAGCTTTTTTTACCTCCCTGTTCTTTTCTTTAAGTTTCTCTTCCTCCATTTTTTGGGCATGCACCATGAGACGTGAAATATCCATTTCTGGGATAAGCATTTTCGTATGACATTCTTTGACTACCATGTAGGACACTGCCATCACAAACTTATTCATCCTAGCCCTTGAATCTACCACTATAGTTGGAGAATACTTGGATAGTTGGGTGAACTTTAGAGCATACTCCTTCACACTCATACCTCCTTGAAGAAGGTTAATGAACTCTTGCATCTTTGCTTCCCTCAACTCTAGGGGAAAGAACCTATTAAGAAACACCAATTTAAACACTTCCCACTCTACGGGACCCACTCCCATCGGCCTCACATCCTTCCATTGATTATACCACACTTGAGAAACACCTTTCAATTAGTAAGTGGCTAACTCCGCCTTCTTTACCAAAGTTACCTCCATTATAGTAAGTACCTTATAGACCTCATTGATAAATTCTTGAGGATCTTCCTCAACTTTGGAGCCATCAAACTCCGGAGGGTTCATCCTAGCAAAGTCCCTCACTCTTGAAGCTGCGGAATTCATATTAGGGTTCATGGGAGCAATCACCACTCTATTGGCTTGAGCTGTCAGGGCTTGAGACAAAGTTTGAAGAGTCACCCTAAACTCTGCATGAGTAACATTCTCAACTAGAGGATCAACCGGAGCTTGAGGAGTTTGAGTAGAAGCTCTTTGATTCAAATTGTCTTCTTCATTCTTTGTAGCGAAAGCCCTTCGAGTAGTCTTATCCAGTAGACCATCGAGTAAGGATTAGAAGAAATACCTTATAGAGTTAAACTTTATTGCATGACAAGAGTAATGAATAAGTGGAATTTCCTAAACATCTTGTATGTAGCTTCTTATTTATAATGTGGCGCGCTTCACACTCATGAACAAGACTCTACTAGACGTGGCTTATGAGACATCATCCTAGGATCATTCTAAACCTTGTGCTCTAATTACCAAGTTTTTCACCACCCAGGGGTACCCCCTAGATATAATATGGCGTATAGAACCCTGAAGGACTCCATATAAGACACTTAGTCTTCATAACATAACCAATAGAACAATAAGAGTAAAAAAACACATTTCTATGTCTAAAAATTTCATAAAGAGAAGCGGAAGCGGAAGTCTAGACACTAAGTCTCAACATAGCCATCTATTACAATGTTTGAATGAATTAGGGCCTAGCCCATACAATATATCCAAAAAGGGAAATACATGAAACAAAAATACAACATGAGAAAAAGTCATCCTCGAACCATGAGGACTCACCAACAAGCTCGGAAGATACACAAGTCCAAGATTTAGCCACTAAAATGATCACCTTGAGAACCGGACCCTACACTTGAGAAAAAGTAGGAAAACTAGGCGTTAGTACAAAGATGCACTAAGTACGATAACCATGCACAAAAACATTGAAAACATGCTAAAGGGGATATTTCGTTTGACAATATGCAATTTACCAAGTTTAAACATCATCATAAAAATAGTGGAACAACATAATGTCATAAACACAACCAACATAGTCATCATCACCTTTAACACCTTTAAGAACTCATATAAAAGCTTCTTGAGTAACCACAATTCATAATTCATATTCTTGTTCTTATTGTGGGAATAAGCCTTACCCAACATGAGACCATGTGAGCTTAACATGGAATTTGGTGTTACCCACACTGAAAAGGGTTGTCCTACTTGCCTAAGGTAGAACAATAATTTTAGCTTAGGTGGATCCACTAGCTGAATATCCTATGTGGGCACATAGTTTATGGGATAAAGAGATTGCTTCTAGAAACCCGGACTCAACTAGCATAAAAGGTCTCCATCTCACGAGACATACTTTGGGAACCCAGACTCAACTAGTGTAAAAGGATCCCATTTGGAAAGTCGGACTCAATTAGTTTAAAAGCTTCAATCTCATATACAATATCCACTCAGTGCTAAACATTAATTCCCACGGAGTACTTATTAAGTCTTGACATAAATTCATATCCATGGAAAAATGTCTTAACACTTGATCCATGTTCAATTCATAAGATAAATCTTAGATCATGCGTGACAATAACCTTTCACTATCCATGTCTACATACAAGTGTTAGATTCAATTAGGTGAGAAAACCTTTAAACCTTAGAATCATCATTATGTGAGAAAAGCTTTCACATCATATCATATTCATGCATAGGTGTGTATATGAGAATATCCTTTCAATAACACAACAATTACAACATAATCATAAACACTTCACTCTCAAAATGTTCTAAAAGCATTTACATGAACTTTATAAAACATGCATAATATCATGCTTTTCCATTTCAAGAGTCAAAGCTCACTTTCAATCAACACATCTAGAATTTAAATATTAGACATGGATATCATCATAATTCAAGTAACCCAATCATTACGTGTATAATTTCATAACATTCTTCTTTCATCAACAAAGACCCACATCCTAAGATCACAATTGAGAAATATGTTGATTTCATGGGTTCTTGGGGATTCATCATAAAAACCATAGGAAATCATCAATTCATGCTTAATATAACATAATTCAATCATTAGAAGCGATTTTGAAAGGAACCCATGACTTTGGAATTAAACCCTAACATTTGGGGATTTTTATCTTTGAAATTGGGATTTTGAAGGGGTTCCATGGATGAATGCTACTATACCTTAACAATAAAGACCAATGAATTTGATGTGAATACCCTTGATTCTTGAACCCTAGCTCCAACTTCCTTCTTCTTCTTCTTCTCCTACAAGTTCTAGAGAGAGAATATTTGAAGGGGATGAACTTTGGGGATTTGATTTGGGTTTTGGAAATAATGAGTTGAATGGGTGGAATTTTGGATTAAAATGAGTTATATAGTGACCCTAAGTTAAGGCAAATTGACCTCACTTAAGTGGGATTAAAACCGAAATTATCCAAAACATCCTTCACTTTAAGTGAGCTGCCAGGTGTCACATGGGGACCCACGAGCCGTGGTCATGACCACGAGCCATGGTCCCCTTCGTGGACTTAAGGTAGTGGCTAGGCAACAAGTGCTTTTATCCCATAAGCCCAAGGCATCTTCACGAGGGGCTCCACGTGCCGTGGTGCTTGCCATGAGCCGTGGTCCCTCTCGTGGGCCTTAAGGCAGTAGCTTGCCACTTCCTTTCCACCGTCATAGAACCAACTCCCCTCTACGAGCTTTCCCATGAGCCGTGGTCTTCACTACGAGTCGTGAAGTGGCTCGTGAAGAGGGGCTAATTTTTTGCATATTACGGGAGGGTTCTGCCTAGCCCACCAAGAGCTTCACCAAGGGCCGTGGTCTTGACCACGAGCCGTGGTGGTGGGTGTAGTAGGTGGGGCAGTGCCTACTTCAAGGTAGGCTGCCCTAGCCCCCTCTCTTGGCCCTTGCCCTTCTTCCTTGACGTTAATCCTCACGTTTTGCTCTAGTTTAGCCTACTAATTTTTAGGGTGTTACAGTCGCACTTCTAGCGCATTGGGTACACCTTGGTCTTATGGATCAATATTTCCCCTTGCAGGATGACCTCGAACATCTCTTCGTGGAGGCATGATCTGTAAAGATACGTGCAAGCACGAATTAGGAGGAAACTTTTACACAGTTGAACTCTATCGCACGAAAGATAGTAAGAAAGAAGTAAAATATTTCCTAAATGTTATAGCCTCCTAATTATAGATGTGGCACACGTCACAGTGATAACAAGTACTCTATGATGTGACGCAAAATCTTGGCACATTTGATGCTTGAAAACTAAAGATTAATACTAGAATCGGGTGTATTTATGTGGATATGATGTGTTTGGTTGTTTATGTACATGAAAAACAGGTGGATATGAAAGAAGATAAAAAAAAGAAGAAAATGCAGTGAAAGTGAATTGAAACAAGTAAAGACCATGGACGGCCTCACGGACCGTGGTCTTCACTACTGATAGTGATAAGGGTCATGAACTACCTTTCCAGTGAGCAGATGTGGAGAATATAACCTGTGGCAATATCAAATAAAGACCACAGATGACCTCACGATCGTGGTCCTCACAACGGTCCGTGGTAGTGTCTGTACAGTTGAACCAGTGAAGAGACCTTAAGAAGTTGAAGATTGATTTGGCCAAGTTAAGACCACAGGCACCTATACAGACTGTGGTCAGTGTCACTAACCGTGGTGACTTTCGTGACAAGATTCCAATACATAGGCTTTGAAGAACCAAGTTTGCAAGTTCCCAAGTAAGGATCACGATGGGCTTCATGGACCGTGAAGCCCTTGTCAGACCGTCCGTGAAGTTGCCCGACATCTCAGTCCTACTTCGAGTATGAGTCACTTTAGACATTCTATTTAAATTAATTAGGTCATTTTTTTTATCTCGTCATATCTAGAACGAGAAACGGAGTTTCAAATATTCTTAGCTTTGGTTTTGGACGATTAACATTGAATAAAGTTTCGAAGTTGGATTTTTGATTTTGAATTATCAAGTGCTTATCGATTTTGCATATTTTCGTAAGTACTTTCTTATCATGTTTTCATTATATAATTTTGTATGTTTACGTGAAATCATGAGTGGTGAAATACCATAACTGGGATTGTGGGATCTATGACAGAAATCTAAGTGTAATTCCGTAAGACGAGTAGAAGGCGATTTATAATTGCAAATCACAGTTCAGTTTTCGTTATTCATGTATTCTAATGAGTACACGCATTAGAGTTAGACTGTATCTATCATTTGTTCGAGAGAAAAGTGATGGTTGGGAAAAAACTGAATTAACATGAGGAAATAGAGTCAAAGTTTGAGTTCTAGAGAAAAAAACCTTTAACACTATCGTAAGCGAGAGTAAAACTTGTTAACACTCTAGGACCGAGAGGGATTGAGTGAAAGTTATATAATTAGACTGAGAAGTGTTAGATATATCTAACTCGCCGGTATTTTGCAGAGATGAATTTCCTGAAACTCATTTACGGAAAAACACTAGATGCAACGTTATGGGGAACGCAATCTTAGTTTCATTTAATTATCAAAACAACTTTAAAATCAACACTCTGTTAACTGTTAAACTCGATCTTATTTAACATCCTTAGTTACTAGATCTTTACAGCTAAACCCGTTTTACATTCTGTAATTGTTTTTCTCATTAGGAAATAATAACAACATTTGGGTAAACGTGACAATGAAACCATTTCTGTAAAGAAATTCTTTGTGGGATCGACCTCAACTCATGTTGAGTTCTATTAATTGACTTCGACCATTTATACCTCTTAATTGAGGTGTAAGTTTGGACGTATCAAATTTTGGCGCCGCTGCCGGGGAATTTCAATTCAGAAGTGTTTTACTAGCTTTATTCAATCCGTAGTTATATTTCTTAATTTTACATCTTGTTCTTTGTCTGTGTCTCTTACAGGTTAGTTCGACTGTGTATGCCAAATACCAGAAGTAAGGGATCACCATTGATCCCTTACAATCTAGAATTTCGGAAAATAATCCTCAAATGGTGAATGCATAAGAACTTGAGGCTCAGAGGCAAAGACTGGGATTGGAAGCTGAAACGAATGCAAGAGGTATTCAGCCGAATGCTGTGAACAACTCGCCTAGGGTGGTGGACGAAAATATAGGAGTGGACGTAATAGTTCCTCCTCACCGCCAGCCACTAGCTCCAAGGGGTAGAGCACAACATCCATCTCACATAATGTACGAAGAGGATGATTTAGTCTTGGACGGAGCTGGAGCCACATGAGCGATATTGTTACATGCACTACCTCCAGGTGTGAAATTTACAATCACCAGCACTATGATTAAATTACTGAATTTAAAAGGTATGTTCAGGGGTGCAACTGGTGATGATGCGAATCAACAATTGATGAACTTTGTGGTGATATGCATATCGCAAGAAATTCCTGGAGTTAGTCAGACAACAATGAGATTAAGGCTGTTCCCATTGTCTCTCACTGGGGAGGTAACCAATTGCCTGAATGAGATGCCAGATGACTCAATCAGGACTTGGACTGAGTTCAAAGAGGCTTTCCTGGAATGATTCTTTCCTGAATCAAAAGATCTGCAAATGAATGATGAGATAAGTGCCCACAAGCAGTTACGAGGAGAAGCGATGCATGACACCCGATATAGATTCAGCCAAAAGCTGAAGAAGTGTCCAAACCATGGTCTCACTGAGAGACATCTGAAACAGGCTTTTAATAGATCTTTATACTATGTTACTAAACCTGTTGTTGATACAGTGTATGGAGGATCATTCATGAGGAAGCCATTCTCAGAGAGCATGCAGCGATGGATGAGGTGTCTAAGAATAATAGGGCATGGTACACCAGGGATGTAGAAGTAGGAAATCTTGGGTTCACTTTTGAACTTTCAGCATAACAAAGAAAAAAGAATTAAGAAGAAACAGATCAGGATATGACACACATGAAGACCCAGATAGATCTACTCACAAAGCATATTGTCGCAAGTTCTAAAAATGTAAATGTTGTAGGACCACCAAGCATGTATGAAGATCAAGATATTGACTTGGATGATGAGGCCAAATACTTGGGAAATCAAGGTGGTTTCTAGAATTATATCTCAGGAAACCAATGATATAATTCTGGAAATACAGGTGGAACTATTCCAGAGAAGGACAGTATGACATGCCAGTGAATAAAGAGCAGGGAAACTGGCAGAATAGAGATGGGTACAGAAATGATCGCAGTCGTGTGTATGTGCGCCAAGGTAATAGAGACCGTGCAAATAGTAGTTCTAACGTGTCTAAGCTGGAAGACATGTTGGCTAAGGTTCTCCAAAAGGTTGAGTCAACTAATGCAGAGGTGAAGAAGATGAAAGGTGATTTTTCTAGTATGAGTTAACTAGTACACTCTCACACTACCTCCATCAAACAAATAGAGCAACAGTTGGGGCAACATTCAGCATCACTGAACCAGAGGAAGAATGGGTCACTACTAAGTGACACTATTCAAAATCCCAAGAAGGACGAGCATTTCATGGCTATCACCACCAGGAGTGGTAAGATTCTTAATGAACCAATGTCTGCAGGTACTGAGAATGAACTGGTGTTGGATCGAACTGGAAGAGAGGAGGCTGAAGCTGAACATGTAGATGATGTAGAAGACATTCAACCAATAGCAAAACTAACAGGAGCAAAAGAAAGAGGGGTTGAGGGAACTATGCCTCTAAAATAGATACCAAGATCACCTCCTCCGTTCCCTCAAAGGCTTAGAAAAAAAGTTGAAGATGGAAAATTTGCTAAGTTCATAACTATGCTGAGACAACTATCAATGAACATTCCATTGGTGGAAGCCCTAGAGCAGATGCCAGGATATGCTAAGTTCATGAAGGACTTGGTCACGAAGAAACGAGTTGTAAGTTTTGATTTTACTAACAATGTTCATCACTGCAGTGCTATTGCCACCAGATCTCTGGTACAAAAGATGGAGAATCTGGGTGCATTCACCATACCGTGCACCATCAGATCAATTGAGTTTGCAAAGGCCGTGTGTGACTTAGGGGACAATATCAGCTTGATACCGCTGGCCATCTACAAGCAACTGGGGTTAGGAGTTCCAAAACCCACAACAATGAGGTTGATGATGGCAGATAAATCGGTGAAGCGACCTGTAGGCATCTTATGTGATATGCTTGTAATTGTGGACACTTTCATCTTTCCGACAGACTTCGAGATCTTGGATTGCGAAGTAGATTTTGAGGTTCCCATAATTTTGGGAATACCATTTCTACCACAGGACGAGTATTGGTAGATGTTGAGAGTAGAGAACTGACATTCAGACTCAACAAGGAAGAGGTAAGGTTTAAAATTTACAGGTCAATGAAATAACCGAAAGACATGAATATGGTGTCTGCAATAAAGGCCTTTGATGAAGAAGAGATGGGAACGACTATTGAGGAGAGGCTGGCTGTCGAAACATTAGCAGCCGTGTTGATGAACTTTAAAGCTGATTTTCGAACTGACTATGTGGAGACCGTGAATGCTTCACAAGGCATGACAACACACTCTTATGCTCCAAGAAAACTGGACCTGGATATGAAAACAGGCCAAGTCCTCCAATAAAACCATCCATTGAGGAGCGTGATGAGTCCTAGATTTGGACTCATTTAGGGATTTATTTGGATAGATTTAGTGTCCTCAAATGCTTATTTTGTGCCAATAACTGATGAAAAATCCTTTATTTCCAAGTATTTGGATTGAGGAACAAAACACAAACACTAATTTGCAAAAAGGAACGAAGCGAGCTGAAAGAAGGAAGAAATGAAGGCCTGGTGATCGCCAAGTCCCTTTGGCAAGTCGCCTAATGGCCTCTTGACCGCCTAAAGTTCAGTGTGCCAAGCCTTGAAGGAGAAAATCAATTTGGTGATAGAAATGAGCAGTCAACGAGTCACCGAGTAGTTCCGCGATGCAGTGTTGGATCGCCCAAAGTTACAAAACTTGAGGATGCTGAAGGCCTAAACAAAAATGCGATGGAACTGACCAAAGGGCGAATTGTCGAGCTGATCGGCAATTCTTACTAACTGCGCCGAATTACCCTTCGCAACATATTTTTGGCAACTATAAATACATTTTTGAATATTTAGTTTAGTATCACTCTTCATAATATTGATTTTTTTAGTTTTGGAGATTTAGAACTCTGGGTATTGAGACAAAAACTTTTCCTTAGCTTTGAAGAATTGAAGTTTTCCATTTTTGAGAAATTGGAAGTGGATCTTTCAGATTCATCAATTCGGACCTTTGTAAAGATGAAATTAATCTTAACCAGTTGATCAAAACACAATTTGGTAATGATCTCTATCTTTTTATGATGTCTAGCTAAAACCCCAATTCTTGAGGTGTGATTATGTGATTATGGATTGATTTAGTTTATGGTTATTGCTAATTGTTAGTTTGAATGCTGTTTAGAAGTGATTTTATTCAGTAATTGTGGTTTAATTTAAAGGGTTGTAGTTGCAAATGCAATTATACCTTCATATTTTAGGCTTGCTCGAGAGAGGTTTTAAAACCAAGATTACTGAATTGATGGTCTGTGGGTGTTGGGTTGTCATGGGTTCAGCTCGAGAGAGTGAATCCTAAAATCGTTTTCACACATTCAGCTCAAGAGAGTGAATGGACTAAATCGTAGGTTGTTCTTAATTGCTTGCTTGTTGGTGTTCGAGAGAAACCAACTTGATTCGGGGTAAATTGTTCGAGAGAAAGTTTATCCCCACTATAGTCTAGCTTATTCACTGATTTACAACTATTTACTAATAGTTGCAATCACCCATTTGTCTATAATTAGCCTTTAATCGAATCACATCCCAAGAACCCATCTCATTATTTTTAAATTCGTTTTATTTGTTGTTGTTGTAGCTGATAGTTGACATCAAAACCTCCCTGTTATTTGACATTCGTGTCACCCCTTAATTTGAATTATGTTTTCCTTCGATAATGTCTATTCCTATGATTGGCTTGAACATATTCGTACTTTACTCTTGAATCTTAAACACGTACCACTCCCTGTGGGATTCGACCTCAACTCATTAAGTTGGGTTATTATACTGGCTAGTAATAGTTGACACTTAGAATTGGATGAAGTGTCCTTGATACGTTTAATCAAAATGGCACCGCTGCCGGGGAGTGGTGTTGGTTAAGATTCTTTGGTTAAGTTGAATTTTGTTCTTGTTAGTTATAGTTGAATCTACTTAGTTTTTGTTTTCATATTGCTTGTTTAGAACAGAAGAAAGGAGCATGTCTTGTAGCAACGGTGACCAAATGGACCTCTCTCCTTTGAAGATGGTGATTCTTAGGGATAACGTCTTAAGTTTCAGACAATTGGAGGGAGAGTCAATCCATGAGTTATGGCTGAGATTCAAGGCCCTATTGCAGTAGTGCCCAACTCATGGAATTCCAAATAAGATGCATCTGGAATGCTTCTACAGGGGTCTTGGCCCCAAAAATAGAATAGTGGCTGACCAAATTTCTCCAAGTGGTCTCATCCGACTACCTTATGCAATAGCAACCCAACTCCTTGATCACATGGCCAAGAAAAAAAGAAGACAGAAAAAGACCAAGAATTGGCCACAATGTTGACTCAGCTGGATGTCTTGGCCAAGAAAGTCATGTAATTGGAGATAGTGTCCAAAAGGAAGGACATGTACATCCCCCCTCATGAGCGTCGAAGGACGAAGAAGGAAGAGGGTGGGTAAATTGAAGAGGTCCTCTCACTCATTCTACACAAAGTCAAAGAGCACGACAGAGTGTTGAAGGAGATAAGAGAGAATGTCTTAATGATGAATCAGATGACCAACTCTCATTCCATGTTCATTCAACTACTAGAGTCCCAAATGAACCAAGCGTTGTCTTGTCTCTACCCAGACCCAGAAGAAGGGTTGCCTTATGAAAATGAGGCAAACCCCTCAAATGGAATTTAAGTGGGGACTTGCGTCGTGCCACGACATTAACTATAGCGCTTCTTGGGAGGCGACCCAAGTGTTTATCACTTTATTTTTGTTTTTAAAATAATGGTGTGTTAATTGTGCAGGTCAAAGTGTGGAATGTGTTTTAAAAGTGCAGGTTGGTGAGCTAAAAGTGTAGTCGGTGACTCACCGAAGAGGTCGGCGAGTCCTACTTGGACCACCGTTGGACTCTAGACAATTTGAAATTGGAGTCTGTAAAACTCGGCGAGCCCAGGAGCATATTGGTGAATCGCTAACTAGGTCGGCGATCACGACTTAGCCCGCCATTTAGACCCCTACATTAACTGAAGGTCCTGTAATACTCAACGAGGTAAGTGCCCACTCGGCGTGTCGCCGAGCAAAACTTATGTCGCCGAATGGGCGAGACTGGACGGTTTTTAAAGGCCAATAGTTCAAAAGTTCAAAATTTCACATTTCCTCACTTTTCAACTTACTAAAATCATACCCGCTCTATACTATTCTATATTTTTGTGTTTTTACCACATTTTAGTTGTCAAGTTTGTGTTTTGAGTTGGATTTCTTTGCCGCCTAGCATTTCAAAGTATTTATTCGACTTCTAAGGTTGGTTTTCCAAACCCTGAATTTATATATTGTGATTTTTACTCTTATAAAATGATTTCTTATCTTAGTGATGTGTGCTAGGCCTCTCTGATCGTAATTGTATATGTGTGTGTCTGTTTTAATTTGAATATCATGCCTAAATTGCTTTATCTATGATTTTCCAAATTTTGTATGCCTTAAAATTGATCAAAATTGTTGGGTGTTGGTTTGTTGTTGTTGGGTCTAGTCGGGTGAAGTCTAACTAACCCACATTTGTGCCAAATGACGTACTTTGCCCAATGATGGAGTGGTTGACGTCATTCTTAATGGCAAAAGTCATCAAATGGCTAAATTTGGCCAATTCGAGAAAAAGTCTGAGTATCTCGGAGGAATGGGTGTAATGGGTCTGAGTTTAATTAGAGGAGTGCATATTTTGATTTTGTTTTCGGGGATGTGGGGTTGAGTTTGGAAAATGGGATTGAAAGTTGGCACGTTGCTGTTTGGCGACTGGGTTGAGCTCACCTCACCACTTGGCGGTTTGCCGAACCCCCTTTATCACCTTTAATTTTATGCTAAATTTGATGTTTGGTTTTGTAACTTTCGGCGAGAAGCCTGAGTTCGCCGAATATACTCGGCGACTTGCCAAATGTCTTCCTTGATCGCCCTTTTCGACGCCCCTAACCCCTAAAATGCACTGTAACTTTTGGTGGGCTAGTCCTTGCTCACCGAATGCTGTCGGCAATTTGTCGAAAGGCCCTTCCCATCGCCAACATGCCATTTGTCTGAGAAAATTTTGAGTCAATTCTTACGGCGAGCCCGATCTGGCTTGCCAAAGATTTTCGACGACTTGTTGACCAGTTCGGTGAATCTTTTTGCAAATATTTTTCTGCAATTTTGCTTGAACTATCTCTAACTCTTTTTGATGTTTTTGTAGATATGGCTAGAACCAATCTTGACATGCCGCCCGTAAGAGAGCACTGGGGATCATGATAAATGAAGAGGGGAGCCAATTCTCCCAAGAAGGGAAGAACAGAGCCTCCAAATGGAGTCATGGGCAAAAAAAAGAGGCCAACAACTGAGGTTTCAGAGTACAACTCCGGTAGTGAGGGAAAAGCTCGTAACTCCCAAGCTATGTTATCTGAGCCGGAGGACAACCAACCTTTACAGTCCCGAAGAGCAGAGATCCATGCTAGGTCTCATCCTGACTCAGCTAGAGTCCCAACAGCCTCTTCTCCAGCAAAAACAGTGCCTGCTCCGGCACTTCCTATGGCTCCAGTGCCACCTGTGGTTCCTCCTCCCAGGCTACTCAACAGACTGAAAGATGATGGGTTACAGACTATCCTTAAGGAGAAGCTACTGTCCACAGAAGGTATTGAGAGCAAATACTCCTAAGTGAGGGATATTCTCCAGTATCACCGCTTTGAGCATTTCACTAGACCCCGAGGCCCGTACATACCTCCATGGGTTTGGGAGTTTTATTCAGCATATGGTGATCTGGTTCCTAAAAGTAAGAAGAAGGCCAGTGAGTTTAGACCGGTGGGGTCCATAATTGTACATGGGACAGTAGTACATTGTAGCCGTTACCACATCAACGTGGTACTTAATAGAGGGTCAGTCTATGACTACCCAAATGTGGCTACCACTACAACATCATTGGATGAACTCAAAGGCTGGTTGGCTCCCCTCATTTCTGATACCACCCCGAGGTGGATTGAGGCCGGAGTTTTGATCGAAAAGAAGGACTTGAGAGTAGCTGCACAATATTGATTTGGATTCATCAGCAGCTCCATCATATCATCCCAGAACGAGTCCATCCTCTGCCATCCTAAGGCGGCCTGCCTCGGGTCAATCATATCTAGAAAGTGTATTGACATGGGACTGATCATAGAGCAGAAGATGGCTATACGGGCCAAACATCATCAGACATCCCTTCCATTCCCGGTGCTGATCACAGAGTTGTGCCGACGTGTTGGAGTCCCCCTGGATGCGACTAGAGATATTGAGGTTACCCCTTCATCCTCCACATATATCCGGCGTATTGAGGTCGAGTACACTTGGGATGAGTCTAATAGGAGGAGAGTAGCTCCGGTTGATACATCTCCGGAAGTGGACATTGATTCTATACCTGCAGAGGAATCTTTGCCTACTCCGGCCTCTGGGCCTTCATGTACATTTTCTCCTACTTCTTCTTCACAGGAGCCTGGTGCTTCTACCTGTTCCCAGCCTACCAAGATCACTCAAGCTATGATCTTGAAGATGGGGCACTTGGCCCATTCAGCTGATGTGAGGGTGACTCCATTAGAGTCTGCAGTCCCATGGATGATTGAGAGTGCCATCCTTGTTGCACTGACCCCCTCCAAACTTCTATTGACACTCTCACTGCGAGAGTTGAGGCTTGTGAAAGCAGACAGGGGGAAACTTCTGAGGTTACGACTTTGAAAGCTGAGGTTGCGGATCTGAGGAAGGACGTGGACTACTTGAAGTCCACTGACTTCACTTCCCTATTGGAGGCAGCTGATGATGTTGATGCCCCGACAACTTCTAAGATGCCTCCGGCCACCATCGGAGATGTATATCGGGATGTTATTGCAGCTGAGGATTCAGATGCAGAGACCGACGAGGAGCAGATAGATTTGAGAGATGCCAAGGTTTATGATGATATGGTTAACCTTGAGGATGTGATTTTTGAGACTGCATGCCAGACTTCTTTGAGAGACACCACCATTGGTGGGTCCAATAGAGCCAGTCCTTCTGAGGTGACTCATGGCACTGAGGCCTAAGTTCAGAGTGTTACACCGGGCACTGATGCCCCAACAAATGGAGCGACTATTTAGACACGATTCTTCTTTATCTCCCTCTCTATCCCTTTTTTATTGACTCTTTATATATTTTGTTGCATTTGAGGACAATTTGCTTTTGTTTTATGGTAGGGTGAGGCCCACCTTTTGTGATTATTGTTCTGTTCATATATTGGGTTTTTGAGCTATATATTGTGTTTTAATACTGCTTTTGTGGATATTTGAGCTTGTGGTTCCTTGTTTTAATTGTAAATGATTTTTGGACCCTTCCAAATTTTTTTTGAATCTTATGCCACCTCTTGATTGTGTTTGAACGAGTTTGTTCTCTTGCAAATTTGAGTATTGGTCTTGATTAATACCGATGACTTGAATAGTGCTCATAATCGAACAAAAATGAATGTGCGGCTACGTTGAGGCCAAATGAATATGTGAACTTTTTGCATCTTGTTGTGACTAGCCGGTTATCGAATAAGTCTTTTGTGATGAACATTGCACACTAGCAAAAGTGTGGAGTCTTGTTTGATATTGGTGCCAATGCCTTGTGTGATGAGCTTACCGTGAACCATGTGTGATGATACCTAGAAATTGCCTCGTTGGTCCGGTTGACTAAGTGATGCAATCTTTTGAAATGATCTTAGGCAACTTTAAAGAGTGTGAAACAATTTGACATTATACCTCTTTTGTGGACAACCTTGTAAGTGTGTGATCTTCGCTTGAACACCCTTTGAGCCTTACCCTTTTCTTGGAAGAAACTTGACACAATTGTTACCTTTCTTTATCCCTTCACCCATAATCCTCATGAGTTGTGGTTTGTTTGAATAGCCAACTTAGGCCAAAAGCCTAAGTTGGGGGTGTGGTGAAAAGAGAATGCAAATCAAGAAATGCAAAATACCCCCCCCCCCCCCCCTTTGAGCCATGATTGTGAAAAAGATGGAACCCTTCCATACAAAAAAAAGAGAGAAAAAGAATGAAAAAGTGGTGGAATAAAGTTGTGAAAATGCAAAAAGAAAGGGGGTGCCCAATAGTCCATGGAAAGTGAATAATGGGGTGACTTTTGAGCATGAGTGGAAAATGATGAAGAAAAGGGAAGAAAGAATTGTTCTTACCACATTTCATAAGGATTACAACATTGAGCCTAAATGACCATACCTTTGTACTCAGCACCCGTTACAAGCCTTGAAAATACCTTTTTGATCTTGAGTGAGATGAAATAAGTGTTGATTGGAAAACTAGGGCAAACCTATGGGTGAAATCATACATTGTGTTCATCTTTGTGAGCGTGAGAGTTGTTTTTGATTCCAGAGCTTTAAATTGTTGAACCATTGTGTGTGAATATGGAATCATTCTTTGTGTGAGGGTATTTGAATACCTTTGTTGAGCTTGAACTTGCATTTGAAGCAAGTATTGTGAACTTGAGAATCTTTGATAATGGTGAGTCACAACTTGAATCTTTGAGTGCACAATTGATCCTTGCATGAGTAAGTTGAGTCTTATTGTGTGCATTCATAATTGAATCTTGTGTAGCACTGTTTGATACACCCTTTATGAACTGTTGAACTTGAGTTTTACTTGAGGACAAGCAAAAGTTTAAGTTGGTGGTGTTGATGAGTCCTAGATTTGGACTCATTTAGGGCTTTATTTGGATATATTAGTGTCCTAAAATGCTTATTTTGTGCCAATAACTAATGTAAATCCTTGATTTCCAGGTATTTGGATTGAGGAACAAAGCACAAACACTAATTTGCAAGAAGAAACGAAGCGAGCTGAAAGAAGGAAGAAATGAAGGCCTGGTGATCGCCAAGTCCCTTTGGCGAGTCGCCTAATGTCCTCTTCACCGCCTAAAGTTCCAATGTGCCAATCCCTGAAGGAGAAATAAATTTGGCGATAGAAAGGAGCAGTCAACGAGTCGTCGAGTAGTTCCGCGATGCAGTGATGGATCGCCCAAAGTTACAGAACATGAGGATACTAAAGGCCAAAGCAAAAAGGCGATGGAACTGACCAAATGGCGGATCACCTAGCTGATCGGCGATCCCGATTTACTGCGCTGAATGGACCTTCTCAGCATATTTTTAGCGACTATAAATAAATTTTTAAATATTTAGTTTAGTATCAGTTTTCATAATATAGATTTTTTTAGTTTTGGATATTGAGAACTCTGAGTATTGAGACAAAAACTTTTCCTTAGCTTTGAAGAATGGAAGTTTTCCATTTTTGAGAAATTGGAAGTGGGTCTTTGGGATTCTTCAATTCGGACCTTTGTAAAGACGAAACTAATCTTGCCCAGTTGATGGAAGCACAATTTGGTAGCGATTTCTATCTTTTTATGATGTCTAGCTAACACCCCAATTCTTGGGGTGTGATTATGGGTTGATTTAGTTTATGGGTATTGCTAATTATTTGTTTAAATGCTGTTTAGAAGTGATTTCATTCAGTAATTGTGGTTTAATTTAAAGGGTTGTAGTTGCAAATGCAATTCTACCTTCATGTTTTTGGCTTGCTCGATAAAGAGGTTTTAAAACCAAGATTACTGAATTGATGGTCTGTGGGTATTGGGTTGTCATGGGTTCAGCTCGAGAGAGTGAATCCTAAACCCTTTTCCACACATTCAGCTCAAGAGAGTGAATGGACTAAAGCGTAGGTTGTTCTTAATTGCTTGCTTGTTGGTGTTTGAGAGAAATCAACTTGATTCGGGGTAAATTGTTCGAGAGAAAGTTCATCCCCACTAAAGTCTAGCTTATTCACTGATTTACAACTATTTACTAACAGTTGCAATTATCCATTTTTCTATAATTAGCCTATAATCGAATCACATCCCAAGAACCCATCTCATTATTGTTAAATTCATGTTATTTGTTGTTGTTGTAGCTGATAGTTGAAATCATAACCTGTTATTATTTGACATTCGTGTCACCCCTTAATTGGAATTATGTTTTCCTTAGATAATGTCTATTCCTATGCTTGACTTGAACATATTCGTACTTTACTCTTGAATCTTAAACACGTACCACTCACTTTGGCATTCGACCCCAACTCATTTAGTTGGGTTATTATACTGACTAGAGATCGTTGACACTTAGAATTGGATGAAGTGTCCTTGATACGTTTAATCAGAGCTGCTTGTGCTGGA
The DNA here is from genome assembly GCF_900185275.1 of Solanum verrucosum. Classification (NCBI taxonomy): domain Eukaryota; kingdom Viridiplantae; phylum Streptophyta; class Magnoliopsida; order Solanales; family Solanaceae; genus Solanum; species Solanum verrucosum. The sequence goes on from NW_026020045.1 coordinate 2,990,568, forward strand.
ATTGAAACAATTACCTAGTCACCTTAGGTATGTATTTTTGGGCACTAACAACACTTTGCCTGTGATCTTGGATGCAGATTTGAATGAAGAACATGTACAAGCTGTGATCAAAGTGCTGATAAGGTATAAAAGGGCAATTGGGTGGACCATCATTGACATCATTGGGATACCTCCGGGTATATGCTCCCATAAGATTAAACTTGACGAGGATTACAGCCCAAGCATTGAGCACCAGAGGAGGTTAAATCCATCGATGGAATAGGTGGTAAAAAAGGAGATCATCAAGTGGTTAGATGTTGGGGTTGTGTACCCTATTTCTGACAGTCATTGGGTCAACTTAGTGCATTGTGTACCTAAAAATGGTGGTATGATAGTGGTTTCTAATGCGAAGAATGAGTTGATCCCGTAGAGACCAGTCACTAGATGGCGAGTGTGCATGGACTACAGAAAGCTGAACAAGTGGACCTTGAAGGATCACTTCCCAATGTTATTCATGGACCAGATGCTTGACAGGTTGGCTGGAAAAGGGTGGTATTATTTCTTAGATGGATACTCTGGGTACAACCAGATATCAATTGCTCCTGAAGATCAGGAAAATACCAGTTTTACATGTCCTTATGGAAACTTTGCATTTAAACGTATGCCATTTGGACTATGTAATGCACCAGCAACTTTCCAAAGGTGTATGATGTCCATCTTCTTGGACATAGTGGAAGACACTCTAGAGGTATTCATGGATTACTTTTCAGTGGTAGGTGATACTTTTGATGACTGTTTGTTAAATCTTAGCAGGGCTTTACACAGATGCGAGGAGGCCAATCTAGTGCAGAACTAGGAGAAATGCCATTTCATGGTCAATGAAGGTATAGTCCTCGGTCATAAGGTGTAACAAAAGGGATTGGAGGTTGACAAAGCAAAAATGAGGTGAATGAAAAGTTGTCTCCACCTATCTGTGTGAAGGGTTTTCGAAGCTTTTTAAGACATGCTGGATTTTATAGGCGTTTCATCAAAGGACTTTTAGAATATTGCACATCCCTTGTGCAAGCTTTTGGAGAACGAGGTGAAATTTGATTTTGATGAAACATGCCTAAAAGCCTTTGAATGCCTGAAGGAGAAACTGATTTCTGCACCAGTGATTATTGGCCCATACTGGGATAAACCATTTGAGGTAATGTGCGATGCTAGTAGTACTGCCTTGGGAGTTATGTTGGGGTACAAGTGCAACAAGATGTTCCATCCGATCTACTATGCTAGCAAGTCACTAAATGGAGCACAACGAAACTACATAGTCACTGAACATGAACTACTGGCAGTGGTTTATGCCTTTGAGAAATTCAGGGCCTACTTGTTGGGTACTAGAGTGATAGTCCACACGGATCATATAGCTCTGAGATACCTGATGGAAAAGAAAGATGCCAAGACAAGGTTGATCAGATGTGTGTTACTGCTTTAGGAGTTTGATTTTGAGGTTAAGGATATGAGAGGTTGTAAAAACCAGGTGGCTGATCACCTGTCTAGGTTTGATGCTGAAAAGAAAGAGGAACTTGAGCTACAAATCAATGATTCATTCCCGGATGAGCAAGTATTAGCTGCAACTCTTGATCTTATTCCTTGGTTTGCTGATTTTGCTAACTTTCTTGTTAGTGACTTGATGCCTGAGGGATCGACGATTTAGCAAAGAAAGAGGTTCTGCATGATGTGGGTAGGTATTTTTGGGATGAACCTTATTTGTACAGGGTGTGTGCTGATAATATCATCAGGGGATGCATCGCTGGGGCTAAGATTCTACATATTTTAGAGGCCTGCGATTCCTCTCCAGTGGGTGGCCATCATGGAGGCGCTCAGACAACCCACAAAGTACTTCAGAGTGGGTACTACTGGCCTACAATTCATCACGATGCTTTGGATATAGTAAAGAGATGTGATGTATGCTAGCGGCAAGGAGCCATCTTTCGATGCTATGAGCTACCAATGACACCTATACTGGAGGTGGAACTATTTGATGTGTGGGGAGTTGATTTCATGGGCCCATTTGTGAGCTCCTATGGGAAAACATATATATTTGTGGCAGTGGAGTATGTGTCCAAATGGGTTGAGGAAGCTGTTCTGCCTAAGAATGATGGCAATAGTGTTGATGAGTTGCTGAAGAAGAATATCTTCTCAAGGTTTGGCACACCCAAATCTATTATTAGTGATGGGGGTTCCCATTTTTGCAATAAGGTATTCAGTGCTCTTCTGGCTAAATATGGGGTAAAACAGCACAAGGTGGCAACATCTTATCACCCGCAGACTAGTGGCCAAGTGGAGTTATCAAATAGGGAAATAAAGGCTATTCTGGCAAAAAACAATGAATGCCAACAGGACATATTGGGCAAGAAAGTTAAATGATACTCTATGGGCATATCAGATAGCTTTCAAGACGCCTATTGATATGTCTCCATATCAATTGGTGTTTGGAAAGGCATGTCATTTCCTGGTTGAGCTTGAGTATAAGGCACTCTGAGCTTTGAAAAAGTTGAACCTTAGTTAGAGTGAAACAACAAACCCGAGATTGGATCAGATCAATGAGATGGATGAATTCCACTTGAGAGCGTATGAGAGGTCTGCACTGTACAAGGAGAGGATGAAGTTGTATCATGATAAGCATATTGAGAAAAGAACCTTCACTCCTGATGACTTGGTGCTGCTTTCCAACTCTAGACTTCGTCTGTTTCCAGGGAAGTTGAGATCCAAATGGTCTGGACCTTTTAAAGTAACTAAGGTGTTCCAGTCGGGTGCTATTGAGCTTGAGAATGATAAGGGTGAGAGGTTCAAGGCAAATGGTCAGCGAATCAAGGCATACTTGGGTGTTCTAGAAGAAGTGAAAATAGTGGAGGAATGTAAGCTTGATGAAGTTTGAATAATCAAGTAACCTGTGTCACGCCGTGACGTTTTGTGTGCTGCTTGGGAGGCAACCTAAGATTGTAATTGTAATAGGTAGTTTACTTTTTCTCATTTTTCTTTATTTTTATAGAGTCACTGGTGTTGATGTGTTCAGGAAGTACATGGACTAAGAATTGCAGAACTGGGTGAAGGAAGCCCTTCACGGGCAGTCCCACGGGCCGTGGTGCCCTTCACGGGAAACTTTACGCCCCGTCACAAGCACCCACCTATAAGAGGAGCTACTAGAAATTGGTTCACGGAAGGGTTCACGGTCCGTCGACTTTGTACTGACCTCTAGCCTCTCGTGAACCTCATGCAAGTTTCATGTTGTCAAGTCATATTCACGGACACCTATAAGGACCGTGGTAACCTTCACGGGCAACTTCACTGTCCGTCATTCCTAACCCAGAATCATTGAAACCCAACCCGACCCGCACGTCAAGAGAAATTCAATTGAGCATTTATAAACTATCCTAAGAGCCAAGGGTCAGTTCCTTTCCCTTTCCTCTCCTCTATAACGGGTATTATAAATATAAACAAGGGTTTTTAATCTCAAAATTGTCCATTCTTCATCAAATAATCAAAACCCTAGTTTTATTTTATCAAGAATTTGAAGTCAAAGTTCGCTGTCTCTCTTTTTGGGCGAAATTTGTAATCGAATTCAAAGTAAGTTCTTCCTTTAACTTGTTATAAGTTTGATCTTATCAATAGGCAAGTTAGAAGTACTTAAATTGTTTGAATTTACTATGATTATGTGATGAACTAACATTATTGATACAAAATTGTAGTGGGTTTGTTTAAGTTGGGAGTTTTCGTATATGGGTTTGTTGAAATTATATGGAACTAGTTGTTGATGTATGGGCATGGTGGATTCTTGAGGAATTGGTGTTGAACTATGATATTAATGTGTGTTTGAGTTCTATTTGTGAGTGAAAAGTATGATTGAGTGAATTTTGCCAATGAAACTGTTGAAATTGGGGGATTACACTTGTGTGCCTTGGTTATGTTTATAGGAGGTATACATTGTTCTTGTTTGAATGACGATTGTTTGATGTGGTAAATTTGTTGAACTCACTCGTCACTATGTGATTGGGTGATGAAATTGGGTAAAATTGGGCATATTGGGTTTTGGAAGAAGAGGAACACTTAAAAAGGGCCAAGTGTAAGTCCACGATGGGCTTCACAGAATGTGGGATCAACTACGGGTCGTGAAACCCCTCGTGGACCACACTTAGCAAAAGAGGGGTTACACTGGGTAGGATCACGATCGTCTTCACGGACTGTGGTTCACTCCACGGACTGTGAAGCCATCCATGGTCCATTCCAGTAAGTTGTCCCACACAGTCAATGTACTCACTTGTATTCACGAGGGTCTTCACGGACCGTGGTACCCACCACGGCCCGTCTAGGCTCCCGTATATATAACAAAAACAAAAAATATTATTTTTGTTTCTGTTCTTTTAAATTCTATTTTTTGCATTTCAATTCTTTGGCCCTTCCCAATGTAGATTGGGTGACGACATTCTTAAAGCAAGGCATCACGTTTTAATTACACAGGGGAAGTTTGAGTACCCGATAGTGTGTTATTTTATTGATTTGCGTACTAATGTTTTTCTTTTGTATTTCTCAGGTACTATGGCTCCCCAAAGAAAGAACGCAGCCCCACATTCCTCACCTACTGCTTCTCAATTAGAAGGTGATAATGCTTTAAGGTCTAGTAGTTTAGCGATTTAGATAAATAACACTATTGAGAATCACCCACCTCGAACTACTGGATCCCATACAACGAGGGCCACTCTCCAGAACACTCCTTCCCAATCTAAAAAGGAAAGTAGTAGTTCCGGTAATGGTGAGGAATCAGGTAGCCAGTCTGATAATGGTTCAGGAGGTAGTGTAGAGTCTGCGAGTAGCTCTCAGGATGATGCAACTACCCCTCTACCTACAGTAGAAATAGAAGTTGAAACTGGCGCACAGGAGGAGGCATGTGTTGTAGAAGCGGATGAGGACATCACCACTGATGATACAATGGTCCAATATGTCCACCTCCATGAATTCGATCCCACAGCAAGTCAACAACTGATTGACTTTTTCCATTCTATGAGGATTGTGAACAGGTCCGAAGACTTCTTCAAGAATGGAATTGTGAACAAGTCGGGTGGCTTCAAGAATAGACCAATCATGCTAGAGACTAGAGTGGTGGTGGCAAATATCAAATCATTCCCCAATATTTACAAGATATTTTAGCTGCATCAGTTTGACTGGATGAACAATGCACCTGGAGAATTTCCTAGCCATCTCACCCGAGAGTTTTATGCTTCATATGCAGCCACTTTGATGAACTTTGCTGCAGAGACTGAGACAACTAAACATGGGCAGAAGGACATTGCTAGTACTTGGGGACACTTGATTCAATTATAGTTCGGGGCACATCCGTGAATATCTCTAAGTCTACTATCAACAGTGTCACGACCCAAGCCTAGGGCCTAGACGTGACATGGCGAATGAGGAACCCGAAGGAACCCCAAACAAGCCTCTCAAACTTGTCATCACATTTCATCGGTCGCGGAAGTACATTCAACATTAATTAACGGGAAATAGGGACTAAGGGCAAACCATTTCAAAATGACATCATAGAACAAGAGTCAAGCTCATTTACAAAATACTTGTCCAACGCACACCTCTACATACATAGATAGGACGGGGCCATGACATACTACCGGCTCCCCTCATAGTCAAAATACAATTGCAAGCTAAAGTCTCAAAAAATAGGAGTAGGAAACATGACATAGCCCTCGAATCATTGAGGACTCACCAACAACTCGGATAAGCACCGTACTAGCCACGTGAATGGAGAGAAGGATCAAGAGTAGCTTCGGTCCCTACATGGTGACATCATGTAGGCAAAATATGCGTTAGTACTTGGAATGTACTAAGTATGCGGGGTTCAACACAACAATAGACAAGGACACAATCGAAATACAAGAAATAGTTTCATAGGCATTATGAATAACAATATGAGGATGCATGATCAAAGTGAAGTCAAAACATGTTTAAGTAAATCTATACTAATAGTAGATATCATATGTGTATGCATGATCCAACCAATCTATAACCCCAACTTAGGATGGGGGATGCCGTTCACACCCGGACACCCTGGTGGCAAGGTATAAATCCTTCACATGGTTGATGTTGGTCACACCCCAAGCATCCTAGGTGGTGAGATATAAACCTCTCACATGGTTGATGTTGGTCACACCCCAAGCATCCTAGGTGGTGAGATATAAACCTCTCACATGGTTGTCCGGTTCTTTTCCCCCGGATCGGGCATGGTCATGCAACACTTTATATAGGAAATTCCCATTAGGCTCTAATGCAATCTCACGTATGGAATGAACATATACACAAACTTAGTTTGTCATCAACACATCTCTGGATTTCCATACATCTCATAACTCAAGCTTTAAAGCATCGATTCATCAATTCTCCATAGTTGGACATTTTGTCAAACACCTTGAAGGCATGTAATGGAATCAAAGAGCATGGAAAATAGGGTAGTCATTATGCAGCCAAACCAGTGAACAACCTACAACAACACCTTTTTAACACCCACAATACCACATGAAAATCTCCACATCCATTCCAAATTTAGGTTCAAGTTCTAGAGTCACAACATGCTCAAAACAATCACTTTTCATGTTTAAAATTCAATGTGCAGGAAATTATTACAAAGAACGAGACTACTTTATGAATCTTAACTTAAACCATGAATTAGTGAGTAGAATAGAGTCTAGGCACTATGGGTGGAAGGACCCATGAGTTCAACACCACATACCTTGAGTTTTTATGAAGGTCTTGAGAGTGTCTTCAATGGAAGCTTGGAACTTGGAGCAAGAGTCTCTTCAATCTTGAGGAAGGTTTTGGATTAGGGTTCTTGAGAGAACTTGAGAGAAAATGTGTCTAAGTATGGGAGAGGTGTTTTGGGAAATGTTTTAGAGATGAGAATTGAACTAATGGTATATAGGAAATAACATATGCCCTTTGGAAAAATGGTCCAACACTTAGAAAAAAAAATGAGGCGGGTGAACAGTAAAAACGCTCACTGGAAATTGCCTTTCCTGCCGGACAGATTTTACGAAAATGGGCATAACTTTTTCGTCCGAACTCCGAATGAGGTGAAACGAAGTGCGTTAGGTAGCTAACTCAAAGGGCTTTCCATGGATATGTTATTGGCCACCCAATAATTTGTGTGCTAGGAGATATGACCCTCCAAAGTAGACCCTCGAAAAAGGCTTCACTTGGAAATTTCGGATTTTGATACGGTTGCTCTAAAATTTGGGTTAGACCCATTTCCCACTCAATTTGACCCCCTAAACAAGAATATGAAGTTGGATTTTCGAAAAACGAAACGGATTTTTTTATATATAGCTAAACAAGTTTCCGGTAACTTTCGAAGCATATTTTTAAGAACTTTTTGGGTCATTTCAAACAGGATTTTGCATGGTCCAGAATACACAACACCAACTTTAGTTGAAATTTTCGAGGGCAAGCATCATGCTGTAACCAGTGAAGCTGAGATAGAGGTCCAGAGCTCTCATGAGAGGATTATGCACTAGATTGCAAGGAAAATTTCCTCAGAGGGGGAGAATGCATCTTGGGTTACAGGATTACCGATACACATTACCAAAACGTCACTTTCATTTCCAGTCAAGGTCTGGTGGGCTATTGTCCGTGCACAGTTGAAACCTACAGGTAATGATAATACCTTGTCTCCCTCACTGGCTTCTTTGGTAGCTTTCCTTATGGATGGTTACCCGATAAATGTGGGGCGGATCATAGCGATAGAAATGAGGGATAGGGCACTAAATGAGAGAGCCGGACTTCCATTTCCCTGTCTGATAGGGAAATTATGTTGGCAAGCAAACACCCCTCCCCCGAAAAAAAGGCTAGTGGACAGGTGGAGTGAGGCATTCAGGCTCACCCAGGCTTCAAAAATAAAAGATGTTGCTAACCATCTATTTGGTGTGAAAGTCGGAGGTGTGGGTTCTTTGGCAGTGATTCCTCATGTACCGATCAACATTCCACATGCGGATAGAGGGCCAGAGTAGGAGGAGTCATCACAACTACCTACAGAGGCACCACCGCTACCAGTTTTAGCCTCATAGGCTCCAGGTACTTTTGTCACTATTCCTACTCTATTCCTTGAGAAATTGGTTGCAGATCAGTGACAAACCAGGACCTTAGTCGACCAAATTGTACGCCGGATGCCCCAGCTAATAGAGCAAGATATGTTAACTGCAGAAAAGAAGATAAAATATGAGATGCGAAAGGAGCTGGCTGTCTTAAAAGACAGGATGGATGGTTTGGAGGTCCTTGTCCAGGAACGGTTACAGGCTGCCAGTTCAGTCATTACTGATGAGTTCAAAACGCAGTTGGCCGAGATGCGAGCACAAGTTTCTCAGCCAGTTGAGAAGTCGGTACAAGTGCCTACTCCGGTCATGCCAGAATCATTGATGAACTTGTTCAGTGAGCCACCTACCACTCAATCCCTTGACGACTTCTAAGGGTAACTCCCTAAAAGCAAATCCAGTAAGAGAAAACACAAAGTTGGAGAGTCTGATGAGGAGCTTCCGGCTGACCTATCCAAAGAAGAAAGAAGACAACAAAAAAAATCCCACAAGGCTTCGAGGAAAAAGGAAAGAGAGGATGAATCACTTGCGCAACAATAGTGAGATGCAGTGTTAGCTGGCACTTCTAGTAGCGGAGTACCTTTCCCGGTTAGTGGTAGCCAACCTGACCCAGAGTTGGTTTCTGAGAGTGCACCTGTTGATAAGGGTGCCGTTGCTGATCCAGCTGTCGGCGCCTAATCTGCCATAGGTATGACCCCTCCACACAGCCTTGTATTGGTTTTCTTCATTGACTTTGAGGGAAAAGTCTTTTTTTGGGAGGGGGTGGTGAGCAACCTGCCATGTTAGCCTTTACAATGAATGGAGGTTGACTCTGTGTTTGTCTGATAATTGTGATTGATGTGTTTGTGTTTTTGAGGAAAATGTGAAGTTTTTATGTTGAGTTGTGCATCAATGAGTTATGTTTGAAATGATAGACTTAATCTAGAGTTTGACTGTTAGGCTCTTTAGATGACATCTTAGGTACTCATGCGTTGAACATTGCTAGTTTGAAAATAAATTGGTGAACCAAGAAATTGGAGAATGTAGTCATATGTCGTGTGTGTGAGGTTTGCTTGAAGTATAACGCTAGGAGCATAAACTAGAACTTTCCCGAGTAGTCTTGCTTAAATATGAGAATAACTGGATAGGAAAGAATCAGTAGGCCATTTTTGCTAAGCCATTGAAAAGCCAAAATTAAAACAACCAAATAAAACAGTTTATCACTTGAACCCGATTTGAGCCTGAGAACCAATTTTGTTCTTACCCATTAAACATCATATCCTTAGATCTCCGAAGAAACGATATCACAACTCAGGCCAAAGGCCTAAGTTAAGGGTGATTACAACCTGAGCAGAAAGGAAAAGTGAAAAAGAAGGTTCAACCAGTTATTTGAAAGCACAAAATGTGAAATAAATAAAACAAGTAAAGAAAAAGAAAAATAGAAGAAAAATAAAATAATGGCTACTGGGAGGTACTGAAATGAAGAAAAAAAGGGAATCGCTCAGAAAAAGTTATGTGTGAACAAAACTTTGGAGAACCAAGGTACTAGTCACTCACAAACCCAAAAATCCATTTCCTAGCCTGAGCCTATGTTACAAGATGATAAAGTCCTACAGTGATCTTATTTTGGTTGTTCGAAAGATAGAGCATAGAAAGCAAGGGTAACCCTATGGTCTTTTGTTGTTAGTGTTATTTGGGAGTGCGAGAGTAGAACTTAGTCCCAATTATCATGAGTAAGGGACTTCTTTAGTGTGAGGACATAGTGATTGCATTTGATAGTAGATTGTGTTAGCTCATAGTACACATGCATAAGCATGGTCGACTGTGAGTAATGGGATGTCACATATTGATCCTTGCATGTTAGATTGATGGTTTTGGATACAATTTGTGATTGAGATGGGAGTTGCACAGTTTCAAAAAGATTTTGAATGTTTGATAGCGAAATGCATTATTTTTCTCATCACTTGAGGACAAGTAATGGTTCTAAGTTGAGGGTGTTGATGTGCCGCGAAATCTTGGTACCTTTGATGCTTGAAAACTAGGGATTAATACTAGAATCAGGTGTGTTTATATGGATATGATGTGTTTGGTAGTGTTTCTATAGGTGAAACATGTGGATGTGAAAGAAGATAAACAAGGAAGAAAATGTAGTGAAAGTGAATTGAAGCAAGTAAAGACCACGGACAGCCTCACGGACCGTGGTCTTCACTACTGATCGTGATGAGGGTCGTGAAGTACCTTTCCAATGAGTAGGTGTGGAGAAGATCAACTGTGGCAATATCAAGTAAAGACCACGGACGACCTCACGGGGGGTGGGAGACCTTGAGAAGCTGAAGATTGATTTGGCCAAGTGAAGACCACGGGAACCTATACGGACCGTGGTCAGTGTCACAAACCGCGGTGACATCCGTGACAAGGTTCCAGTACATAGGATTTGAAGTACCAAGTTTGAAAGTTCCCAAGTAAGGATCACGAGGGTCTTCACGGACTGTGAACCCTTGACGGACCATTAGAGCGTCCGTGAAGTTGCCCGACATCTCAGTCCTACTTCGAGCAAGACTCATTTTAGACATTCTATTTGAATTTATTAGTTCGTGTTTTGTTTTTATCTTGTCATATCTTGAACGAGCAACGGAGTTTCAAATATTCTTAGCTTTGGTTTTGGACGATTAACATTGAATCAATTTTCGAAGTTTTATTTTCGATTTTGAATTATCAAGTGCTTATCGATTTTGCATATTTTCATAAGTACTTTCTTATCATGTTTTCATTATATAATTCTGTATGTTTACATGAAATCAGAGTTGATAAATACCACAACTGGGATTGTGGGATCTATGACATAAATTTGAGTGTAATTTCATAAGACGAGTAGAAGACGATTTATATTTGCAAATCATAGTTTAGTTTTCGTTATTCATGTATTCTAATGAGTGCACACATTAAAGTTAGCCTGTATCTGTCATTTGTTCGAGAGAAAAGTGATGGTTGGGTAAAAGTTGAATTAACCTAAGGAAATGGTGTCAAAGTTTGAGTTCGAGAGAAATGAACTTTAACACTATCGTAAGTGAGAGTAAAACTTGTTAATACTCTAGGACCGAGAGGGCTTGAGTGAAAGTTATCTAATTAGACTGAGAAGTGTTAGATATATCTAACTTGCCGGTATTTTGCAGAGATGAATTGCCTGAAACTCATTTACGGAAAAAAACTAGATGCAACGTTATGGGGAACACAATTCTAGTTTCATTTAATTATCAAAACAACTTTAAAATCAATACTCTGTTAATTGTTAAACTCGATCTTATTTAACAACCTTGGTTACTAGAACTTTACAACTAAACCCATTTTACATTCTGTAATTATTTTTCTCTTTAGGAAAAAATAACAACATTTGGGTAAACGCGATAGTGAAACCATTTCTGTAAAGAAACTCTATGTGGGATCGACCTCAACTCACGTTGAGTTCTATAAATTAACTTTGACCATTTATACCTCTTAATTGAAGTGAATGTGTTGACGTATCACTCTACAAACATAGCTTCATAGACACCGTAAGACTCTTGAACTCTGTGCTCTAATACTAAGTTGTCACACACCAGGCCTACACCCTGGACGTGGCCGGCACTTGAGAACCATCGCTGGTCCTCAAGTGAACCCTTTGCCTGGCTCAATACTCAACGGAAGACTTACTCAACAACATTGGAAACTCAAATGTAAAGATTAACTCATAAGATCTAATTACTATGATAGTTTAATTACTTAATATAGCCTGAAATACTTAATAAACATAATTGTTCAACTCAAAGTCCTTAAAACATCAACAAGGGACAATGAAAGACTCCTCATATTACTATTGTCTATGAAGCCTCTAATAACTATGATAGATATCGGTACAAGACCCACTACATCTTAACAAAACAAAATCATAATGTGAAGCCCTCTAGAAAGCAAGAAGGCTCACCAAAGCTAGCTGGAATGGGATCAACGAAGCACTGATTGATGATCCTGAATACTTGTAATTGCATCATGAAATGATGCAGGCCAAATGGCGTCAGTACATTAAATGTATGCGCATATAAGGGGAAAACTGAACATAGGGATATATAGTTGAACTGATAGAAAGGGAAAACCTACTCACCTCAACTCAACTCAATATGAAAACAACAATAAAAGATGCATTATATATAAAGCTATTAAAACAGTAGATAATAACTCAAATGTCCATAAAAATACAATAATAAAGTCTTTACTCTTATTTGGGAGATTCTCTAACCGACAACCATCACTATGAGCTACGTGATGATACAACATCTTGCAAACGCTGCCAAAACTCTCCTATACCTTTTCGTGGTATAGAACATCTCCAACTAAGTGGATCCACTAAGCCATGCTTAAAAGTAATAAGGAATAATCTAAAAAGTATGATCCATTACCCATGTTGGCATACATGGTTTATGAGGATTTTGAGTTGTCTGAACTCATCCCCATATTGCTGCTCAATACTACTCCCAATAATATATATATCATCTCAAATATTTAAAAACATAACTCTTCCTCAATTTGAGATAAATACTCAAAAGATCCTCTTAAAAGAGGTGATATTCTGGAACTCCTTTGAACTTGTAAACTCGTTTAGAAATTTGTGTTTCTCTCTTTTAAAATGTAAAAGTGTTACATACTTGGGAATACTTAGTTCCCTTATACTCATTTTGAAACATGTAACTCAACTCGCCTCATTATCATGCTTATTTACTCAAGTCTTAAAACAAGTTATAGATAATTGCAAAAGACTTCTCAAAATGACTCAAAAGAATGTTCTTGAACTTTCTTCTTGACTTTACTTAGAAAATGTAAATTAAGATATGTGATTAGGACATGCATGATCTCTCAAAGATTTAATGAAGATTTTAAGAGTGAATTTCAAGAAGAGAACTCTGATACGATGCGAGGAAACACACACAGAAAGAAGGACAAAAGGGTAAGGGACCTGACAGTGTTTGGGAAGCACTGAGTGGCACACCGTGCCAGGCCCCAAACTACTGGGCTATAGTTCTGGCGCTATGGTGGCGCGCCGCCCCATGCCACTACCCATGTCCAGATTTTTGACAAATTTTCTTGCTCAAATTCAAGGTCTAATTCATCTATAATCGAATGATTTCCTCCAAACTTCTTTTGATTCATAAACCCAATACATAATCAATGAAAACCCACTCAAATTCCGTCAAGAACATCACTCATTCGCAAAACCCTCACCTGAAAAACACAACAAGACTCCATTGTTAAATAATGAAACAAAACCTCAAGAACTTCTTAAGAATTCTAATCAACCAACTTAAATTATGAATCTATGGATGAATTTACATGATTGGTGTGAGGGTGAATAAACCCAACATTATGAAAGCTTACATACCTTGAAAGAACTAAGTTTTGGCGAAAATCCTCAAAGCTTGAAAGAACTTTTGAAACTTTCTTCTTTTTCTCATCTTGAAACCCTTCTCTCAACCCTAAGTGTTTATGAATGAATGAAAATTGATCTCAATCAGTTGATTTTAGACCCATATTTGGGTGGGAAAAAAACGTTTAGGCCTAATGGAATAATGAAAAGACCAAAATACCCCTCCTTAAAACGGAAGAAATGCCTTAACTAGAGAGGCTGCACTCAAATGGGTATAACTCCTTCATCTAAGCTTGGAATTTAGAAAACTTAGCGGCGTTGGAAAGAGAACTCAAAGACCTTTGATTTGATACCTCATGGGCCACCTACTCCTTATGTGTTGAAAGTTATGGTCATTTGAAGCTGACCCAAAACTAAAAAGTGAACTTTTACGTGTACAAATTTGTAGTTGAATTTTCGAAGTACGAGATGTTACAATACCGCCCATTCGGCCCGGCCCATAACCCGTCTGCACACATTCCCAGGCTAACTAGTTCGGGCCGAGTTTTGGTTAAAGGACCGAGTTTTTTTAAAAAAAAAGTTATCACCATTTATGAATTCGAAAGTTTGAATCAATTATCAATATTGTGTATTGTTATCTATTTAATTTTGAAATAATTATAACTATTTATAATAAAATATTGCTTACATACTTATATTGTATAATAAAAATATACACATAATATACTATTTATTATAATGGAATACTTATATTATATCATAGAGAAAAGATATAAAGTGACTCCTATACTTGTCTCAAATTTTCAAAAAAGGCCCCTACCGTTTGCGTACATCCTATTACCCCATAAAACCATTTTAAATCACAATAAATAAACACGTTTGACCCATCTTCACAATAGTTTTGTTCTCACATTTGATAGGCGCATGGAGGAGTAAAAATACACCCCAACCCAGTGTAAAAATGTCATGTGGCACTATAAATTTGGATTTTCTTTTTTATTAAAAGACTCACTTTTCATCTTCTCCAAAACCTCCATTGATTGATATTGAAAAGCTTTCCATCTACAATAAAATAAAAATTCTCCATCCTTAACAAGATTTTCATATAGCTTTACTAGCTTCAGTTTCTTCTTTTTATTGTATTTAAAAGTCATGAAATCAACTAATTCTAAATCCTGAAAGTGCATTTCAAAACTAAATCAGTGAAAAAAATATTCAAACTCAAATCAATCCTAAATTAACATTACATACACATGAATAATAGATAGCACAAGAAGAATATAACAATAAAATCACTACCAAGGTGATTTTTCAAAAAAATCACTACTATATAAAAAGAACATTTTAACCAAAATTTACATTCATATCAAGAAGCAATTAACATGTAAGCCTTCACTTCTTGGTTTTGACTCCATAATTCAAGAAATTATCATCACGAAACAATTTTATTTTGACTATTGAAATGCTTTAGGGTTTTGATCATCAAAGAGAGTAAGTGGAGTGAAAATCTGAAAGGAGTTTAGGGTTAAATGGAGTAGGTCGAGATTTTATCTGATCTTTACTAAGTGGGTTGGAAAAAAGTAATTATATTATTAATTGGGGGTGAGACCAATGCTCAGGTATTTAGAATACATATTATGCAAAAATTGTGTATTTATTGTGATTTAAAATGTTATGTGGGGTAATAGGACTCCCACAAAGTTAAAGTGTCTTTTTGAAAATTCAAGATAACTTCAGGTGTCACTTTATGTTTTTTCTCTATATTATAGATATAC
Organism: Solanum verrucosum; assembly: GCF_900185275.1. NCBI lineage: Eukaryota > Viridiplantae > Streptophyta > Magnoliopsida > Solanales > Solanaceae > Solanum > Solanum verrucosum. The sequence continues at coordinate 3,005,825 of NW_026020045.1, forward strand.
TTATAGTGTGTAAATATTCACACAATATAGTATCTATTATAATAAAATACTTTCATTATATATATATACTTATAATCTATCTATACTATATTAAATGCATGAAGGCCCTTAAAAATATTGTTTGAACTTCTTTCCCTTCATTAAAAGACTCCGCTTTAGATATAATTGTATTTTCATGCAATGACCCGGAAGGTCATTTTTTAAAACTTTCATAAAATTACCATTTTTCTCCTCCTAATAATGACCCACAGTCATTTATGATTGACTTTTAAAATTTGGTTTCCAACTTTGTGTAAAGAGTTGTGATTTATGAAAGTTTTTGAAATTCAAAGACTAAAGATGTTAAAAAATGTTTTCCGGTGTCTTTCAGAGTTTCAAGTATCAAAACGAAACTCCATCGATTCCATCAGTCCATGAATGTGTATATTGGTCTGAGAGAGTTGTCAGTTTCTTATTCAAAGTTCCTAAATTGGAAAATTGTTAAGATTTTCGCCTTTGGATTGACTTTGGTCAACATTCGGAGTTCAAATACTCAGATCAGAATTTCCAGAGTTCCATTGAATTTGGGGAATGATTTTAGGCTTAAGTGAGGTCTAGGTTTAATTTTTAGAAGTTCCGAGCTTGATTTGGCCTTTTAGGCATTATGATTAGTTTATAGTGACATTCATAGATTTCAAGTTAAGGAGACCAGGATTCGTATTTTGATGGTTCTGTTGAGTACAGAACGTCAAGTATAATTGATTTGCATATATAGTTTGTGTGTACGGGGTTTCAGATGAATCCTAAGGGTCCATTCGATGATTTGAAAGTTGGCTGATATTTCTATTGTTGGTGTGTCTCGCTTTCCCGAAGGGTACCTGGCGATCGCGATGTTTGCGTTAGAGAGACCATGATCCTGAAAGCAAAAGGCCTCTTTTAGGCAGAGTTCACTTAAGCGAACCGTGAGTCATGATCGCGATGGTCACGAAAGTGAACCCTGGTACGCGAAATCGAGACCCCCTAACTTTTGTGGGTTTCTCTTAAGAGAAGATGAGTTCGTTTAAGAGACATTAGGGAACCCTTTTTGCCTGCCATTTTCTGGGTTTTACCCATTTTTCCTTATTTTAAGCTTTGTAAAACCCTTAGAGGCGATTTTGAAGAGATTTCTTCTGCTAAAACAATTGGGTAAGCCTTTGAAATTATAAAAATTCATTTCCCTTTGATTATTTATGGATTTTAACATCAAAACTTGAGATTTTGATTGGTAAATGACAAGGTTTTTTAAGAACTTGAGTTCCAAAGTAAAATAGTGATTGTGAACTGATTTTAACTCCTTTTTTCAAAATGGTTTTCACCAATGAGTTTCAAATGTCTTGGGTAATACTTTCAAGTAAAGATTTTTTAATTCAAATCTCATTTTCGGAATTGGGTGTTAGAGTTTATATAACCCATTGTTGAAAATGTATGAATTGAGAATTACTATTTCCATAATCTTATTTTGATTACTTGATTGAATTAGACAGTGAGGTTTTGAATAATGTTCGGAAGGGGAAGACTCAGGTCTTGGATTGACTTTGATTGAGTTGAGGCAAGTAATTTCTATACCTTGTAAAACTTGTAGAATTCTTATATTTTCCCTTCATTGTGTGTGTTTGAGAGCAATAGGAATGAGGTGATGGGTTCAATTAATCCGCTTGATTGATCTTAATGAATACAGAGAGGATTAATGAAAATAAAATGTGTTGATCATAATATATTATGAATTGCCTTGTTATGGACCCAAATGTGTTGATTGATGGAAAGCCTTGTTGGCATTGTTGTGGTCTTTAATTGCTTGAATTGTTGTCTCTTTCTTATGGTGTGAAATTTCTCATTTGCATTGATTGTTATGCACCGTGATGAGACAAGTGATATAATGTGAAAGTTGAAAGGAGGACTAGTGTTTATGTTGAGGTCTTTATCGGTGAGTGTGATTGTGCTGAGGTATTTAACGGTGAGTGTGATTATGCCGACGTCTTTATTAGCGAGTGTGATTATGTCGAGGTCTTTACTGCAAGTGTGATCATGCCATGTTTTTTACTGGTGAGTGTAATTATGCCAAGGTCTTTACTGGTAAGTGTGATTATACTGAGGTCTTTATCGACGAGTGCAATTATGTCGAGGTCTTTACCGATGAGTATTATTGATGCCGAGTTCATTGTTGTCGAGTGTTATTGATGCCGAGGTCATTACGAATGAGTGTTATTGAGGTCGAGGTTATTTTCGATGAGAACTTGGACTGTGGGTATTCCCCGTGAGTCCCGATTTATATTTGTGCATGATAATCATGATAATTGTGGTTGTATACTTAATTGTTGTGCTTAATAACATTAATTTGTGTTATTGATGACTTGATACTTGTGATTGGTACATTTGACACTTGTTGGTTGTTGAACTATAATTATTGGACTACGATTATTAAGCCTTGTTAACTGTGTATTGTAGAATTATTAGGTTGGGTTGATTTCTTTACAGGTTGTAGTTTGAGGAGGTTCAATTTGGATAAAAGGAGTACTCGATTTCTATTTAGTTTTGCTTTTTTTAGTAGGTTGACTATTGAGTACTGTGTTGTTTGGTACACACTCATTGCTTCTACAATTGTATAGGTTCCGGTTCCGGACCCGTGTGATTTAATAACGCTATCAAAGATACTTCATCCAGTTCTAATCATCAACGATCGTTAGTCAGTATATAAACCAACTAAATGACTTGGGGTAGAATCCCACAGGGAGTGGTACGTGCTTTAGATTCAATAGAAAAGTACGAATATGTTCAAATTAGCCAAAGGCATAGACATTTACGAATAAAAACATAATTAAAATCAGGGGTGACAGGAATGTCAAATAACAGGGGATTTGGTTTTAATTAGCAACTACAACAGCAATAAATAATACAATAATAACAATAAAGAAATGGGTTCTTAGGATGTGATTCAATTATAGGTTAATGTAGACAAATGGGTAATTGCAATTATTAGGAAATAGATGAATATTAGTGAATAAGCTAGACTATAAAGGAGGTAAACTTTCTCTCGAATAATTTACCCCGAATCAAGTCGATTTCTCTCGAACATCGACAAACATACAAAATAAGAACAATTTACGCCTTAGTTCATTCACTCTCTCGAACTGAATGTGTGGAAAAGGGTTTAGGATTCACTCTCTCGAGCTGAACCCATGACAACCCAATACCCACCGAGCATCAATCAATAATCTTGGTTTTAAATCCTCTCTCTCAAGCAAGCCAAAAACACGAAGGTAGAACTGCATTTGCAACTATAATTCTTTAAGTTAAACCACAATTACTGATTAAAATCACTTCTAAACAACATTTAAACTAACAATTAACAATATCCATAAACTAAATCAGCCCATATTCACATAATCACACCCCAAGAATTGGGGTTTTAGCTATGTCACACCCCTTTTTGCGCACAGCGGCGGAAGGGTTTTTCCAATTTAAGTGACGTTATTGATTTAGGGATTATTTTACTGTTTCAGAGTTGCCACTTGGAATTGAGTTATGATGTTCCAAGTCACCTTTTTGTTTAATCCCTTATCAAAAGGAAATGACTCTTTATATTAGTCTGCGAACCAGAAATTCGGGTAAGGAATTCTGTTGACCGAGGGGAAGGTATTAGGCACCCCTCGAGTCCCGTGGTTCTAGCACGGTCGCTTTTATTGACTTATACTTATCTTGATATGTTTTTGGATAATTTGTGTCTATACGCCATGGTTTGCTTATTTTTTAATTGTTGAATTTTTATTAATCTTAAATCGGATGCATAACTGCATTCTCGATCTTGACATTTGGAGACATAACCGTCTTCTTTGCATCACACCTAATAATCTATTCTTATTTATATAAGTCTCTACTTTAGATTAATAAAATTTAATTATATTATTGGACAAGGTGCATCACTGTATCCTTGATTTTTTTTATGTCTCCAAAAAGATGCGCAACCGCATTCTTAATCGAAACAAATATTTTTAAATATTTTCTAAAAACTCATCTAGTCATTAAAAAAAAAACAAATATTTTTTCCTTTATACATAAAACTAAATAAAGTAAAATGAATCTAAATGCCTAGGATACAATATAAAATTTTTGGATTATTTTGTATTTTTTTTTATTATTTATTTACTCTTAAATTTAATATTAAAATTAGACATACACATATTATATATTTTATTTTAATCTTAAAGTTAATGAAAAAAAAATTAGGCATACACATTCTAATCAGACAAAACAACAACGAATTGTAAAAAATAAAAGTCATTTTTTTTAATAAAATAAAACAACAATAATTTATTTATTTATTTTTTAGCCTAACTATACCTACTTTATCATTATTATCTAAATGAAGACAAGAACAATGTTACGACCATTCATTTTTAAGAGATCACAACTAACAAATAAAATAAATAAATAAATAAATAAAATCATCGATTAAAGCTACCTTATTAATGAAATAGAGATATAACAACTAAAAAATTAATCATTCCAATCAAATTCATGAATGAAACAAAATATAAAAAGAACTTGTCATAAAATTACATCAAATTCCATAAATAAGTAAATAGAAAGGTAAGGTAAAGTTGAATACCGCAAAATCTTAACCGAAGCTCAATTAGAATACCCACAAATTTTTGTAGGTGTGTGTGGTGGTATATGTATGGTGTTTATATGAAAATAATAATGAGAAAGGAAGAGGAATGTGAATGTGTTGGTGAATTTTTAAGAAGATAATGAAATAAAATGGAAAGTTTTTCTTTTTGTTTTCTTGAGTGTAGTCCGTTTTTTTTTGTTTCTGTCCGTTCTCCTTTTTTTTTTTTGTGTGTGTATGTTGGTATATGTAGTAGTAGTAGTAGTGTATCGTGTGAGTATGTGTGTGTATAGTGGGGGGGATTAGTGGGGTAGTGGAGGAGTATGTGGGGTGAGGGTAGGTGTAGTGTGAGGGGTACGTGGGGTTGTGGGGGGTTTTTATTTTTATTTTATTATTTTTTCTTTCATAATTAATATATAAGATAATATAATGATAAGACTATTATTTATTTATTTTTAACTATTATTTATCTATTTTTAACTTGTAGAAAATTAAGTAGCTAATAATAAATTGTAATTATAAAATACTAGCTTATTTATTAAATTAAAATTAAAGAAACATATATTTTTTGTAACTTTTCATTTCTTTTTTAAACAATTGAAAATAAAACTTACCTTAAAAAGTGATTCTATTTTTGTTGTTTTCAATTTTTTTTTAAATAAACTTTTAAAAAATAAGATAAAAGTCATAAATATTTAGTTTAGATTTATAAAATATTTAAGCTCTAAAAGTGGTGTTAAACTTAAGTTCGGTCAAAAATTACGTGTCTACAGTTTGCCCCTCTTTGACTGGAAACACGGAGTTTCAAGACAAAGAAGTAGATAACGTGACAAATTTTGACCGGACTTGTATTTGAAAAATAAAATAAAATTGTGCGACCGAGTCTTGGTTTTGGACATCCTACATATCCCGGGTTATAAGGGAATCAGGTCACATGTAGTTCAAGGAGATGAGGTGATGAGTTTGAAGTTAAGTGAGGTTTCATCGAGGTTCCAAGTCGCAGTTCCTTTCCTTACATAAAAATAATGAAAGCTAATAGTCAAAATGAAAATAAAAGTACAAGCTCCTATCTATACAACTTCTCTTGAGTCTTCACTTATGTCTTTACTTTCAGATATCACCTTGATTTTTGGGTGAGTATCTTGATCTTGAATTGGATTGAGGCTTAACTTGCCGCTTAGAGTGAGTTTTTGGCACTCTTCAAAATGAAAATTTGAATATGTTCTTGAATGACCGCATGTTTTCTTCATCAGAAGCTGAATAAAAATAGATGTCAGGAAGTCAGGCTGTTATATGCATTGAAGAAGCTGATTCTGACTATCATGAAATTGATCATTCTGAAAAAGAGTTGAAACTTTGTTCTTGAATTTCCAATCCATGTTTCGCTTGAAGAACCCTGAAAACCATCACAAACAAAAGAAATAAACAAAAATTTTGCCCCAATTTTCACTGGAAAATTTTTGTGAGTTATTAGCAAATGTAAATTTTCAAAAATGAACTCAGACTAGGAAGCGTTTATCCTAGGAGAAAGAAACAATAAAATAAAAAAAATGTCTCCGAATAAGAAGTGTTTACCTAGGAGAAAATAACTAAATCCTACTATGTAAGAGGGTCCTGCTAATCCCATTATGTAGGAGGGTCCTGCTAATCTAAATCTCATTATGTAGGAGGGTCCTGCTAATCCCATTATGTAGGAGGGTCCTGCTAATCCCATTATGTAGGAGGGTCCTGCTAATCCTATTATGTAGGAGGGTCCGGCTAATCTAAATCTCATTATGTAGAGGGTCCTGCTAATCTAAATCTCATTATGTAGGAGGGTCCTGCTAATCCCATTATGTAGGAAGGTCCTGCTAATCTAAATCTCATTATGTAGGAGGGTCCTGCTAATCTAAATCCCATTATGTAGGAGAGTCCTGCTAATCTAAATCTCATTATGTAGGAGGGTCCTGCTAATCCCATTATGTAAGAGGGTCCTGCTAATCTAAATCCCATTATGTAGGAGGGTCTTGCTAATCTAAATCTCATTATATATGAGGGTCCTGCTAATTCCATTATGTAGGAGGGTCCTGCTAATCTAAATCTCATTATGTAGGAGGGTCCTGTTAATCCCATTATGTAGGAGGGTCCTGTTAATCCCATTATGTAGGAGGGTCCTGCTAATCTAAATCTCATTATGTAGGAGGGTCCTGCTAATCTAAATCCCATTATGTAGGAGGGTCCTGCTAATCTAAATCCCATTATGTAGGAGGGTCCTGCTAACCCCATTATGTAGGAGGGTCCTGCTAATCTAAATCCCATTATGTAGGAGGGTCCTGTTAATCCCATTATGTAGGAGGGTCCTGCTAATCTAAATCGCATTATGTAGGAGGGTCCTGTTAATCCCATTATGTAGGAGGGTCCTGCTAATCTAAATCGCATTATGTAGGAGGGTCCTGCTAATCCCATTATGTAGGAGGGTCCTGCTAATCTAAATCCCATTATGTAGGAGGGTCCTGCTAATCCTATTATGTATGAGGGTCCTGCTAATCTAAATCACATTACTTTGGAAGATCTCAACTAACAGAATCATCAAATAAAATCACCACAGTATTTTATCCTTTTTTTTTTTTTAGTTTTTAAATGTCTTATATTAGGAAATGTTTATCCTAAAAAAAATGAAAATAATTGTCTCACACTAGAAAACATTTATCATAGGAGAAACAATGCAATAATATTTTTTATTTTATTTTTTTTTCTTTTTCTTGCAATAATATTAACAAATTTGAGTCTTCAAGATATCTTTTACGTAAGGAATATTTCCCTGTTTTAGAAAAGAAACAAAAGAAAGTTTATGTTTTTTTTTTATAATGGTGGTCAATTTGTGGCATTGGCTCTAAGGATAGTTGCTCCTGTTGTTGCCATGCTTGAAGCTAATTTTAGCTTGAGATTAACTGCTTTCGTTTGCTAGTCAACTCACCTTGATAATCTTGAAAACATCTCTAGTTGTTCAGAACTTCCAACTTCAAATTTGTTTTACTGTTTTCACCCTCCAACAATAATTGAACCTTGTATTCAAAAATTGTCAATTGCTGACAAGTTACTATGCATATCACTATTTCTTGAATCATGTCACGATTGATGGGCTAATCAAGCCTTGTTTTGTGCAATTGAAGAGATAGTAACAATTTTGAAATCATTTTCTACCTGCTTAATGAAGACTATCTCAAGATTGAATTGAGCGAGACGCAAAATAAGAAGAAATAATATTTGATCCTTTTAAGAAAAAATAAAATAAAATAAATAAAACATAAAATAAAGAAAAATAAATGGATTTCATTGATAGTGGTGGTCAATTCTAATGATCATGACATGCTTTTTGGATTAAATGGTCTGGTTTGTTCAATCAATCTAAACTTTATCTTTGTCAAACTTTCAACTTTGAAGTCAGACTTCTATAATCCAACTTTTGCACTAGATTTATGACTAACACTTGATTAGTGGTGCCTCGAAAGGTTTTCACTAACAAGTCTTTTTTTTTCTTATCTCTCACTCACTATCGTATTACGGTACCCTGAGGGTTTTCACCAATAAGACTCTCATTTTTTACTTTCTCTCGACTCAAATGATCTCCTATAGGGATTTTGAGGATTTTCATCGATAAGATTCCCTCATTTTTCACTCCTTATGCGAGTGGCATAACATTTTTCCTTATATAATCAACACTAAAAGCTTGCTTGACTTGTCATTGTTAAAAATTGATCAGAAGGTCTTTATTAGGATTGTAACGTGGCTTTTGGACAGGGTTAAAATGAAAGGATTGACATGAAAGCTCAAAGATACTGCGTAACAGGGTTAAGACTTACAACTTTTGAAATCGACTCTTTTTACAAAAATACAATAAAATAATAATAATAATAATAATAATTATTATTATTATTATTATTATTGCCCCAGTTATTGTGATGAGGACTTTCTAGATTTTTTTTTGTTTGGACCGAACCTCAAAATAAGGTTGCCTACGTATCTTGTCAAAGCAAGAATCAGGTCGAATGTAGTTCAGGAAGTTTGTTTTTTGTTGTTATTGGATTTTTATTTTTATTTTTCACTCTGACTTTTCTTTTCTCTCTCTTTTTTTTTTCTTTTTCACTTTTCTCTTTTCTTGACTTTTTTTTTTAATTCCAAAAGAGGGGTATGAAAGAAAAATAAAATTAAGGCTCAAAAGGGATAGCAAAGGATTACACGGTGTTTGGATAGTAGAATGAAATGCCTTCGTCATATCAATTATTAAAAATGTCAAATGCAAGCAATTCCCTTTAAGATGTGAAGTGAAATTCATACAATATTTCTTTGCAACATATGTATAGCATTTTGTTGCATGTTTGTCAGTTGAGAATCTCCATTTGAGTAATACCTTCTTGACAACAAATGACATGTCAAGTTAAATGATTTTTATTTTTTTTTGGATAATAAAGGAAGTATCAAGGTGTCTAAGTCCTTTATTCATTTCCTCAAAAAAAAATTTCTTTGATGTATTCATTTCATGATTAGATATAATCTTAAGATCTGACCAAATCTTTTTGCATATCATGTCACAAAATTGAACTGAAAAGAGATGTATATGTGGAATGCCAAATAGAACGGATCAAAGTGATACAGAATAAAGATTATATTAAAGATCAAAAAAAAAAACTTGGTGACAAGACAACAAACTAAATTTAGGTCACAACTCTATAATAACTCAAACTACGACAAGACTCAACAAACAAACGCATAAGAGAAATGATATAAAGATTTGACTTACTAAAAATAAAAATGATTGCATAGCAGAAATGATGACAAAATAAACTATCTATACACTCTTTTTAGATAAAAGAAGAGTGTCTCTCAATCACCAAGCTGAACTTCTTAGCCACTGCTTTGCACGTTAGCCTTCGTAAAAGCTCTACCAATTTCAATTGTCTTTTCTTCAGAATTGTCATATTCTTTGTCATCACATATCATCTCGATAAAGTGTACATCACTATGCGCCGGTAGATGATTCTTAGTAACATTTGGGGGGTCATCATTTTGAACCACAATCATCTTTGTTTGAATCATCTCTTCCACCTTTTTTTTAAAATTACGACAATCTTCAATACTGTGCCCTGGAGCATCAGAATGGTATGCACACTGTGCTGTAGGATTGAAACCCTTTGCATGTGGATCCACATAATTTTGAGGAATCGACTCTATTATCTTCAAATGTTTCAACTTGTTAAATAAACTTGTGTAAGACTCTCCAATTGGTGTGAAATTGTTTCTAGGCCTTTGACCTCTTTCGAATCCCTGTCTCGGACAAAAATTATAAGGTGCTCGAAAATTTTGAGAAGAAGAGTGAACATTTTGATATGTTGGCGCTCGCCATTGAGGATAGTTTGGTGGGTATGCATATGTTGTGCATTGTAAACCACATATTGAGGTGGAATAACAGAATATTGTGTGTCTTGCATAGGGAGATAGTGATGGTATTGAGGTGGTGCAGATTGATAAGGTGGACCCCTTGGACCTTGTTGTGTGCCTGACACAACATTTGCTACATCCTCCTTCATTTTCTTTCCCCCAAATTTTTCTGATCCATTTTTAATCACCTGTGTTGTAGCTTTCAAAGCAACTTGACTTACAATTTTTCCAGACTTGATGCCATTTTCCACCATTTCACCAATCTTAATAACTTCAGCAAATGTTTTTAACGGAAAGTAAATAATGAAAGTAATCTGGTTCTTGCGCTTGAAGGAAAACATCGATCATTTCAGACTCTTTCATTGACGGCTTAACCCTAGCAGCTTGCTCCCTCCACCTAATAGCATATTCACGAAAATTTTCAGTGGTCTCTTTCCTCATGTTGACAAGTGAAGTGCGATCTGGAACTATGTCAATGTTATATTGAAATTGTTGAACAAAACATCGAGCCAAATCATCCCATGTATGCCAGTTAGAAGTATCTTGGTCTATGAACCATTCTGAGGCAATTCCCATCAAACTTTTCCCAAAATAAGCCATGAGCAATTCATTTTTGCTTCCAGCCCCTCTCAATTGATTACAATATCTCTTTAAATGAGCTACAGGATCTCCATGTCCATCATATTTCTCGAACTTTGGAGTTTTAAAATCGATGGGCAGATGAACGTGGGGAAACATGCACAAATCATTGAACGAGACACTTTTGTGACCTCCCAATCCTTGCATATCTCTTACACTCTGTTCCAAATTTTTCATTTTTCTAGCCATTTCTTCATGTTCCTCGTTCTTAACAACTTTTTTAGCTTCAATATGAGAACTATACTGATGAGTGTGAGGGTAAGAGCTTGGAATTTTAAAAGTCAATTCAGAAGTATAATCTCAATCATATTGAACTTTGGGTAGAGGATCGTTGTTGGATTTTGGCTCCATTATAGGTTGTTGAACGACATTAGTCGGCGCACTTGGAATGAATAGTGAATTACTTGTCATAGGCGTATTCAAATGGTGCACTGTAGAAGTTCCAGCTACATTGGATGCGGGACCGAACCCAGGTGGATAAATTGGATCACTTATCGATACTTGGACAGGGGGTGACATATTTGTATTTAGATAGTCACGGATCAAAGGCGGTGGAGCATGTCCACTCATCCAAGCTTCGTACATCTCCATCATTTGTTGTCTTAGTATCCTTATCTCTTCGGCTGACACTGTTTCTTGTGACATCATCTGGTTCTGGACCTCATCATTGTCCGACTCATTTCCGTCTTTGTGAGTCATTTTCTTTTTCCCTTTTGACCTTGTATTATAGGGATGGGATGCCAGCTTAACCACAAATCAACCACCTTAATTTAACTGTGCATAGATAATGATGTTTGTTAGGGTTAGAGCTTCCTCAGTTATAATTTTTTTTTTAATAATGCACTGATCAAATCCGTTTGAGATTGCATATGTAACACGCTTGCAAAGATCTTTGCATATTTTTTCAAAAACTCAATAATTAAGTTTTTCTTTTTTAGAGCTTTGAGATAAAGTTCTTTAGTTTTTTTTTTAATTTGAATTATTAAAAGAAAATTAATAAAAACTTATTTTTGATAAAGATTAAAGCTTCTTGTTTTCCATTTTTTTTTTTAACTTTTGAAAAACGATTTTTTATTTTTTATTTTTGAATAAAGATCACCGAACCCAAAGAGGGTTGCCTACGTATCTCATTGAGGTGGGAATCAGGTGTGCGTAGTTCGTCCAGATTGGACAGTAAAAAAAAACTTTAAGATATTAATTTTTTTTTTGACAAATGTAACTTTTCAAAGTATTATGAAAGTAAAATATTTTGAATTTTCTTTTTACAAACTTTATGAAAAAAAATCTAAATAAAAATATTATTATTCTTTTCATTAAGTAATGGAATTTTTTTATTTTATTTCAAGAAATGTATAATAACTTCTAAAAGAAGAAATATTTTCGTGTTTTCTTTTTTTTATAAATAAAATCAAAAGATAAAAAGAAAAAATAAAAAATTTCATTGCATTAGTCATACTAAAATGAGTCAACTTATAGAAACTTTCAAATAAATGCATTTTCATGTAGCACATAAAATGAGCTAAGTGGTTAAGTAAGAGAGGGATATTTGTGCTGGACGGACCCAACTATTGTTTTGAGGCTCACTAAGTCACATGAATCAGAGTCTTCTAGGGATAACCGTGTCTATGTTCTAGTTTTACTAGGTTCAAACCGGAATAAGATAGGTATCTAGACTGGCTTACCCGAGTAGACAACTCGAGTCAAGGAGGGGCAACTTATCGGTAACAACGCTATTCCGACTTCATTGTTGGTCCAACCTTGCCTAACATGTGTGACTAAAATCCTTCACTGGGTGCCCAGACACTCCAGTTTTATCTCAAAAGAAATTGGGATGCATAACTGCATTCCTTACTACTCTATTTTTAGAGACTCAAATGGTGTACGAGAAGACAAATTATATACAATTCAACAATATCAAAGCGATAAATGAGCAGCAAGTAGCACATTAGGTCATCAAAACAATATATCCAATGAAATAATATAATAAAATAAAGTAAAAGTCAAATATACAAAACTCGAATTCTAGTTATTCCCCAGCAGAGTCGCCAGAGATGTCACACCCCTTTTTGCGCACAGCGGCGGAAGGGTTTTTCCAATTTAAGTGACGTTATTGATTTAGAGATTATTTTACTGTTTCAGAGTTGCCACTTGGAATTGAGTTATGATGTTCCAAGTCACCTTTTTGTTTAATCCCTTATCAAAAGGAAATGACTCTTTATATTAGTCTGCGAACCAGAAATTCGGGTAAGGAATTCTGTTGACCGAGGGGAAGGTATTAGGCACCCCTCGAGTCCCGTGGTTCTAGCACGGTCGCTTTTATTGACTTATACTTATTTTGATATGTTTTTGGATAATTTGTGTCTATACGCTATGATTTGCTTATTTTTTAATTGTTGAATTTTTATTAATCTTAAATCGGATGCATAACTGCATTCTCGATCTTGACATTTGGAGACATAACTGTCTTCTTTGCATCACACCTAATAATCTATTCTTATTTATATAAGTCTCTACTTTAGATTAATAAAATTTAATTATATTATTGGACAAGGTGCATCACTGTATCCTTGATTTTTTTTATGTCTCCAAAAAGATGCGCAACCGCATTCTTAATCGAAACAAATATTTTTAAATATTTTCTAAAAACTCATCTAGTCATTAAAAAAAAACAAATATTTTTTCCTTTATACATAAAACTAAATAAAGTAAAATGAATCTAAATGCCTAGGATACAATATAAAAATTTTGGATTATTTTGTATTTTTTTTATTATTTATTTACTCTTAAATTTAATATTAAAATTAGACATACACATATTCTATATTTTATTTTAATCTTAAAGTTAATGGAAAAAAAATTAGGCATACACATTCTAATTAGACAAAACAACAACGAATTGTAAAAAATAAAAGTCATTTTTTTTTATAAAATAAAACAAAAATAATTTATTTATTTATTTTTTAGCCTAACTATACCTACTTTATCATTATTATCTAAATGAAGACAAGAACAATGTTACGACCATTCATTTTTAAGAGATCACAACTAACAAATAAAATAAATAAATAAATAAATAAAATCATCAAGCAGGAAGGGATCCCTGTGGTTAGACTAAATGGCCGAGAAGGCTAGTGAGGTTCCGTCTATGGTGAAGTGAAAGATCTTTCACTATAGTCCCGCCTTCAAGCCTAGAGAGCAAGAAGCTCTTCGTGGCAAAAGTCTTGCACGTCTTTGTACTAAGAGCGGATATGCATCATGTTGTGCTTCTAAACGGCAAAAAGCTCTGCGTCGAACTTCAGCCCCTTCGAGTTGGCCACGGGGTAACAGCCTCTGACGCCCCACACCATTGCGACAGGAGGGGGCTTGCCCATCGAAATAGAGATATAACAACTAAAAAATTAATCATTCCAATCAAATTCATGAATGAAACAAAATATAAAAAGAACTTGTCATAAAATTACATCAAATTCCATAAATAAGTAAATAGAAAGGTAAGGTAAAGTTGAATACCGCAAAATCTTAACCGAAGCTCAATTAGAATACCCACAAATTTTTGTAGGTGTGTGTGGTGGTATATGTATGGTGTTTATATGAAAATAATAATGAGAAAGGAAGAGGAATGTGAATGTGTTGGTGAATTTTTAAGAAGATAATGAAATAAAATGGAAAGTTTTTCTTTTTGTTTTCTTGAGTGTAGTCTGTTTTTGTTTTTTTTTTTCTGACCGTTCTCCTTTTTTCTTTTTTTGTGTGTGTATGTTGGTATATGTAGTAGTAGTAGTAGTGTATCGTGTGAGTATGTGTGTGTATAGTGGGGGGGATTAGTGGGGTAGTGGAGGAGTATGTGGGGTGAGGGTAGGTGTAGTGTGAGGGGTACGTGGGGTTGTGGGGGGTTTTTATTTTTATTTTATTATTTTTTCTTTCATAATTAATATATAAGATAATATAATGATAAGACTATTATTTATTTATTTTTAACTATTATTTATCTATTTTTAACTTGTAGAAAATTAAGTAGCTAATAATAAATTGTAATTATAAAATACTAGCTTATTTATTAAATTAAAATTAAAGAAACATATATTTTTTGTAACTTTTCATTTCTTTTTTAAACAATTGAAAATAAAACTTACCTTAAAAAGTGATTCTATTTTTGTTGTTTTCAATTTTTTTTTAAATAAACTTTAAAAAAATAAGATAAAAGTCATAAATATTTAGTTTAGATTTATAAAATATTTAAGCTCTAAAAGTGGTGTTAAACTTAAGTTCGATAAAAAATTACGTGTCTACAAGCTAGACATCATAATAAGATAAAAATCATTACCCAATTGTGTTTCCATCAACTGTGTAAGATTAATTTTGTCTTTACAAAGGTCCAAATTGAAGTATCTCAAAGACCCACTTCAAATTTCTCAAAAGTGAAAATCTTCAATTCTTCAAAGCTAAGGAAAACTTGTCTTAATACTCCAAGTTCCAAATTAACAAATTTCTCTAATTAATAATATGATGTAAAAAGTTGTAAACTAAATGTTCAGAAACGTATTTATAGTCGCCAAAAATATGCTGCGAAAGACCATTCAACACAGTAAGTCGGGCTCGCCGATTAGCTCGACAATCCGCTCTTTGGTCAATTCCATCACCTTTTTGCTTTGGCCGTCAGCATCCTCTAGGTCTGTAGCTTTGGGCGATCTAATACTACATCGAGGAACCACTCGGCGATCCGCCGACTGCTCCTTTCCCTCACCAACTCTATTTTCTCCTTCAGGGCTTGGCACACTAGAACTTTAGGCGATCAAATGGCCACTCAGCGACTCGCCAAATGGACATGGCGATCACTAGGCTCTCTTTACTTCCTTCTTTCAGCTCTCTTCGTTCCTTTTGGCAAACTAGTGTCCATGTTTTGTTCCTCAACCAAATACATGGAAATCAAGGATTTTACATCAGTTATTGGCACACAATAAGCATTTGAGGACACTAAATCTATCCAAATAAAGCCCGAAATAAGTTCAAATCTTAGACTCATCAACACCCCCAACTTAAACTTTTGCTTGTCCTCAAGTAAAACTCAAGTTCAGCAGTTCAAAAAACGATGTCTCAAATAGTGCTACACAAGACTCAATCATGAATGCACACGACAAGACTCAACTTACTCATGCAAGGATCAATTGTGCACTTAAAGTCTCAAGTTGTGACTCACCATTACCAAAGAATCTCAAGCTCACAATACTTGCTTCAAATGCAAGTTCATGCTCAATAAAGGTACTCAAATGCCCTTACACAAAGAATGATTCCATATTCACACACAATGGTTCAACACTTAATAGTTCCGGAATCACAAACAACTCTCGTACTCACAAAGATGAACAAATGTATGACTCCACCCATAGGTTTGCCCTTATTATCCAATCAACATCTGCTTCCGCTCACTCAAGATAAAAAAGGTCTTTTCAAGGCATGTAACGGAGCTGAGTGTAAAGTTATGGTCATTTAGGCTCAATGGTTGCTGTCCTCATGAAATGTGGTATGAACAACACTTTCTTTCCTTTTTTTCAACATTTTCATTCATGCTCAAAAGTCACCCCATTATTCACTTTCCATGGAGTACCGGACACTCCATTTCTTTTGCACTTTCACAACTTTATTTCAAACTTTTTCATTCTTTTTCTTTTTCATTCCTCTTTTCTTTCTCTTTTTTTTTTGTATGGAGAGGTTCCATCTTCCTCAAAAACCATGGGTCAAAGGGGGCCTTCTTTGCACTACTTGATTTACCTTCTCCTTTCACCACACCCCCAACTTAGGCTTTTGGCCTAAGTGGGCTATTCAAACAAACCACATTTCATGAGGATTATGGGTGAAGGGATAAATAGAGGTTTCATTTGCTCAAGTTTCTTCCAATAAAAAGG
Source organism: Solanum verrucosum (assembly GCF_900185275.1). Classification (NCBI taxonomy): domain Eukaryota; kingdom Viridiplantae; phylum Streptophyta; class Magnoliopsida; order Solanales; family Solanaceae; genus Solanum; species Solanum verrucosum. Next base: position 3,022,406 of record NW_026020045.1, read on the forward strand.
GTAAGGCTCAAAGGGTGTTCAAGCAAAGTTCACACACTCACAAGGTAGGCCACAAAAGAGGTATAATGTCAAATTGTTTCACTCTTCAAAATTGTTGCCTAAGATCATTTCAAGAGCTTGCATCACTTAGTCAATCGGACCAAGGGGAGAATTTCTAGGTGTCATGACACAAGGTTCACGGTAAGCTCATCACATAAGGCATTGACACCAATGTCAAACAAGAATATACACTTTCGCTAGTGTGCAACGTTCATCACAACAGAGTAAATTTGATAATCGGCTAGTCATAATGAGATGCAAAGAGTTCACATATTGCCTATGCAACTTCATATGACCTCATCGTAGCCGCACATTCATGTTTGTTCAATTGAGACCACGATTCAAGTCATCAGTATTGATCACAACTGACACTCAAATTTACACAAGAACAGCCACAATTAAATACACAAGAGGTGGCAAAATTTTCTGAAAGGGTCCAAAAATCATTCACATTCAAAATAAGGAGCCACAAGCTCAAATATCCACAAAAACAGTGTCAAAACACAATATATAGTACAAAACCCAATATATACAGAAAATGTCATCAACACAAGAGTAGGTATGGAATACCTTACCCCACCACAAACAAAAACCAGTTTGTCCTCAAATGCACTAAAATATCCAAAAATCAACAAAAGAAGATAGAGAGGGAGGTAAAGAAAGGTACTGACTACATAGTCTTTCCATCTGTTGGGGCATCAATGCCCGATGCGACACTCTGATATTGGGCATCAGTGCTCGGAATCACATCAATAGTACTAGCTCTACTAGGATCAGCCAAAGGTGTGTCTGCCAAAGATGTCTGCACAGTTGCATCTACCATGGCCTCCTCAGTCTCCGTGAGACCCTCATAAGAAACCTCCTCATCAGCAACAAGTAACTCCTCATCGGTCTCTTCCTCAGACTCGACAGCAACTACCTATCCAACTCGAACCTCATCTCTGGTGGTAGCCGGAGGCATATCTGGATCAACTGGCATATCCAAAATCTCCACCGTCCCTAAAATCATCGACATGTCGGTGGACTTCAGCTGGTCCACATCTCTCCTCAGTGCAGCTATAGCGACCTTTAGAGTCGTCACCTCCTCAGTGGCCCCTTGGCCTTTCTCACACACCGCTAACCGAGCCGCAATGTCATCAATATCCGCACTCAAGGGTGTCACACCAGAAGCAAGGGCCCTCTCGATCATGCCAGGAATTGACGCACTTCTATCAGCAGAAAGGGCTAGGTGCCCCATCTGTAGCAATGCAGCCCGGGTGAGTTGAGGTTGGCCAGCAGCAGCAGTACCAGATCTGGGAGGCAAGAGAGCAGTAGATAGACTGGGAGTAACATAAGGGACAACACTAGATGTACCTGAAGACTCGGGGGCCGGAGTAGGCAATACTGCCTATGCAAGTAGTGACTGAATATCAATAACTGGGGATGTATCCACCGGGGCTTCCTTCTTATTCTCGGCCTCATCTTTCAAGTACTCCGCCTCAATCCTCCGGATGTCTGTACAGGAGGTGGGAGTAACTTCTACATCTTTTTTCTTATCCCGAGGCACCCGAGCCCATCTGCACAACTCAGTGATCAACACCGGAAAGGGGAGGGAAGTTTGGTGTTGCTTGGTGATTAATAACGTTTCAATGACACTTCATCCAATTCTAAGCGTCAATGATCAATAGTTAGTAATATAACCCAACTAAGTGAGTTGGGGTCGAATCCCACACTGAGTGGTACGTATTTGAGAATCAATGGAAAATCATGAATATGCTCAAGTCAATCATAGGTAAAAATATTTACAAATAAAATCATGGTTGAAGTTTGGGGTGACACAAGTGTCAAATAAGGGGGTTTTGATTGTAATTATCAACTACAACAACAAATGACACGAAAATAACAAGGAGATGAGTTCTTGGGATGTGATTGGATTATAGGCTAAGGTAGGCAAATAGGTAATTGCAATTAATAGCAAATAGTTGTAAATCAGTGAATAAGCTAGACTTTAGTGGGGATAAATTTTCTCTCGAACAATTTACCCCGATTCAAATTGGTTTCTTTTGAACACCAATAAGCAATAATTAAGAACAATCTACACTTTAGTACATTCACTCTCTCGAGCTGAATGTGTGGAAAAGGGTTTAGGATTCACTCTCTCGAGATGAACCCATGACAACCCAATACCCACAAAACATCAAATCAGAAACCTTGGTTTTAAAACCTCTCTCGAGCAAGCCAAAAATACGAAGGTAGAGTTTCATTTGCAACTACTACCCTTTAAATTAAACCATAATTACTGATTGAAATCACTTTTAAACAACATTTAAACTATTAATTAACAATACCCAACAACTAACTCAACCCATAATCATATAATCACACCCCAAGAATTGGGGTTTTAGCTAGACATCATAAAAAGATAGAAATTGTTACCAAATTGTGTTTCCATCAACTGGGTAAGATTAATTTCGTTTTTACAAAGGTCAAGGTTGAAGAATCTCAAAGACCCACTTCCAATTTCTCAAAAATGGAAAACTTCAATTCTTCAAAGCTAAGGAAAAATATTGTCTCAATACTTTCAGTTCTCTTTTAAAACTGATTGATAATGAAAAATTAGATACTATGAAAACTGATGCTAAACTAAGAGTTTAAAAAAGTATTTATAGTCGCCAAAAATATGTTGCGACGGAACATTCGATGCAATAAGTCGGGATCGCCGATCCACTCGGCGATCTGCCCTTTGGTCAATTCCATCGCCTTTTTGCTTTTACCTTTAGCATTTTCAAGTTCTGTAACTTTGGGCGATCTAGCATTGCATCGCGGAACCGTTCGGCAACACGCCGACTGCTTCTTTCCATTGCCGACTTGATTTTCTCCTTAAGGGCTTGGCACACTAGAACTTTAGGCGAGATCATGGTCATTCGGTGACTCGCCCAATGGGTTAGGCGATCATTAGGCCTTCTTTTCTTCGTTCTTTCAGTTGCCTTGTTCCTTTTTGCTCATTAGTCTCCATTCTTTGTTCCTAAATCCAAATACCTAAAAAGCAAGGATTTACATCAGTTATTGGCACAAAATACGCATTTGAGGACACTAAATATATTAAAATAAAGCCCAAAATGAGTCCAAACCGTGGACTCATCAACACCCCCAACTTAAACTTTTGGTTGTCCTCAAGTAAAACTCAAGTTTAGCAGTTCAAAATGGATGTCTCAAACAGTGCTACACAAGATTTAATCATGAATGCACATAAAAAGACTCAACTTACTCATGCAAGGATCAATTGTGCACTCAAAGATTCAAGTTGTGACTCACCATTATCAAAGATTCTCAAGTTCACAATACTCGCTTCAAATGCAAGTTCAAGATCAACAAAGGTACTCAAATGCCCTCACACAAAGAATGATTCCATATTCACACACAATGGTTCAACAATTCAAAGCTCCGAAATCAAATGCAACACTTACACTCACAAAGATGAGCACAATACATGATTTCACCCATAGGTTTGCCCTGATTTTCCAACCATTAATTGCTTCAGCTCACTCAAGATCAAAAAGGTCTTTTCAAGGTTTGTAACGGAGTTGAGTGTAAAGGTATGGTCATTTAGGCTCAATGGTTGTAATTCTCATGAGATGTAGTGTGAACAACACTTTATTTCCTTTTATTGATCATTCTCATTTGTGCTCAAAAGTCACTCGATTATTCACTTTCCATGGACTATTGGAAACCCCATCTCTTTTTATATTTTCACAACTTTATTCTACAACTTTTCATTCTTTTCTTCTTCTTTTTTGTATGGAGGGGTTCCACTTTCTCAAAACCATGGGTCAAAGGGGACTTCTTTGCACTTCTTGATTTACCTTCTCTTTTCACTACACCCCCAACTTAAGGTTTTGGCCTAAGTTGGCTATTCAAACAAAACACATCTCATGAGGATTAAGGGTGAAGGGATAAACAAATGTCAAAATTTCATCAAGTTTCATCCAAGGAAAGGCTAAGGCTCAAAAGTGTTCAAGTGAGGTTCACACACTCACAAGGTAGGCCACAAAAAGAGGTATAATGTCAAATTGTTTCACACTCTTCAAAGTTGCCTAAGATCATTTCAAGAGATTGCATCACTTAGTCAACCGGACCAACGGGGCAAATTCTAGGTGTCATCACACATGGCTCACGGTAAGCTCATCACACAAGGCATTAACACCAATGTCAAACAAGAGTCCACACTTTTGCTAGTGTGCAATGTTCATCACAAGAGACTCAATTTGATACTTGGCTAATCACAACGAGATGCAAAAATTTCACATATTGTCTATGCAACTTCATTTGACCTCATCATAGCCGCACATTCATTTTTGTTCAATTATGAGCACTATTCGAGTCATCGGCATTGATCAAGACAGATACTCAACTTTGTAAGAGAACAGCCACATTCAAACACAAACAAGAGGTGGCATAAAAAATTTTGGAAGGGTCCAAAAATCATTTACAATTAAAAACAAGGAGCCACAAGCTCCATCATCCACAAAATGCAGTATTAACATAATTTAAATCTCAAAAACCCAATATATAGACATAATAAAATTCACAAAAGGTGGGCCTCACCCCACCACAAATAAAATCCATTTGTACTCAAATGCAAGCAAACTAATATCCACAAGTCGATAAATACAAGATAGAGAGGGAGGTAAAGAGTGATCATGTCTACACAGTCACTCCATCTGTCTGGGCATTAGTGCTTGGAGTAGTGCTCTGAAATTGGGCATCAGTGCTTGGAGTCACATCACCAGTATCACCAGTATCACCAGTATCACCAGCCCTACTAGGATCAACTAAAGGCGTATATGCCAACAAAGTCTGCACAACTGCATCGATCATGGCCTCCTCATTCTCTGTAAGGCCTTCATAAGAAACCTCCTCAGCAACTTCAAGCATCTCCTCATCCATCTCAGCCTCAGACTCAAGATCAGTTATCTCCTCAACTCTAACCTCATCTCCGGTGGTAGCCGGAGGCATCTCTGGCATATCAGGAATCTCCAAAGTCCCAAAAATCATGGACATGTTAGTGGACTTCAGCTGATCCACATCACTCATCAACGCAGCAATAACGGCCTTTAATGCCTTACACCTCTTCGGTGGCCCATTGGCCACGCTCACACACTACTATCCTAGTAGCAAGGGCATCAATTATAACACCCCAAAAACTAGTAGACCAAACTAGGGCCAAAAGTTAGGGTTCTAAGGTTTGGTATGAGGGTTAGAGTCATAGATTGGACCTCTCATGCATAGAATGAAGGGTTTAGTAGTTGAACATCAAGGCATGTCTTACACCCTGTAATCTTATAGGCTAACCTAGGCCTTGGTATGAGGGGTTGTCAAGTCTAGGGAGTGGGCAAGGCCTTAAGCTATCAAGGTAGAGTGAAAGATAACTTGTTCTCCTAGGTGCCTAATTGGTAATTGGGCAGCATGATTGCCCAAGTGACTTGGCGATGCGCCAAAGTGCACTTGGGGCCGCCTAGTTGGCAGTCCCCTTGGCCTAAGTTGTGGGCGAATGGCCAGGCAAAGTTGTGGCTCGCCGGTTGGATTGGTGCATCGCCAAGTTGCCCCCTCCATCGCCTAAGTTATCTACCCCTTTAGGAGGGTTACTAGAAATTTGGGTGAGCCAAGGGTCCACTTGGCGAGTCGCCTAGTGTCCTTGGCGAGTCGCCTAGTGCCCTTGGCGAGCCATGAGGGTGCAAAGGGCGAGGAAAGTCGTGAAGGCTTCTAAATTTTAAGTTAAAACGTTTAGGGTCCTTAGTTCTTTCCCAAAGTTAACCCTACATTATTTTATTCCCTTCCTAGCAGGTATATAAGTTAATTAGACCTAAGTTTACCTCAATTAAGTCATTCTCCCTAGAATCCAAAGAAAACACAACTTCATCCTCTCCAAAGAATATTTTTCTCTCTAGAAAACCCCCAATTGAAGAAGAAGATAAAGCTTGAAGCTTGGGTCAAGAACAAAGTCCATTGTTGAGAGTTTGTTCTAGGGATTTGATTAAACGTATGTAAAGCTTAATCATCCATGGGTTCTTCCACCCATGGAGCCCTCATAGTTTCCCCACTTGTGAAATCAAAAACCCAATTCTAGCTAGGGTTGTGCTTGCATCGTGGGTAGGGTTTGGGTGTGATTCCAATCTAATGGATATCACCCAATTATGATTGATTTAGCTTTGTTTAGTGATATTATGATGAATTCATGTGATTTCTATGGTAAACCCTAATCTAAGTTAATGAATGTAATCTTTGTGGGTTTATGCCATTAGAGGCAAAGTTGAAGGTTCTAAAGTGATCTTCCTAAATCAATGTCTCAAATACTAATTGATCATAATTAGGATCATCTAATCATGAATTGAACTAGAATTGATTGAATAGGAAGGATCTTGACTTGTAAAGTTAGAATTGAACCTTTATGAAGCAATTATGACTAGATTCACTTAGTAGTAAAGAATGTGATTGAATAGCTTGTAATTTAGACATGGATCATTATAGAATGAAGTTAAGCTTGAAAGTAGGGCTTGTAGCAATCATTGTTACGGCTTTGGGGGTAAAGTCAATATGATATGATCTTGTTGTGTATTCTTTTTCTCTTACACACTTAGACATGAGTATGCTAGTTGATTGAAGTTCTCTCACATAGAATGTTTCTAGGTTGACTTAAGAACCTAAAATAAATCAAAGCATGTTAGTCTTGAATAGCTTGAAGTTGTGGCATACGTTACCTTCATGAATAGCTTGTCTTAGTCGTATAAGACCAAGATTGATACCTTGGGATAGAGGATCCATATTCTCCTAATATATAGCTTGAATTGGCATTGTTAGGATGCCTTCATGTGTAGCTTGACTTGGTAAGACAAGGCCATATCATGGTAGCTTAGGATTGAGGAATTATGCTCTCCTAAGGTTAGCTTAAATTAGCATTGGTAGGATCCTTTTCATGGTAGCCTACATTAGAATAGGCATGGTAACCTAGGATTGAGGATCAATACTCTCCTTAGGGGTAGCTTTAACTAGCATTGTTAAAATGCATTTCATGGTAGCTTGAGTTGGTTATGCCAAGACCACTTCATGGTAGCTTTAGGATTGAGGACATATACTCTCCTAATGGTAACTTGGGATTGAGATTCATACTTTCCTAAGGATAGATTAAAATAGCATATTAGTGTGCTTGTAAGGTTAGCTTGATTAGTAGTACTTATGGTAGCTTGGGATTCAAATTCATACTCCCCTTAGGATAGCTTACAATAACATATTGGTGTGCTTGTAAGGTTAGCTTGAGTTAGTAACACTCATGGTAGCTTGGGATTGAGATTCATACTCTCCTAAGGATAGCTTACAATAGCATCTTGGTGTGCTTGTAACGTTAGCTTGAGATAGTAGTACTCTTGGTAGCTTAGGATTGAGATTCATACTCTCCTAAGGATAGCTTACAATAGCATCTTGGTGTGCTTGTAAGGTTAGCTTGAGTTAGTAGTACTCATAGTAGCTTGGAATTGAGAATCATACTCTCCTCAGGATAGCTTACAATAGCATCTTGGTGTGCTTGTAGGGTTATCTTGAGTTAGTAGTACTCATGGTAGCTTGGGATTGAGAATCATACTCTCCTAAGGATAGCTTGCATTAACATCATTTGATATAATGCATGGTGATTAGAATGGGACATTTGTACCTTGCATTAACATCATATAATGTATTGCATGGTGATTAGGATGGGACATTTGTACCCTTCCTTGGATAGCTTGGACTAGTATGATAGTATTTCTCCATGGTTGCTTGACTTAGCATAGTAAGGTCATTTTAGTTAGATTATTAGGTTGGTCTAGCCTAGTGGGTGTTATTCATTGGTAGCCTTGAATTGATGTCTTGTAGTCATTCAGGTTTGATGACTTGCCTAGTACTAAATAGAGAAGTACCTAATATAAATAGAGGCAAATAGTCAAGAGGGACAAGTCCCCAACTAGTGGACATTCATGATGGTCTAAAGGAGTACTTAGTGTGGGTAGTAGTATGGGATAATATCCATACATGGCACAAGTATGACTTGGGACTAGTTGTGAAGGGTTCTTTTATGTAGTATGACTTAGCTGGCGGGTTCTTTTAAATACTCCGCCTCGATCCCCCAGATATCGGTAGAGGATGTGGGAATCACTTCCACATTCTTCTTCGCATCTCTAGGAACCCGAACCCGAACCCGTCTGCATAGCTCGGTGATCAACACCGGAAAGAGAAGGGAAGTCTAGCGCTGCTTGGCCCTCATGACCATCTCCTGAGCCATAATCATCCCCAGATTTATCTTTGTCTCCTCGATGATGCAACCCAGACAGGCTGCCTTGGCTAGGCAGAGAATCGACTTGTTCTGCTAATGAAGCCAAACCAGAACCTTGCAGCTATGTTTAGATCTTTCTTTTCTATTGGATCCCCTGCCTCCAACCACTTCGTAGTGCCATCAGATATCAGCAGGGCCAACAACTTCTTCATCTTGTCCAGCGTCTTTGTCCTGATCATATGCAGGAAGTCATCTTCAAGTCTTGTATTGCATTATAGAACAACATTGATGGCAGTAAAATCACACTGCACCCTTTTCCCCCTGACAACTACATAATCAACCGGTTTGAATGATGTTGCCTACTTCTTTCTTTGCGGTATCAAGGACCCATAAGCAACGTAGAAATCCCAAACCCAATTTGGAATATACGGGCCATGAGTCTTGGTGAAGATCTGGAATTTATGAGACTTCAGTCAAGTCATAATCTCTGGGTACCTGTCAATGACCCCATCAGTGGACAGACGCTTCTCCACAATGATTGTCCTCAACCCCTCATTCTTTAATTTGTTCATAGATTTGGGAGGAGGACCCTGTACTGGTGGTGCTAGGGCCACTGCCTGTGCTGGAATTGGAGGAGGAGTGGTGATGGGCTGAGGATTCCTGATCCTAGACGGATCGTTCATCTTTTTGGACCGCAGCTCAGCCCTCTATGCTACTAACAATTCATCATCCTCGGGCACTGAAACTGTAGTCTGCTAGTCCTGGTGGTCACCCTCACTCTCAAATGTAGTGAGGTGAGTGGCGTAGATCCCGTCACTATCGGAGTTGGCCTCTGGTGATGCAAGTGCCTTCCTTTTACTTTTGCCTTTCCCACCAGATGTGGGAAGTTTGGTTGCCTTAGACATGGATGTGGTGGCATCCTCGTTGATAGTTATCCCCTTAGCCTTCTTATAGGGTGGCATGTTTCTACCGGCAAAATTTGGTCTAGCCATGTCTACAAAACATCAGGAATAGTTAGAAACAATTCAATCAAAAGCACAGAAAATATAGTTGCAGACAGACTCGCCAAATCTCTTTGGCGAGCTAGATCGGGATTACCGAAAGGATTGGCTCAAAAATCTCATAAATATTTGACATGTCGGTGATGGAAGGGCCTTTCGGTGAATCGCCGACAACATTTGGTGAACAAGGATTAGCCCGCCGAAAGTTACAGTGCAATTAAGGGTTAAGGGTGCAGGCGAAGGGCGATCATGAAAGACTTTCGGTGAGTCACTGACTGCTTTTGGTGACCTCAGGCTTCTCGCCGAAAGTTACAAAACCAAACTTCAAATTTAGCATGAAATTAAAGGCGAGATGAGGAACTTCGGCGAACCGCCGAGTGGTTAGGCGAGCTCGACCCAGCTCACCAAACTACCCAACATGCGTACTTTCAACCCATCTTCCCAAATTCAACCCCGCAGCCCCCAAAAACAAAATCAAAACATGCACTCATCAAATTAAACTAAGATACATTACTCCTATGCCCCCGGGATACTCAGACTTTTCCCGGTTTTGCCAAATTTGGCCATTTGACGACTTTTACCCTTAAGAATGACGTCAACCGCTCAATCATTGGGCAAAATACGTCATTTGGCACAAATGCATGCTACTTAGACTTCACCCGACTAGACCCAACAACTTGCAAGCACAACCCCACAAATTTTAACCAATTTTAAGGCACAAAATCATGGAATTCAACAATAAAGGTATCACGGGAAAAATTATCAAATTAAACTAGGTACACACATAAACAATTAAGATCAGAGACTCCCAACATACATCACTAAGATCAAATAACTAGCAAATGAGTACAAATTTCTAAAAATAAACTCGGGGTTCGGAAAACCAACCTTAGATACCAATTAAACAAGATTGAAATGCTAGGCCGCAAAGTAATCCACTCCAAACACAAATCCAACGACTAAAGCGCGGTAAAAATGCAAAAATATTGAAAACAAAAGTGAGGGTGTGAGTTTGGGAAGTTCAAAAGCGTGGGAAAGTGAAAGAGTTGGAAGTTTAAACCTTTGGCCTTTAAAAACCGTCCAGTTCTCGCCCATTCGACGACATTAGTTTTGCTCGCCAACCCACTTGGCGACACGCCAAGTGGGCACTTACCTCACCAAGTTTTACAGGACCTTTAGTTAGTGTGGGGGTCCAAACGGTGGACTAGATCGCGATCACTGACCTGGTCGGCGATTCGCCAAGTTGCTCCTGGGCTCGGCGAGTTTTATAGACTCTAATTTAAAATTGTCTTGAGTCCCACGGCTGTCCAAGTCGGGCTCACCGACCTCTTCGGCGAGTCGCCTACTAGACTATCAGCTCACCAACCTACATTTTTCAAACACTTTCCACACTTTGACCTGCACATTCAACACACCATTATTTCAAACTTAAAAAGAAAGAAAATAAAACTTGGGTTGCCTCCCAAGCAGTGCCCAAATTAACGTCACAGAACAATTCAAGTCCACACTCAAACCTCATTCTTGTGGTTAGCCATAGTATCACTAAGCAAACCCCCTTACTATCTTGGGTTCAAATGAGACGAGATATGACCCATTTGGGTCTCCAAATGCTTGATCGATATAGAATGAGAGGTAACAGTCTGGCTAAGGGTCGACACGTCTTCTTTCATTTCTTTCAAAATCTTGTCCGACCCCTCAACTTTGTTGAGGACACAAGAAAGCATATCCTCAGACTAGCCACCTTTCGAATCCTTTGGCTTTTGGTGCTTGTAGGGAGGCACATACCTATCCTTCTCCCCATCCTTCCAATTGGGATTTCGGTCCCTCCATTCTCGATTGCGATTATTCTAACCTTCATCCCTATTCCAACCTTGGTTACCACCCTGTCTCGGGTAGTTTGAATGATAACCACCACCTTGGCTGGCTAGGAAATTCACCTCTTCATTAAACAAAGCCTCGAACTTGGACTCATCCGGATTAACACACCCGACACCCACGACATTAACACTTCGAGCACCAGCTCCCATGATTTTTTTGGACAAAATGTCAAGTTGTGTCATGATCTTGGCCATGTTCTGGTCCCTCTCTGGGTATTTCTCCATCTGCTCCTTGGTCAGTTTAAACGTCAGAGGGGAGACCTAGTCTTCATGGGTGTACCACTCCCTGTTGATTGTGGTCATGCCATCCAAGAGCTGAGTTGCTATCACATAAAGTTGTTGCATCAAACCTCCAAGAGAAAGTTGGTCAGCAACACTTTCCTTTACAGAGTCAAGGCTCCGGTAAAAATACTGTAGCAACATGTTGTCAGGCAAGCCATGAGTTGGGCATTGGAGCACCAACTTCTTGAATCGCAGCCAAGTTTCATGAATTGGCTCGCCTTCCAGACGGTTGAAGCTCTGAATCCTATCCCGAAGAGTCATCATCTTCGAAGGAGGGAAAAATCACACTTGAAATGCAGTAACCAACTCCTCCCACGAAGTGATTGATTCACGTGGTATTTCAATCAGCCACTTACATGTTTCTCCAATCAAAGAGAACGGGAACAACCTCAACCAGATCAAATCTTGGGATATGTTCTTGAAGGAGAACGGTCCGCATACATCCACGAAGTTTCTAATATGCTCATGGGGATCTTCATGAGCCAAACCACTGAACATCCCCTTCAATTGCAAGAGCTGCAACATAGTACTTGTGATGTGGAACACCGCATTCCCTTCGGTCAGATGCAAGCGAATGACACCAATACCACCCATAAGATATGGGTCATTAGCATTAGGCTCGTTGACATCGTTGAGGTTTCCGATGTCATCTTGATGGCCTACTTGGCTGCCATTGCTGTCGTTCACACTCATACTTCTTGTTTCAAAACACAAACAAGCAAAACAAAACTAAAATTAAGTAAGTTCAGCAATAACTAACAAGAACAAAATCCAACTTAACTAAAGATTCTCAGGTAACACCACTCCCCGACAGCAACGCCATTTTGATTAATAACGTTTCAAAGACACTTCATCCAATTCTAAGCATCAACGATCGTTAGTTAGTAATATAACCCAACTAAGTTGGGGTCGAATCCCACAGGGAGTGGTACTTATTTGAGAACCAATAGAAAATCATGAATTTGCTCAAGTCAATCATAGGTAAAAACATTTACGAATAAAAGCATGGTTCAAGTTTGGGGTGACACAAGTGTCAAATAACAGGGGATTTTGATTGTAATTATCAACTACAACAACAAATGACACGAAAATAACAAGTAAGGAGACGGGTTCTTGCGATGTGATTGGATTATAGGCTAAGGTAGGAAAATAGGTAATTGAAATTAATAGTAAATAGTTGTTAATAAGTGAATAAGCTAGACTTTAGTGGGGATAAACTTTCTCTCCAACAATTTACCCCGAATCAAATTGGTTTCTCTCGAACACCAATAAGCATCAATTAAGAACAACCTACGCTTTAGTCCATTCACTCTCGAGCTGAATGTTTGCAAAAGGGTTTAGGATTCACTCTCTCGAGCTGAACGCATGACAACCCAATACCCATAGACCATCAAATCAATAACCTTGGTTTTAAAACCTCTCTCTCGAGCAAGCCAAAAACATGAAGGTAGAGTTGCATTTGCAACTACAACCCTTTAATTTAAACCACAATTACTAATTGAAATCACTTTTAAACCATATTTAAGCTATCAATAACAATACCCAGCAGCTAACTCAACCTATAATCACATAATCACACCCCAAGAATTGGGATTTTAGCTAGACATCATAAAAAGATAGAAATCGTTACCAAATTGTGTTTCCATCAACTAGGTAAGATTAATTTAGTCTTTACAAAGGTCAAGGTTGAAGAATCTGAAAGACCCACTTCCAATTTTTCAAAAATGGAAAACTTCAATTCTTGAAAGCTAAGGAAAAATATTGTCTCAATACTCTCAGTTCTCTTCTAAAACTGATTGATAATGAAAAATTAGATACTATGAAAACTGATACTAAACTAAAAATTTAAAAATGTATTTATAGTCGCCAAAAATATGGTGCGAAGGACCATTCGGCATAATAAGTCGGGATCGCCGATCCACTCGGCGATCCGCCCTTTGGTCAATTCCATCGCCTTTTTGCTTTGTTCTTCAGCATCTTCAAGTTCTGTAACTTTGGGCGATCTAGCACTGCATCGCAGAACTGTTCGGTGACACGCTGACTGCTCCTTTCCATCACCGACTTGATTTTCTCCTTCAGGGCTTGGCACACTGGAACTTTAAGCGTGATCATGGCCATTCGGAGACTCGCCCAATGGGTTAGGCGATCTTCAGGCCTTCTTTTCTTCGTTCTTTCAGCTGCCTTGTTCCTTTTTGCTCATTTGTGTCCTTGCTTTGTTCCTAAATCCAAATACTTGAAAATCAAGGATTTACATCAGTTATTGGCACAAAATACGCATTTGAGGACACTAAATCTACTAAAATAAAGCCCTAAATGAGTCCAAACCGTGGAATAATCACTTGGTCCTCATGACCATCTCCTGCTTAACGATCATACCCAAATTTATGTTCTCTCATGCAATGATCAAGCCAAGACAAGCTGCCTTTGTGTGGCGTTGGATGGACTCATTCTGGGATGGCAATATAGTGCTAATAATAAAGCCAAACGAGTACCTCAGTGCTACATTGAGGTTCTTCTTCTCTATCGGAGCTCATGCCTCCAACCACCTCGGAGTATGATCACATATGAGAGGGGCTAGCCAGATTTTCATGTTATTTAAGGACTTAGTCTTGATCTTGTACTGGTAGGCGTCTGCAATGTTATCAGTGCACTCCAATACAAAATTTATGTTATTACTGTCACACAACACTTTCTTTCCCTTGACAACCACATAATCAACCGACTTGAATTTAGCAGTCAGCTTCTTCCTTTGTGGCACTAGGGTTCCATAAGCTGTATGGAATTCCCGGACCCAATTTGGAATATAGGAACCTCAAGGTTTTGTGAAGATCTCGAACTTACGGGCCTTTATGGTGCACCAAATTTTGGGGTATCTGTCTATCACCCCATCACTGGAGAGCCTCTTTTCTTCAATGATAGTCTTCAATCCCTCAGTCTTCAGTCTGCTCATAGACCGGGGAGGAAGACCTTGTACCAATGGTGCAGGGACCACATCCTGTGTTGGAGCGAAAGGAGTAGTGGTGGCCTGTGGAGTCCTGATCCTAGACAGATCATTCATCCTCCTGGATCGCAGCTCCGCCCTCTGTGCTGCTAGTAGCTCATCTTTAGGCTTAGAAGTTCTAGTCTAATGCTCCTGGTTCTCACCCTCACTCACAAGTGGTGAGGTGAGTGGCATAGATGCCGTCATTGTTGAAGCTGGCCTCCAATGATGCAGGAGCAGGTGCTTTTCCTTTCCCAATTCCCTTCCCACCTGTGGTGGGAAGTTTGGTAGCCTTAGCCTTGGATGCAGCTGTATCCTCGTTGATTTTAATTCCTTTGACCCTCTTGCGGGGCGGCATATCTCTACCAGCCACTTTTGGTCTAGCCATATCTGCAAACACATTATAGAAAGTTAGAAACAGTTCAAGCAAATGTGCAGACAAACAGTTGCAGATAGACTCGCCGAATCTCTTTGGCGAGCCAGATCGGGCTCGCCGAAAGGATTGACTCAAAATTTCCCAGAAAAATTGGCATGTCGGCGATGAGAGGACCCTTTCGGCGAATCATCGACAACATTCGTCGGGCAAAGACTAGCCTGCTGAAACTCACAGTGCATTTTAGGGGTTAGGGGTGCATAAAGAGCGATCAAGAAGGACTTTCGGTGAGTCGCCGAGTGCACTCGGTGAACTCAGGCTTCTCGCCGAAAGTTACAGAGCCCAAACTCAAATTTAGCAAGAAATTAAAGGCGATCTAGGGGGATTCGACAAACTTCCGAGTGGTTTGGCAAGCTCGACTCAGCTCGCCAAACGGCCTAACGTGCCTACTTTCAACCCCGACTTCCAAATTCAACCCCGAATCCCCCGAAAACAAAATCAAACCATGCACTCATTCAATTAAGCTTAGACCCATTACACCCATGCCCCCGGGATACTCAGACTTCTCCTGGTTTGGCCAAATTTGGTCATTTGACGACTTTCGCCCTTAAGAATGACGTCAATCGCTCCATCATTGTGCAAAGTACGTCATTTGGTACAAATGTGAGTTACTTAGACTTCACCCGAATAGACCCAACAACAACACAACACAACCCAATAAGATTTTGATCAATTTATGCACAAAATTTTGAGAAATCCAGGATATAGACAATTTAGGGAAGATATTCGAATTAAAATAGGCGCACATGTACACAAGAACAAAATCAATGAAATCAGAGAGGCCCAACACACATCACTAAGATAAAATCAATTGCAAATAAGTTAAATCTCTAATTACAAGTTTGGGGTTCGGAAAGCCAACCTTCTATGAGATTTAATAAGCTAGGCGGCAAAGAATCCAACTCCGAACAGACAATCGACGACTAAGAAATGGAAATAATGCAAAAATACGAGAAAATATAGTGCGGGTGTGAGTTTGGGAAGTTGAAAAGTGAGGGAATGTGAAAGATTTTGAACTTTTGGCCTTTAAAACCGTCCAGTTCTTGCCCATTTGGCGACATTAGTCTTGCTAGCCGTCCCACTCGGCGTGGCACTTACCTCACCGAGTTTTACAGGACCTCCAGCTAATGTGGGGGTCCCAACGACGGATAAAGTTGTGATCGCCGACCCATTCAACGACATGCCAATTTGCTCCTAGGCTCGCCGAGTTTTACAGACTCTAAATTTCAAAATTCCTTGAGTCCAACAGCGGTCCAAGTCAGGCTCGCCACCTCTTCGGCGAGTCGCTGACTGAACTTTTGGCTGGCCAATCTCCACTTTTCAAACATATTCCACACTTTAACCTGCACAATCAACACACGATTATTTCATAAGTAAAAAGAAAGCAAATAAAACTTGGGTTGCCTCCAAAGCAACGCATTAGTTAACGTCGTGGCACGATGCAAGTCCTCACTCAAACTTCATGCTTGGGGTTGGCCATAGTATCACTAGGAAACCCCCTTGTTGTCTCGGGTTTAAATGATACGAGATATGACCCATCTGGGTCTCCAACTGTTTGATAGAGACAGAATGGGAGGTAACCGTCTGGCTAAGGGTCGACACATTTTCCTTCATCTCTTTCAAAATTTTGTCAGACCCCTCAACCTTGTTGAGAATATGATACATCATATCCTCAAACCGGCCACCCTCGGATTCCTTGGGGTTTTGGCGCTCGTGGGTAGGAACATATCTATCCTTCTCTCCATCCTTTTTCTTCCAAGTGGGGTTATGATCCATCCACTCTCTATCATGATCTTTCTAACTTTCATCCCTATTCCAACCTTGGTTACCACCCTGCCTCGAGTATTTTGAACGATAACCACCTCCTTGGTTGGCTAGGAAGTTCACCTCTTCGTTGTACAACGCTTCAAACTTGGCCTCATCGGGATTAACACACCCGACACCCAAAACATTGACACTTCGAGCACCAACTCCCATGACATTTTTGTACAAAATGTCAAGTTATGTCATGATCATTTCCATGTTTTAATCCCTCTCGTGGTCTTTCTCAAGCTGCACCTTAGTCAATTTAAACGTGAGAGGGGTGACCTGCTCTTCGCGAGAGTATCAATACCGATTAATTATGGCCATATCATCCAAAAGTTGGGCTGCTATAATGTAAGGTTGTTGCATCAAACCTCTTGGAGAAAGTTGGTCAGCTACACCCTTGTTCACCGAATCAAGGCTTCGGTAAAAATATTGCAGCAAAACATTTTAGGGCAAACCATTAGTTGGGCATTGCAACACCAACTTCTTGAATCGTAGCCAAGTCTCATGAATTGGCTCACCCTCCAAACGCTTGAAGCTTTGGATGTTTTCCCGAAGAGTCATCATCTTCGAAGGAGGCAAAAATCGCACTTGAAATGCAATGACAAGCTCTTCCCATGAAGTGATTGATTCTCGTGGCAATTCTGCCAGCCACTTACATGCTTCTCCCATTAAAGAAAATGGGAACAACCTCAATCAGACCGACTCTTGGGATATGTTCTTGAAGGAGAACGACCCGCAAACATCAAAAAAATTTCTAATATGCTCATGGGGATCCTCATGAGCCAGCCCACCAAACAACCCTTTCAATTGCAAGAGCTGCAACATAGTACTTGTAATATGGAACACAACGTTCCCTTCAGCCGGAGGCAAGCGAATGGCACCAATTCCTTCCATTAGATAAGGACCATGAACATTAGGCTCATTGATATCGTTAAGGTTGCCGATGTTATCTGGTGGCCCACTTGGCTACCATTGCTTCCGTTCACACTCATTTCTTCTATTCAAAATATCAACACGCAAACCAAAACTAAAAATAAGTATATTCAACTATGACTAAAAAGAACAACATGCAACTTAACCAAAGAATCTTAACCAACACTACTCCCCGGCAGCGGCGCCATTTTGATTTAATAACGTTATCAAAGACACTTAATCTAGTTCTAAGCGTCAATGATCGTTAGTCAGTATACAACCGAACTAAATGAGTTGGGGTCAAATCCCACAGGAAGTGGTACATGCTTAAGATTCAATAGAAAAGTACGAATATGTTCAAATCAGCCAAATGAAAAGACATTTACGAATAAAAACATAATTCAAATTAGGGGTGACACGAATGTCAAATAACATGGGTTTTTGGTTTTAATTATTAACTACAACAACAGCAAATAACACGATAATAACAATAATGAGACGGGTTCTTGGGATGTGATTCGATTATAGGTTAATGTAGGCAAATGGGTAATTGCAACTATTAGGAAATAACTGAATATTACTGAATAAGCTAGACTATAGAGGAGGTAAACTTTCTCTCAAGCAATTTACCCCGAATCAAGTCAATTTCTCTCGAACATCGACAAGCATACAAAATAAGAACAACATATGCCTTAGTCCATTCACTCTCTCGAGCTGAATGTGTGGAAAAGGGTTTAGGATTCACTCTCTCGAGCTGAACCCATGACAACCCAATACCCACAGACCATCAATCAATAATCTTGGTTTTAAAACCTCTCTCTTGAGCAAGCCAAAAACACGAAGGTAGAACTACATTTGCAACTACAATTCTTTAAGTTAAACCACAATTATTGATTGAAATCACTTATAAACAGCATTTAAACTAACAATTAGCAATACCCATAAACTAAATCAACCCATAATCACATAATCACACCACAAGAATTGGGGTTTTAGCTAGACATCATAAAAAGATAAAAATCGTTACCAAATTGTGTTTCCATCAACTGGGTAAGATTAATTTCATCTTTACAAAGGTCCAAATTGAAGAATCTCAAAGACTCACTTCAAATTTCTCAAAAGTGAAAATCATCAATTCTTCAAAGCTAAGGAAAACTTGTCTCAATACTCTAAGTTCCAAACTGAAAAATTTCTCTAATGAATAATATGATGTAAAAAGTTGTAAACTAAATGTTCAGAAACGTATTTATAATCGCCAAAAATATGTTGCAAAAGACCATTCGGCGCAGTAAGTCAGGCTCGCCGATCAGCTCGGTCATCCGCCCTTTGGTCAATTCCATCGCCTTTTTGCTTTGGCCTTCAGCATTCTCCAGGTCTGTAAATTTGGGTGATCTAATACTGCATTGCGGAACCACTCAAGGATCCTCTGACTGCTCTTTTCTCTCGCCAACTTGATTTTCTTCTTCAGGGCTTGGCACACTGGAACTTTAGGTGGTCAAATGGCCACTCGGTGACTCACCAAATGAACTTGGAGATCACCAGGCTCTCTTTTCTTCCTTTTTTCAGCTCGCTTCATTCCTTTTTGTAAATTAGTGTCCATGCTTTGTTCCTCAATCCAAATACCTGGAAATCAAGGATTTTACATAAGTTATTGGCACAAATAAGCATTTAAGGACAATAAATCTATCCAAATAAAGCCCTAAATGAGTCCAAATCTTGGACTCATCACCGTGTGATCCTCTTCTTCTCCTATTTTTGAGGCTTGTCAAAGGACATTGAGAAGTAGTTGCTTGTCATCCCGGTGGGCCTTCTTATTTCTTATTTTATGTTTTTTTCTATTCTAAAATCAAAGGCATTGAGACTTGTATTATCTTTTAAATTCTATCATATTATATTAGATGCTTGTACACGTGACAACTAGGTTTTGGGGTTACTTTAGAATGAATATGTTTTCCGCTCTTATCTTATTTTCTCTTTACTTTTTGCATTTCTTTCATTTTGTTGGGTTGAGATTGACTTGTCTTGGTAGGAGTTGACGAGTGTCATCACGTCCATTTTAAGGTTGTGACAAATAGTATCAGAGGTAGGTTCATAGGTCTCACGTGTGTACAAGCCAAGTCTAAGTAGTGTCTCGAAGATCGGTACGGAGACGTTTGTACTTATCATCGAGAGGATATTAAGATTATTAGGAAACTTCCTTTTATTCATTATTTCTTATCGTGCATGGTTACCCTCGCTCGTGTTGAGTTGTCTTGTGTTATTTTGGCAGATGACGAGTACCAGAGCTTTTGTTTCTTATGGTAGAGGGGAGGCAGTACCCGAGGAAGTTCCTGAGACCCTAGTTAGGGATAAGTGTAGGGGCCAATTTAGAGGTTGTTCCCATAGAGCGACACCAACTAGAGGCAGAGCTAAAGAGGTCTCCCCTAAGCAATAGGTTGAGGTTGTTGAGGACTGGTTTCCTCCTAGGTTTACAACTTTTTTGTTTTAGGGCACTTTGCTGAGAATGTTGGGTAGTGCGACATGCATACCGCAGTGTCCTCAGACAAGAGTGGGGGCAAAGACCCCAGGTCAATATCAATGTCTGATTATTCATTATCAGATGGGTCATCCACCAGTGGTTCCTGCATCGGTTGTTGGTGCATAGATTGCTCCTGAGTTTATTCTAACACTTGATGATTACTGGTGTTATGAGAGGTTTCAGAAGATGAAACCATCCAGTTTCAGGGTGGTAAGAGTGAGGATGGTCACGAGTTTTTGACTTTGTGTCGTGATATGCTAGATGCAATAGGTTTGGTTAATGCTCGTGGTCTTCATTTTGTTACACTTCAGCTCTGTGGACCCGCCAGAGAGTGGTGAGGACTTCTGTGAGGTCTAGACCCATTGGATCTCCCCTGGCAGAGTGGAATGCATTCTCCAGTCCTTTTCAAGACCATTTCATTCCTTGGAGCGTGAATAAGGATAGTTGATTATGGTTTGAGGGCTTGACATATGGCATTTTTTGTGGCTGTGTATAAGTCCCATTTTTGTGAGTTATCCAGGCATGATATGACCATTGTTTTGGATTAGGTGAAAAGGGTATGTAGGTTTGTGAGAGGTTTTACTTTCTCCATCAAGTCTTATGTGTACAGTGTAGCCAGAGAGGGAGATCACTTCAAGTCCATCGTGAGTATCGCTAATGAGGCAAAGTTGATAATTAGAGAGGAGTTTGGGGACCCTAAGAGATACTGATCATCTGGTCAATTTTCTGGCGCCTCATTTGGAGGTAGAGGTTCACATAGAGGTGGTATCTCTTTCCAACATCGTGGGTCTATTCATTCATCCATGCCAGAAACTGAGAGTGGGTAGATATCAGAGGGTCTTATGGTTCTGGTCGAGGTGGCCATGATTCGCTGCATCAGTCATCCAGACTGAGGTCTTGTTTTGGATGTGGAGATACGTGCCATATGATTAAGCAGTTTCCTTCACAAACTTATTTAGGACCCAACATACTTATTCAGCTACTCCAGATAGAGATTCAATGCCTCCGACTAGGTGCCAAGGAAGAGATCATTCTGATATAGGTGATAGAACTTCTGGTAGGGGTGCTACTACTCAGCAAAGTGGAGGTAGAGGTAATACTCAGACTACACGTGGTCGAAAGGAGCAATGTTATGCTTTTCTAGGGAGGCTAGAGGCGGAGACTTCTGATGTTGTGATTACAGGTATCGTCCTAGTTTTCCATCGACCTGCGTCTGTATTGTTTGATCTGGGGTCTACTTTCGCAAATGTGTCTACCTATTTTGTTGTTAGATTTTATATATAGTCTGATAGCGTATGCTTATTCATGGTTTTATACTAGTGGGTGAGTCCTTAGTGGTGGATCAAGTGTATCAATTATGTCTTGTTTCTTTGGCGGGTATTATACTTGGGTAGACTTGATTATTATGGGATTGTAGACTTTGATATTATTTTGGGTATAGATTGTCTCTCCCTGCATCATGATATTATTGATTGTTTTGCTAATAATGTGACTTTAGCAATGCCGGGTGTCCCGAGAGTTGAGTGGATGAGTGCTAGTGGTTCTTACCCTAGCAAAGTCTTCTTTTTCATTCGAGCTCAGAGATTGTTTGATAGAGGGTGTTTGTCCTATTTGGACTTTATTTAGGATACTAGTGTTGAGCCACCTTCCATGGATTTTGTGCCCGTGGTTCAAAAAAATTTGGATGTTTTTCTTACTAATTCCAGGTATTCCTACTGATAGAGACATTGATTTTGCTTCTTGACTTAGAGTTGGGTACCCAATCCATCTTTATTCCTTCTTACTGTATGAGTCTAACAGAAGTTTAAGGAATTGAAGGATCATTTATAAGACTTGTTGAGTAACGGGTTCATTCATCCTAATGTGTCTTCGTGGGGTTCTCTTGTTGTGAGGAAGAAGGATTAAACCATGAGAATGTGTATTGATTATCGACAGTTGAAAAAAGTTACGATGATGAACAAGTATCCTCTTCCTCGTATAGATGACTCATTTGATCAGCTTCAGGGAGCATCTTTGTTTTCTAGGATTTATTTGAGGTCCAGCTCTCATCAGTTAAAGGTTAGGGCATCGACTATCCCTAAGATAGGTTTCAGGACTCGTTATGGGCACTATGAGTTTCTAGTGATGTCCTTTGGTTTGATTAACACCCCTGTAGCATTCACGGAGTTAATGAATGGGGTGTTCCAACCTTATTTAGATTCTTTTGTGATAGTATTCATTAATGACATTTTGGTGTACTCTAACATTAAGGAGGACCATGATAGGCATTTGAAGATTGTTCTCCAGAGATTGAGAAAGGAGAAATTGTATGCTAGGTTCTCAAAGTGCGAGTTTTGGCTTGATTCTGTTGCATTTCTGGGACACGTGGTGTACAAGGAGGGTATTCGGGTGGATCCAACCAAGATTCAGGTAGTTTAAGGTTGAGCCCGGCCTACTTCAATTACCGAGATTCAGAGTTTTGTAGGACTAGATAGCTATTACATGCGGTTTGTTCAGAGTTTCTCAACTATTACATCTCTCTTAACAAGATTGACTCAGATGAGTGTGAGATTTTAGTGGCCTAATGAGTGTGAGGAGATCTTTCAAAAGCTCGAGAGCTTGATGATTAGACTGATTCTAGAGGAGGCCCATTATTCTTGATATTTCATTCATCCAGGAGCGAAGAAGATGTATCATGACCTAAGTCAGCATTACTGGTGGTGTGGCATGAAGAGGAATATTGCAGATTTTGTTTCTAGGTGCTTGCCTTGTCAACAAGTCAAGTATGAGCACCATTGGCCCGGAGGTGTATCATAGAAGATGCTTATTCCTACTTGAAAGTGGGAACGGATCACTGTGGAATTTATCATGTGTCTACCTACCACCATGGGTGGTTATGACAGTATTTTGGTGGTTGGTTACAAGCTGACTAAGTCCGCCCACTTCATTCTAGTTCAGGTGAAGTATACATCGGAAAAGTTAGCCTAGCTTTATATCAGAGTCAGATGGCTTCATGGAGTCCACGTTTCCATTATGATCTCTGATCTAGGATCATTATTCACTTCTCACTTTTGGAAGGATTCGCAACATGGTTTGGATACTCAGTTAGATATAAGTACAATTTTCCTCCCTCTAACAGATGGTCAGTCCGAGCGAACGATTCAGGCGTTGGAGGATATGCTCTGACCTTGTGTGATTGACTTTGGTGTTCAATGTTCTGGACTCAATGGAATAATCAAAACATGAATTTGAGGTCTGCTTGACCTGAAATCTGTGAAAGTCACAAGAAACTAATCATAATGCCTAAAAGGCCAAATCAAGCTTGGGACTTTTAAAAATTTAACCAAGACCTCGCCTAAGCCTAAAATCATCCCCTAAATACTATAGAACTCTTGTAATTCTGATACAAGCATCTGAACTCTGAATGTTGACCGAAGTCAACCTAAAGGCTAAAATATCAATAATTTTCTAACTTAAGACCTCAAATCCTCAAAAAGACTCTGAATCAGAAATCAACAACTCTCTTAGACCAATTTACATATTTCAGATTGATGGAATCAACAAAATTTCATTTCGACACTCGAAACTTCGAAAGACACCAAAACTCTCTTTTTAACAACTTTAGCCTTTAAATTTTAAATTTTTTCATAATCACAACTCTTTACTCAAAGTTTTAAATCAAATTTCAAAGCTCAATCATAAATGACTTGGGGTCGATTCAGGAGGAGAAAAATGGTAATTTTATTAAAGTTTCAAAAAATGATCTTCCAGGTCATTACATTATTCACCACTAAAACCGTGTTCGTCCTCGAACATAAAGCAAAAGAAAGTACCTAAAGCATAAAAAAGCTAAGGATATCTGGCACACATATCTGACTTTATCTCCTAAGTTGCCTCACCAACTGAACGGTGCTTCCACTGCACCTTTAGTGAAGCAATCTTCTTGATCTTAAGCTTTCAGACCTTTCTATCCAAAATAGCTATAGGCTCCTCCTCAAAGGACAATTCTAGACCCAATACAAATGAATCAAGTGAAAGCACATGAGATTCATTCGGCGCATACTTATGCAGTATCGATACATGAAACACGGGATGAATAACTGACAATCTAGGTGGCAAGGACAACTAATAGGCCACCTCTCCCACTTGGCTCAAAATATTAAAAAGTTCAATGAATCTAGGGATAAGATTGCCCTTCTTTCTGAATTTCATCACATAATTCAAGAGGGGCACTCGAAGCTAAACATGATCAGCCTCCATAAATACTAGAGCTTGAACTCTCCGATCAACATAACTCTTGTGTCGACTCTGGGCTATCAATAGTCTACCCTAAATCATATAGACCTACTTCATAGCATCTCAATCTAGAGAGTCCATGCCAAGCGAATCAAACTAATCAATCGGAGATCTACACTGTCTTCCATACAACGCCTCAACTGGGGCCATCTGAATACTAGACTGATAACAATTATTATACGAAAACTCTGCTTAGGGCAAATGCTAATCCCATCAAGCATCAATTTTCATATGTGGTTTGTGTGTACAGGGTTACGAACGAACCCCGAGGGTCCATTTAATGATTTGAAAGTTAGCTGATATTTTTGTTGCTAGTGTGCCTCGCTTTTACTAAGGGTACCTCGCGATCGCAATGTTTACATTAGCGAGACCCTGGTTGTGAAAGAAAAGGGCCTATAGGCGGGGTTCGCTTAAGCGCACCATGGGTCACGATCACGATGGTCGCGAAAGCGAGACCCTCTAGCTTTTGCGGGGTTTGCTTAAGCGAACCTGAGTTTGCTTAAGCGACATCAGAGACCCCTTCTTGCTTTTCATTTTCAAGGTTTTATTTATTTTTCCCCATTTTGAGTTTTGTAAAACCCTTGGAGGCCATTCTAAAGAGATTTCTTATGTTAAATCATTTGGGTAAGCTTTGTAACTCTAAAACTTCATTTTCCTTTAATTATTTATGGATTTTAACATCAAAACTTGGAATTTTGAGTGATAAATGATAAGGTTTTTCAAGATCTTAAGTTCCAAAGTTAAATGGTGATTGTGAACTGATTTTAATATCTTTTTCAAAATGGGTTTCACCAATGATTTCCAAATTCCTTAGGTAATATTTTCAAGTGAAGATTTCAGATTCAAACCTCATTTTTGGAATTGGGTGTTAGAGTTGATTTGACCTCTTTTTGAAAAGTATGAATTGAGAGTTGTTAATTTCAAAATCTTATTGTGATTACTTGATTGAACTAGATTATGAAGCTTTGGATATTGTTTGAAAGGGGAAGACTCAAGTCTTGGATTGACTTTGATTGAGTTGAGGCAAGTGATTTCTAAACCTTGTAAAACTTGTAGAATTTTTGTGTTTTCCCTTCATTGTGTATGTTGGAGAGTAATGGGAATGAGGTGATGGGTTCACTTATTCCACTTGATTGATCTTAGTGAATAAAAAGGAAATTAATAAAAAGGCAATGTGTTGATCATAATATTTTGTGAATTGTCTTGTTGAGGACCCAAATGTGTTGTTTGATGGTAAGCCTTGATGACATTGTTGTGGCCTTGAATTACTTGAATTGTTGTCTCTTCCTTATTGTGTGAAATTTCTCATTTACATTAATTGTTGTGCACCGTGATGAGACAAGTGACATTATGTGAAAGCCGAAAGAAAATAGTTCCAGCTAGTATTTATGCCGAGATTTTTACCAGCGAGTGTGATTATACTGAGGTCTTTACCAGCGAGTGTGCTTATGCCAAGATCTTTACTGATGAGTGTGATTATACTGAGGTCTTTACCAACTAGTGTGATTCTGACGAGGTCTTTACCAATAAGTGTGATTATGCCAAGGTCTTTACCGGTGAGTTTGATTATGACAAGGTCCTTACTAGCAAATGTGATTATGCCGAGGTCTTTACCGGTGAGTGCAATTATGTCGAGGTCTATATCAGTGAGTGTTATGGATGCTACATCATTGTCGGTGAGTGTATTGATTCTGAGGTCATTTCCGGCAATTGTTATTGAGGTGAAGGTCATTTCCAGCGAGAACTTGGACTATGGGTGTTCCATGTGAGTCACAATTTATGTTTGTGCATGATAATCTTGATACTTGTGTTGATATGTTTGATTGTTGTTCTTAATAACCTTGATTCATGTGATTGATAACTTAATACTTGTGATTGTTATACTTGACACTTGTTGGTTGTTGACTGTGACTATTGGATTGTGATTATTAAGCTTTGTGAACTATGTATTGTAGAATTGTTAGGTTGTACTGATTTCTATGCAGGTTGTAGTTTTAGGAAGTTCGATTTGGATGAAAGGAGTACTCTATTTCTATCTAGTTTTGCTTTGTTTAGTAGGTTGCTTGCTGAGTACCGTGTTGTTTGGTACTTAGTCCTTGCTTCTACACTTATGTACTCGTGTGATCCTCTTCTTCTCCTATTTCTGAGGCTTGTCAAAAGATTTTGGGAGGTAGCTGCTTGTCATCTCGGCGGGCCCTCCCGTTCCTTATTTTATGCTTTGTTCAATTCTAGAATCAAAGACATTGAGACTTGTATTAGCTTTTAAATCCTATCTTATTATATTTAGTTGCTTGTAAATGTGACAACCAGATTTTGGGGTTACTTTAGAATGAATAAGTTTTCCACTCTTATCTTATTCTTGCTTTACTTTCCGCATTTTTTCGTTTCGTTGGGTTGAGGCTGACTTGTCTTGGTGGGAGTAGACGAGTGTCATCACGTCCATTTTTAAATCGTGACATTTCAACATTTTTTATATTAAAATTTAATTATCTTTATAACATTTTAGGTGACCCACACACAAATGGAGTTCTTGAATAAATCAACTTCCTATAATTTTTATTAGAGTTCTCAATTACAAATTAATTACAACTTGCTTCTTAATTAGATTACAGTTTCTAGAATTGCTAATAATCACGATTCAGAAGTTGACAAGATTTATCTAATTAAATGATTAAACCTACAGAAATTACAAAATAAATTAATTGTAAAAAGGACACGTGAGAAACAAAAAGAGGACTACTATAAACCTTTTGTAACTCGATGTTCTTTCTAGGTGTCTCATAAAAATGCTAAGAATCCAATATATATTTTTTGGTTTTCCACCTGGTGTTTGCCGTCCACATTGGAGCTCCGACTGAATTTGGATCACACACTGCAGAACCTATTTCGGGGGTGGCGCTCTCAACAAAATTTTATTTATATACTAACACAAAATAATATAAATATATTATTTTTAGGTACATATTTATATATCAACTAGAGTCATGTCTACTTACAATTTAAAAATTAGCGATGATATATATATATATAGACCAACACGGATTGTGGTGCAGTGGTGGGACTGCTTCACCCTTAACCAGAGGTCTTGGGTTCGTGCCCTGGTTATGGAGAAAATCTTGTTGGGAGCACCACCCCCGAATGGGTCATACAGTGTGTGATTTGAATTTAGTCGGGGCACAAATATAGACTCCTAACAGCTGGTAGAAAACAAAAAAAAAAGATATTGGATTATAGCATTTCTATGAGACACCCAAGAAAAAAATCGAGTCACGAAAGGTTTATAGTAGTCCTCTTTTTGTTTCTCACGTGTCCTTCACACAATTAATTTAATTTGTAATTTCTGTAGGTTTAATTATTTAATTTAGATATGAATTTATAATATTAAATATTTTTAAATTGATTAGAATTTTATTTTACATAAAATATTTAAAAGTCTATTTAAGTAATATTTTTTATCAAAATTTACAAGAAGCATACCTTCTTCTACTTTACTTCTATTTTTTCTTTTTATTTTGACTTTGTTTCAAGTCGTTTCTTGCATTCATTATCATCATCCTTTTTATTATTCTTTATTTCTTTTAGTTAATAACTTTAAAGATTATTTTTGAATTCTCTTATTCTTTTTTTTGATAATTTTTCTTGTTTCTCTATTAGATGAAAAAATTTGACTGAAAATTTGGATGAACCAAGCATGTTGTCGAATGAAGTAGTCCAAAAAATCAAAGGTTTATCTCTTTCCTTTTTTCTTTTCTTTCTTTGTTTAATTGTGACTTTGTTTTGTTGGCTTATTTAACTATACTTTGGCAAATTATTTATTAATATTATAGTTGAATCTTTAATTAAATTTATTTGTTGAAGTTTAAATATAAAGTTATAGTTAAGTATTGAATTTTTGTATGCAGATCTTTTATTTGAATGACAAACCTATAAATTTAAGGTTATAATCAGCTCTTTCAGTATAGGCTTAATAATTAAGTTTGAAGGCGGATCAAATACACTATTCATTGTAAATTGAGTTTAACCTGTTTTATCTTTTGCTATAAAAATACAAATGTTAAACTCTAAAGATTGAAAAAATATCCTCAAGATATTATCGACTTTTCTATCCTTAATTATTAATTTATTTTTTTTTAAGAAGTCATAAGAAAAGGAAAATGTTTTCCTAGAAAATATTTTCTTGAAAAACAAGTGGATTTCTAACTTGTTTTCTCATGTTTGTTGGTGAGTAGAAAACATTTTTTGGAAAATATTTTTTAATATTTGATTGGTAAATGAAAAATATTTTTCAGATTTTTTTTTTATTTTTTACTTGAGACTAAAAAGTACTCTTTAGGAAAATAATTTATGTTCCGAAAATCAACCCTAATAAATGATCTAGGACCCCATCCCCGATACCCAAACTAGGACAAGACCCCGATGACCGTTTCAAAATCCGACCATGAGATTTGACCGGCATAAAACATGAGATTTTAAATTTTGAAATATTTCCCAAAAATAATTTTTTTCTTAAATATTTTTACAAGAATGGGCTGGGTGGGGGTGGCGGGGGGTAGGGATGGGTGACATAAAAAAGAAAAAAAAAATTGAATTAGAACCCAGCCGTATAATCAAAATAGGATCGATTGGCCTGAACCCTAGACTTGTCGGAAATCGCCGGTTGGGTTGGTCCGACCAAGAAAGGCATGGGACTTTTGGGCATTGCTTGGGTCGAGCTAGGCTACCTAGTGATTTACAAGCACCCTCATTGCACACTTTCTATATATCTGTCTCCATCGGTTAGTGTTGCGGTTGACGATTCAGCTCTCGGAAATGTCAGTATTTTGGCATCTCTCGTTGCTGACGGAATGGCCTGGGTGGGGGTGGAGCTGGGATGGCGTAAAATACTTTAAAAACAATTTCTTATTATTTTTTTTGGGGGTGGCGCCCGAGGGGCGGGGTTGGGGGTAGGGGGTGGCGTAAAAATATTTTTTTTTAAAATTGAAATATTTCCCAAAAATAATTTTTTTCTTAATTTTTTCTACAGGAATTACCTGGGTGACGGCGACGAGGGAGGGGGCGATAGGGTAGGGGTGGCATAAAAATGAATTTTTTTTTAAATTTGAAATATTTTCCAAAAATATTGACGGGGATGGGCTGGATTGAGGTGGGGGTGGCGTAAAAATGATTTATTTTTTTTGAATTTGAAATATTTCTCCAAAAATATTTTTTCTTTTAAATGACGGGGTGGCGGGGGAGGGGTGACTTGGGTGGGGATGACCTTGTTGGGGGTGGTGGGGGTGTCGTAAAAATTAAGAAAATGGACACCCATAACCACTGCATCAAAGGCATATATTTTGTCAAGGGTGTCCAACTTTAGATATATATCCTTTAAATATTGAATTTGACATATATATACAACGTAATTTTTCGACGAAGGGGCTATAATAATATGAAAATTTATTGGTCAAAAGTTAATATAAGGAAAGATGAAAGATAGAAATAATTAATGTAATAATTATGAGATCAGAAATAATATTATAACTAAAGAATGTAAAAGAGTGTAAATAACATTTACAGTAATTAGTCAGAACTAAGAATTATAATGTTATAACTAAAGAATTAATGTGCAATAGATGAATTTCTAATAAATTTTATACTTACATACATAAATAGGACTTTTAGTTAATGTTACTATTTTTTTTTATAGTTATTAGATTTTAATTTAGTGTAGTGACAAAATGAAACTGTTTATTCCATATTACTGAATATAAAATTTATTTTGTTAATGATAACTTTTAAATGATTCATATATATTCACATATTTTCACATTTTTTGTCAGTTTTATTAAATAAAAATGCACTCGGAAAATTTTAAAATAAAGTATTTTGAAGTTAGAAGATCTTGTTAACTTGATAATACATTTGTGACATATATAAATACTGAAATATGAATTTTTCTTCATCGAAAATACTGAAATATTAAGAAATAGTAAATTAGTAAAATTAAAGAGCAATGTTTACATAGTAATAACTATTTTTAATCAAACATCCTGACAATATAAATCACATAAGTAGAATTGATAAATAAAGTCATTCTTTTGTCTTGAGCATCAAAAAAAACAAATCGTGATAATTTTCTTACTCTTGAGAAGTTTAATAATTTTGAAAAAATATATTCAGAAACATATATCTACACCAAAGAGAAACTGATAACAAAAACAAATGAATTTATACGACAATAAAAATTAAACTAATACAAACTTCCCTTGGCTTTATTACAAGTCATAAGAACTTTTCTTCGTCGAAAATACTGAAATATTAAGAAATAGTAAATAAGTAAAACAAACAGGCAATGTTTATATAGTAATAACTATTTTGAAGCAAATTTCCTCACAATCTAAATCGCATAAGTAACATTGATAAATAAAGTCATTCTTTTGTCTTGAGCATCAAAAACATAAATTGTGATAATTTTCTAACTCTTGAGAAGTTTAATAATTTTGAAAAAATATATTCAGAAACATATATCTACATCACAAGAGAAACTGATAACAAAAATAAATGAATTTAGACGACAATAAAAATTAAACTAATACAAACTTTCCTTGACGTTATTACAAGTCATAAGAACTTTTCTTCGTCGAAAATACTGAAATATTAAGATATAGTAAATGAGAAAAACAAAAGGGAAATGTTTATATAATAATAACTATTTTGAAGCAAACTTTCTGACAATCTAAATCATATAAGTAGTATTGATAAATAAAGTCATTCTTTTGTCATGAGCTTAAAAAAAAAAAATTGTGACAATTTTCTAACTCTTGAGAAGTTTAATAATTTTTGAAAAAGATATTCAGAAGCATATATCTACATCACAAAAGAAATTGTTAACAAAAACAAATAAATTTAGACTACATCATGTTAATTTCATATATTGGAACATTACATACTAATGTATATACTAAGCAAAAAAATAATTATTATAGCATCAAAATTATTTCATCAGGTACTCGAGGTTAAGGAATATACCCTCTTAGGATAGAACAATTTACTTCATCAAAATAGTTATACATCATATTCTGCTAAACTTCGAACTCACTCAACGATAGTAAATCACACGAATTTTTTTAAAATGCAAGAAGAAGAAGAGTAGAAGATTAAAAAAATTGTGGTTGAAAATGAGAGGAAACCCCTCTATTTATAGTCAACAAAGGGTAGTATGAACAAATATTTTTTTATCTTATCTGAAAAGTCATGACCTTTCCGAGATGTCAAAACCCTTTCGAAAAGTCACAACTTATTGAAAATGTCACAACTCTTTGGAAAAGTCACATCTCATTGGAAAAGTCACAACTCATCGAAAAATCACAACCCTTTGAGAAAAGTCACAACTCATCGAAAAAGTCACAACCTAAGTTAGGGATATTATAGTAATTTAACATTCAAGCTAGGAGTTCATGCTTTTAAGGTAATATAGATAAATATAGATATAGATAATAGCTGATATTTTAGACAATTAATATATTGTTTGGGAAATTAAAATTTTGTAAGGTTTAACAAATTAATAAAAATGAAGGAGATTATAATATACTCATAGACCAAACATTGTGTCGAAGGGAGATTATAATATATCTTAGACCAAATATTTGTGTTCGAATGAAATTACAAATAGTTGTTATACATAATTATTCAATATATATATAATAAATAGAATAATAATTTTAGTATACTCTTGGAATATAATAAAATGCATTGAGAAATGACCATAATTAATAAAATGAATATATTAAAAAATAAGTTATACATTATCTCTTGATTTTCTAAACTGGACAAGTAAAAATTGACATCTATATATTGCCATAAAAATTATCCATGTATGTCGTAGACTTAAAAAATCACAATAAAAACTGGCAATATATATGTTGTAAATGATTTTGATGAACCTTTTATCTAACCCAATGTAAAATGTTATTACACATAATTTATTCTTATTTTTTATGCATTTTTATTAATTAATAATAATCGTATAATACACGTGTAGCGCATGTACATGAAGAACTCAACATAACGCTCAGAAATTGGAATGGTACCAGCCGTACTTAATAATAGAAGGATTTGACCGAAATATGTAAAATTGACCTTTTTACCCTTCATTAAAAGATTATATTAGACAAAATTGTAATTTACTATTTTCTTCAAATAATTATTACTTAATTATTATCCTAATATTAAGAACTTTGAAATTAATTAAATGTATAACTATTAAATCTTTACTTATTTGTAATAGGTAATAGTTAGTACCATAAAATAGACCAAAATTTTTCTTCTTAAATCTTTCTTTATTTGAACTATATTAAAGTCATAGCAATTTAAACTTTAAAATCAATATGTGTACCTTATATAAATCATATTTATATTATGATAAACATAATGAATAAATAAATAAAAGAACTAAAAATATTAAAGAAAGAGATTCACGTTTTTTTAATAGATTTTCAACCGTTCTATATGAAATTCTTATCATTTACATAGATGGATCATTTATTTTAACATCAATTGTTATTATTTAATAATTTTATTATTCTTGTATAACATTTTATTGATTGGCACGAGATACACGTGCAAATCACGTACTCTAAACTAGTGTATACTAAATACACACACATTATATTATATATGTACTTATGATGTATACTAAATATATTATTGATTATAATAGAATATATCTTATAACGTATACTGAATATACACACAATATACTATCTATTATAATCGAATACTTGCATTATATATATATATATATATATATATAATTTTCCTGGGCCGGCTACCGGTGCTATCTTACTAGTATCGATCCCTTATTGGGCCGATCTTATTGGACCGACCCGACCCACTTGACAACTTTAAGATGAAGTAGGGTTATAGTTCTTTGATTAAAATTCAAACATATAATTTAGTATCAACTCATTCAAGTGTGTTCATCATGCAAAACTGGCGAATCTATTAGTCTCTTAAAGCCTCTTGGCCCAATTAAGAGAATATCACCCTAAGTCCTTGCCAACAGTTGGATGTTGAATTAATTTGGTCATTCCTCATATGACTCATGCTAGCTATCATATCTCTAACTCAAGCGATTAGATGGAGATCGATAGCTCCAAATTGATGTTAATGATTGTTTTTCTAACCTTAACTTCTTCTTTCAAGCAAGTCAGAATACATGTGAGTTCTTAATATTTACATTCATTAAAAATATAATATTTTTGAAAGAATCTTAGTACACGAAGATCACCCTTTAATGAGAAGATTTCAATGTAAATATTTTATTATCTTTATCCCTACCCTAAGTTCCATAACCCTAGTTATGTGCTTAACTAGATGCAAATAACAACAAAAGTAAATTAAAGAACTAATGAACATAAATATAAAAGAAATTAAATGCAACTTTTGCAAGAATATATTCTTCGTTCCACAATAATCTTCTACAAAAGAAGTAATTAATAATATAAAGCTAAGAATGATGAAAACTATATTCTAATGGTACTTACCCTAACTTCTAGTAATAATTCAAAACTTCTAACACTAATGTGTAACTTAAAAACATCATCTTAAGGACACATTTATAATAGTAGGGTAGAAATCCTAATTCCAGTTCAACTCTATTTTGACTTGGTCAATCAAGATCCGTTAGATAGAGGGGTCGCGACGTGAGGCCCATCGCGGGGAATTGGCACTCGAATTCCCACCCCGCAACCACCCTGCCCCATTGCTGTCCTCCCCGAGCCTACACCCTAGATGTAATTGGCACTCGAAAACCATTACTAGTTCCCAAGCGAACCCTTGGCCTGACTCATTACTCAGCGGAAGACTTACTCAAGCAAAATGAAAACTCAGGATGCAAATAACTTAAAAAACTTAATTTAAACTCAACTCCAATGATAGTTTGAAAACAATTTAACATTAGTTAAATGCCTCATGGACTCAAAACATTACAACAACAAAGGAAATAATGATAGACTCCTCGACCTTTAAACTGTCTATGAATCCTCTACTATTACAAAAGCATTATCGAGACAAGACCCTCGACATCTAACAACTAAAAATAAAAGTGGAACCCTCCGGAAGAAAGGAGGCTCATCAAAGCAAACTGGAACTGCAGGTGGTATCAACAGAGCGTCTATTGATGACCCTGAATACCTGTATTTGCATCATAAAAGATTCAGGCCAAATGACGTCAGTACATGGAATGTACGAGTATGTAAGGGAAATTCTAAAACATAAACATAAGCTTGAACTGATAGAAAAGAATCATACTTACCGCTTCTCAACTCACTCAACTCAACTCAAACTCCACTAAATGATAGGATACTCAACTCAATGGTAAGGTACTCAACTCGAAGATACTCGGCTCAATATACTCAACTCAAAGATACTCAACTCAAGATACTCAAGTTATTGATACTCAACTCAATATACTCAAGGATAACACAACAATAAAAAATGCAATATATGGAAAGGCTTTTAAAACAGTAGATAATAACTCAATTGTATGTAAAGATACAAAAATAACTCAATTTTAGGTAAAAACACAATAATAATTCTTATTTGAGAGAATCTCTAACCGACAACCATCACTATGAGCTATGTGATTATACAACGTCTGCCCATGCTGCTAGAACTGTCATATACCTTGTCGGAGTACAAGATAGCCTCAACTAAGTGGATCCACTAAGCTATTCTTTAGAAGCAATAACGAATCATCTAAAAAGTATGACCCTTTTTACCCATGATGACATATATGGTTTATGAGGACTTTTAGTTGTCTGAACTCGTCCCCATAGTGGTGCTCAATACTACTCCTAATAATATAACTCTTGCTCATATGTTTAAAAATATTTCCTCATCCTCAAACTTTGAGATTATTACTCAAAAGTTCTCTTAAAAGAGATAGTGCTCGAAACTCCCCATGAACTCATTTGGAAATCGAAGTTTCCTGTCATCTTAAATGTCAAAATATGTACTCTTGGAAATACTTAGCTCCCATATATTCATTTTGAAAAATGAAACTCAACTCCCCTCATCTTCATCCTCATTTACTCAAGTCTTAAAGCAAATTATAAATAATGGTAAAAGACTTCTTAAAATAGGGTTCATGCCGAATTATGGACGTGAATGACTCAATTCAAGGTTTTCAATAACCATACATAGAACTCAATACTCGGAACTCAACAACCCTAGAACTCACAGGCTCAATGATACTACTCATCTTAAGAAAGCTCGACTCATAGGGTTCATAAGGATTTATGGGCATGAACAACTCAACTCAAGGACCTTCATGTATAACATATGCTAGTCCCATAATTAGGAATATAATCTCAAAAGGATTAGGAACTCAACACTCAAAAACTTAGAACTCCAATACACTACTCCTCTCATGTATACTAAATTTATGGAGTTCATGCATAATTTATGGGGATGAACGAATCGACTCGACTCAAGGATCTCAATAATAATGTAGGCTCATGAGTTCACTCTCCTCATTCTCATACTCGCTTACTCGAGTCTTGAAACAATTATAAGTAATTGTAGAAGACTTCTCGAAGAGACTCAAAGGGACTTTCTCAAACTTTACTCTTAACTCTACCTCAAATTTGAATTATGAATTCAAGTATCATGATTATGATATATAGGATTTCTCGATGATTAGATGTAGTTTTGATAGTTAAAATCAAAAAGAGATCGAATATATGTTTTAAAAGAACTCAGACGGAAGGAACGACGAAAGAAGAATGGGGGCAGGCGACCCTTGCACAATCCTGGCACAGGGAGCCATCCCCTCAACTTAGAGGGTAATTTCTGGTGCACTGCAGGCGCCTCTCGCCAGCCCCTCTGGCGCAGCTGGGGCGCGATGCACCACCACTTCCCCAAAAGAATCTGACAAAATTTTCTTCACTATTTTTGGTCCTAATTCACCTATAATCGACTGTTTTCGTCAAAATTCCCTCATATATGTAAACCCAAGACATGTAAACGAAATTCTACTCAAAACGTAAAACTCTCACCTCAAGAACTCATCAAACTTCATTAACAAGGAAAAAAGAACAAAACCTCAAGAAACTCCTCAAGAACTCAAATCATTCAACCTTAAGAACAAAATTACGGATAAAAATCACATGATTGGAGTGTAAGAGAATGAACCCAACACTATGAGAACTTACATACCTTAAAGAACTAGGTTCTTGGCGAAATCTTGGAAGAACGCTTGGAACCTTCGAATTTTTCTCTTCTTGAACCTTCTCTCTAAAGGCCTAAACGTTTTGGGGATGAATAGCACTGATTATAATCAGTTTAGACCCTAAATTGAGTGTAATTCACTCTTAGACTTAGTGGGGGTAAGGAAAAGACTAAAATTCCCCTCCTTAGTTTAAGTGAAAAGGCCCTATCTAGAGAGGCTGCAGTCAAACGATCATATCTGTCTCATCTGAACTTCGATTTTAGCAAACTCAGTGGAGTTGGAAAGAGGACACAAAGATCTTTGATTTGATAGCTCATGGGTCTCCTAACTCATCCTGTGCTAAATGTTATGGTCGTTTGAAGTTGACTCAAAACGTAAAAGAACTTACGAATAGCTTGGATGAATTTCTCTTTAGTTCTTTTTGGAACTCAAGGTGCTACATCTAGTGACCTTAACACTTAAAAAAATTTAAATTCCTCGATAAAATCTTACTCACAACGAAGAATAATTTGAGCCTTTGCTTAATA
Source organism: Solanum verrucosum (assembly GCF_900185275.1). Classification (NCBI taxonomy): domain Eukaryota; kingdom Viridiplantae; phylum Streptophyta; class Magnoliopsida; order Solanales; family Solanaceae; genus Solanum; species Solanum verrucosum. The sequence continues at coordinate 3,059,551 of NW_026020045.1, forward strand.
ATTTTTCGGGGTTTTACATTATCTCCCCCTTGGAATCATTCGTTCTCGAATGACGGATGGACTGGGTATAGAAGACAGTTACTCTTACCATCTCCTCTTATTCATGAACTTTCATACTAACACAGGCTGAACTAATTTATATCAAGAGTTGGGACCTTCTATAGCACCTAAATCAAGAACGATGTTGTTGTGAACATAGTCACACTCTCTCTAAAGTTACCTTATCTGGAACAAAGGAAGTCTAGGCATGAAGTAAGAATAGGAAGACCATGCCTGGGGTAATATGACTGCTAGTTGTTAAGCTTAGCAACACTCCTCAACTATGCTCTTTTTTTCCTTATTATCATACCTCATTGGCTGCAACTCATAGCTCCCACAAGGGTATATTGTTTCTTCCAATTGCACACATAAGTGTACGTGGTCATGCAAGTAATACAGTGGCTCTTAAAATAACCAGATTATCGAACCCAAAGAACTTGTCAATTAACTGTTTTTACTAAATTATACTAGTCTAATTATTTACTTAAGAGTGCCAAAAGTGTTTTATTTCTATTTATAAAGAAAAGAATGCAGGAATTAAATAATAAGATTACTTATGATGGTTGGAAAATTCCAAGGTTGCACCATGCATTGGATCTCATGTATCATATTCTTGGCTTAAAACTAATTTTGGTTGTCAAGTTATTGATTTATAGGGTTAATTGTATGAGTTAGGTCTCTAGACCTCTAGTCGCCTACTTGATAACGTTCAAATATACTTCTTAAAAAGAAATATAAACGATCGTATGCAATATATTTACCCAACTATGAGTCAGGGTCGATCCCACAGAGAATATGGAAGAATATTGTCAATAGTAAATATTTAACTCGATAGTCGTTATAAAAATGGGGGATTTAAATTGAAATAAAATAAAATAAAAACAATAAAAAGATAGCTTTGAACTAAGTATTTATTTATATTCAGATTATTAAAAGTAACTAGGAATGTGTTCCCCATAAGCTCATAACGCGGTAATCCTAATAATAGTAATTCTTTTCTAGTGTATTACATGCAAAATGATAAGTTAGGTATCTCTAAATCCTTGGTCCGGCATCTAGAGAATTTCACCCCGCATCTTGGTCCGGCTACGTGTGTATAATTTACTAACCCTTACCTTTACCTCATAATAGACATCATAATCGATGTTTGGCTTAGTTATTACTTCGCACCAATCGACAGTAGCCTATTAGATAGTATCACACTAAATCTATGTTGATAATTCTTTTCTTGTTGATTACCTCCTTGGTCCGGCAAGTAGCAACAAGGCGAGTTCTAAGGCGTGCACTCGTTAAAAAGACTTCTAAACGAAAGAATTATCAATGCATGCAAGACACTATTCAAGAATTGCTTAGTTATTATTCATACTTTGTTAATCGCTTATGGTTCCCACAACCCTAGTTATGAAAGTTAGCTACTCATTATCTCAAAAACACAATCAAAATTCATTAAAATAAATATGCTTGTGTTAATCATAAAAAGTTAAGAACAATAGCTAAACTATCTTTTATTAAGCACGAATACAAATAAATAATAAAGGAGAAGAAAGAATAAACCACAATTCTCCAGCCTCCACGGCGGCTCTTCCAAAGTTTCTAAGCTAGAAGAAAATTTATATTGTGTCTTGTATCTTGGTTCTTGGCTTCCCTCAAAAATAACTTTTCATCCCCTATTTATAGATATAGAAACCCTAAATGAAATAATTGAGTCCAAATTAAATTAGGAATCCAAAACCAAAAGGAATTGGATTCCCTTTTTTTTCGCCGCGTGAACAGTGTTGCCGCCTCAATATATTTTTGTACCATTCACTTACTGCCACGTGGCAGCAGCAAGCAGCAAATTTGAATTTCCTCAATTGCAGCCGCCTTTTTCCATATATAAAAATATATTATTTTATTCACTTTAATCCATTAAGCTGTCTGCTTGATTTCCTTCTTCAACTTTCCATCTTTAATTCGTTTTAGCTCCAAACTTCTTCATTTTTTTCATCAATTTAATCCTACAAATAAAATACACAATTTAGCACAATTCATAAAATTTATGCTCATAAAGGATAAATATAAATACTAAATGTGAGGCAAATAATGATTAAAAATATGTATTTTGACCTCACATCAACACCCTACACTTAAACTTTTGTTCGTCCTCGAGCAAACATTAAAACTCATCCAAAAAAAAATTCATTCTAGCAATGTCATTACTTTGGTTAATACAAACAATTTGGCCATATACCAATTTCAAAACATCACGTAGATTTCTCAATCATTATGCAAGACATCCAAATAAACAACAAACTTCTAACCTCCTAACCTCAAGGAAGGACTTTGAACTCATCAAATTTAAGCTTGCTCACCTACTCTCATCAAAGAAAGTTAATAAAATCACATATCTATCATGAAACAAGTGCACTCACAAAAAGAAATAGTCCACACGCTCAATTCAAAATATTGAATATAAATTAAGGACTTCATATCAAGAACAACTCTCACACTCTCAAATAAATTCACATGTATGCACAAAGAACCATAGACTTGCCTATTATGTACATCTCCACAAATTAAGCATGCTTGAATAGAATCAAATAGGACTTTAACGGGTTGTAATGTAGGCTAGGGGACGGGTAGGAAAACTATATAATAGTGACTTACACTTCCTTAAGCATTTTACAATTTTAGACTTCATCACCCATTATTTTCTTCTCTTTATTTTCAGCCCTCTCTTCAACAATTATTTCACAAGTAATTCTCATCTCAAGAATGCTTCAATCTTTTCCTTTTTTAATTTTTTTTATTTTTTTTTTATTTTATTATTTTATAGTTTTTCTTCATAATAGCCACCCTCGACTTACGTATTTTACATGCGTTAAGGTGCACGATGTCCTTGGAAGGACCAGGGCCATCATCAAGGTAACTTTTTTTTTTTTCATGTTACATTCTTTCAAAGAGGGCTTTTAAATACTTTATAGCTATCATTGATTACCTTTTCACTCAACCATCCATTTTTTTTTCCGAATTGATAATTAGAATAAGTCTATGCTATAATGCTCAGGGAAGCAAGGTGCAAAAACTAGGGATTCAACAAAATAGTCAAGGGTAAAATATGGCTACCAACAAAAGGCTACAGGCTCAAAAGGGCTAACTAGTGATAAAATATCTGAAAAGGCTAAAATTTACCAGACAAATCAAGAAAGCCTATTATCATATCCTAAACAAAGCAACACTTTTTATTTCGCTTCAATAACATGCATGGCAAGTTCTAGACTAAGATGCAAAACATGGAATAAACAAAATCTCACCACACTTGGCACAAGTATCAATCAAGATGGATCAATTCCACTTCTAAGAGAGACAGGATCATAACAAACTACAAAATAAAATAAGTTATATACAAAGTCACCACCATGAGCTTAGATGTCAAAGAGTCTGCATTTTTTTTTTATCAAGCATTCACAAGAAAGTACTTCTCAAAATTAGGCCCAAACAGTAAGTATCACATAACTCAAAAGGATCTTTTCTTTTCTCTCCAAAAAAAAAAAAAAAAAAAAAATTAAAACAAAAATAAAATTTATTCCTAAAAAATAAAAGACACTCGGTTCAAAGGGACTATCCTCAGGAAAAGAACCGAAAACAAAAGCCAAGGAACCCATCCTAAAAAAAAAAAAAAGACTCAATAAAACAGTAAAAACTAGGAATTTATTCCTCCACCCCACACTTAAAATGATGCTATGTCCCCAAAGCATTAGATAAAATTTAAAACAAGGGTTAGGAAAACTCCCTGAGGCCTTTTGGCCTAGCCTGTAGCATGTTCTCTTTATTCCTCCTTGCATCAAGGGTCGTCACCCCACATTTAAGCTCAAACATGCTCCTTTCCTTCATTTTTTTTTTTTTTTTGGTACTCAGACTTCCCCTAATCTGCAAAAACAAGAAAAGAAAAAAAAAGTGATACTAATAAAATAAAAATAAAATAAAATAAGAAGTTACACTACTAATTGGGTTGCCTCCCAATAAGCGCTTAATTTAACGTCGCAGCACGACACCATCAATTTTACTATTTTTCCTTCCACTTTGAAGATATGAATTGCACCCCCAATTTTGAATCAATTTTTCTATTACGCTCAAGAGGTGGTGGTATAAAAATAAAGGTCCCAAGCAATAGATATCGCATTATGCACTTCTTGGATCCTAAGTGAGGAATGTAATTTTCCGATCTTGGAACAATAAATTCAAGAATATAGACACATTGTTCCTCCTCCAAACACTCTTCTATAGGCTCAGATGGCTCGATTAATTTCTCATCATCTAAACATAATGTAGAAAAATGATTGGAATGAGGTCCAATGTGCCTGAACTTATGAATTGCATTATTTTTTACATCCTCATATTTACACATACTAGAGTTTTTAAAAGTAATATTATCTACTTCATTACATAACTCTAGTGCACTCTTCTCAACAGTGACAACATCAATAACAGTATGATCAAACAATTGGCCCTCAACTTTTAGCTCTTCAAGTTGACTTATAAGTATGTTTTCTTCCTCACACATATTATTACTAAATTTTTGGGTGTCATATGATTTAATCTTTTCACTCAACTGAAAATTTACTTTCTCGAGACTCCAATAATAGGTATCTTCATCAATCACGCACTTAAATATTGATTTATAGCACAGTATCAATAAATCTTCCATGTCCCCATACAACTCATCTAGTTGATAAAAAAAAACATAACTTATATGAACCCATAAAATCAGAAGGGCAAGAATTGCATGAACACTTATGACTACATATTTCTTCAGATGACATCTCAAGAAGAGTAAAATAAATATGATAATAATACTAAAAAATAATAATTTAAAACTAATCCTAAGAAACAAAAAAGGACTATAAGTCAAAATAAATACTAAAGACAATTTCTAAGCCATATTCCCCGGCAGCAGCGCCATTTTTGATAACGTTCAAATATACTTCTTAAAAAGAAATATAAACGATAGTATGCAATATATTTACCCAACTATGAGTCGGGGTCGATCCCACAGAGAATATGGAAGAATATTGTCAATAGTAAATATTTAACTCGATAGTCGTTATAAAAATGGGGGATTTAAATTGAAATAAAATAAAATAAAAACAAGAAAAAGATAGCTTTGAACTAAGTATTTATTTATATTCAGATTATTAAAAGTAACTAGGAATGTGTTCCCCATAAGCTCATAACGCGGTAATCCTAATAATAGTAATTCTTTTCTAGTGTATTACATGCAAAGTGATAAGTTAGGTATCTCTAAATCCTTGGTCCGGCATCTAGAGAATTTCACCCCGCACCTTGGTCCGGCTACGTGTGTATAATTTACTAACCCTTACCTTTACCTCATAATAGACATCATAATCGATGTTTGGCTTAGTTATTACTTCGCACCAATCGACACTAGCCTATTAGATAGTATCACACTAAATCTATGTTGATAATTCTTTTCTTGTTGATTACCTCCTTGGTCCGGCAAGTAGCAACAAGGCGAGTTCTAAGGCGTGCACTCGTTAAAAAGACTTCTAAACGAAAGAATTATCAATGCATGCAAGACACTATTCAAGAATTGCTTAGTTATTATTCATACTTTGTTAATCGCTTATGGTTCCCACAACCCTAGTTATGAAAGTTAGCTACTCATTATCTCAAAAACACAATCAAAATTCATTAAAATAAATATGCTTGTGTTAATCATAAAAAGTTAAGAACAATAGCTAAACTATCTTTTATTAAGCACGAATACAAATAAATAATAAAGGAGAAGAAAGAATAAACCACAATTCTCCAGCCTCCACGGCGGCTCTTCCAAAGTTTCTAAGCTAGAAGAAAATTTATATTGTGTCTTGTATCTTGGTTCTTGGCTTCCCTCAAAAATAACTTTTCATCCCCTATTTATAGATATAGAAACCCTAAATGAAATAATTGAGTCCAAATTAAATTAGGAATCCAAAACCAAAAGGAATTGGATTCCCTTTTTTTTCGCCGCGTGAACAGTGTTGCCGCCTCAATATATTTTGTACCATTCACTTACTGCCACGTGGCAGCAGCAAGCAGCAAATTTGAATTTCCTCAATTGCAGCCGCCTTTTTCCATATATAAAAATATATTATTTTATTCACTTTAATCCATTAAGCTGTCTGCTTGATTTCCTTCTTCAACTTTCCATCTTTAATTCGTTTTAGCTCCAAACTTCTTCATTTTTTTCATCAATTTAATCCTACAAATAAAATACACAATTTAGCACAATTCATAAAATTTATGCTCATAAAGGATAAATATAAATACTAAATGTGAGGCAAATAATGATTAAAAATATGTATTTTGACCTCACATCACTACTCCAGTTAGTTGCCTAACTACATCGTTGAGCGGGAATAAGCAGGCCTAACTGGCGAGCATTTATATGTCATCATATTTCATAACCAAGCAAGTTGTTCGTCCGGACGTCACTCCTTAACACAAATCACCTCAACTTAATGGATTGATCGAGCTCTCTATATTCTCTGGTCTATTTAACCCCTCCTTTGTCGATTTTAAGATTAGACAATATATTTATCTCTAGATGGCCAGTCAAGAAATACTAAAATAATAATATAAAAGTAACTTATAATGACAACCAAGAATTAATTCATAAACTTTAAATAATCAACATTCAATCCATAGCTACAACCCATGAACTAGGGCGTTTAGCCACTAATCTCAAAGAAAAAAAGAACCCTAAAAAGTATTGACAACTTTATATTTGATGCCCTCTGATTGATCTCCTCTAACTGATCTTCCCTAATAATTATTTCTATGGACTATTTATAGATGTAGAAAACCCTAAATAAAATAACTGAGTCCAAAATAAATTGGAAAATCAAAACCCAAACTGAATTGAATTCTTGTTTGACTCGCGCTCTGTCCGCGACCTTCAATATTTGTGCGCAGCTCCTTGTTTCATATTGTGACACGTGGCAGACTTTCTATTCGCTGATTAGCAATTAGCAATTTGCAATTTGCAATCTTTGCACTTCATATATTATATATTATTATATTGAGTTTAATCTATTAAGCTGCTTGCTTGATTTTTCTTCAATCTTTCATTTTTAATTCGTTTTAACTCCAAACTTCTTCATTTGTATATCAATTTACTCCTACAAATAAAATACACTATTTAGCACAATTCATAAAATCCATGCTAAAAAGGGACAAATATAAATACTAAATGTGAGACAAATAATGATTAAAGATATGTATTTTTGGCCCCACATCATACATGACTTCTCTTACCTAGGCCTGAGTCTAATGGCACACTCTTACTATATTCAAGTTTAACCCAAATCCTACGGTTCGGATTCTATACCTCTCTATAGGGAATACATCCCAAGAATATTTCTCTTTACCACCACATTTAATCAACATTGAGCTCATATCAAGAACCACCTAATGTTTAACAACACCACATTCAAGCTTAGTACTCTAACAACTCCATGGACTCCTACTAACCAGCTCCTTAAGAAGTTCTCATTCTCTCATTATCCCTGCCATACCATCTAGAATTTTCCGCATTACTACTCAGAACCAACTAAGGACTCTCATTTAACTATTTCTCATAGTAAAACCTCATCCTCCTCTTCCTACTCATTTATAACCTTAGATGGAATTATCATACCATCATTATCACGATAAGGACATTAACCTTCTCCTTCTAACATCACTCCACTACTAAAAGGACCTTTGAAAAGATATTTCCCATGCTCTTTTGAACTCATTACTATCTTATTCTTAACACTTGACTTGATTTCTCATCTTATCATCTCCCCCTTAGGTCTAAAGCTGACACTTGAAAGTTATGGACCTATTCCATCGTCTCTAAACTGGTCTACATCCCCTTTACCCTAACACTCGGGAAAAGTTTATCTCATGACTACCAAATTCTCAATAAGCAGGTACTGAGACCTCTTTCTAAGATGTTTCTCTTGACCTCTTCTCATTGGCTCCTAAGGTTGTTTCATCTAACTCTTTAGGAAAATGTCACCTGCACCAACCTATACCATATTGGCATCTCAACTATACAATCTAGGCACACATAAAAATTATAACCTTAATTGGGACCTCCTCTGGCCACATACCATCTCAGGTGTACCTCTTACTACTCTACCTTCATTTCTTTCCTCTATGGATCATAATACCACCTTGATTTCCTCACTTATTTCAGGTCAAACCTACTAGATCGGATCTCAAACTAACATCATCACCCTCATGTTGCCATCTTTTGATCACAACACTCATCTCAAGTTCAAGCTTAATGTCTAGTAATAAACATGAATATCAATATGATTGCTCACACCTTATACTAGTTGCAACTACCAGAAAAATCAAGAAACACTCGCCCACTAAGATCTCATGACGAGTAGTCAATCTTTAGCTATATATCTACTTACCTACAAATTACCTTCACCTTTCATTTCACAACTTAAGTACTATTTACTCACTTACTGCGCATTATCTCTCAAATAGTTCTATCATCCTTTGAATACCATGGGATTCCCCCTTCAAAATTCATAATCCTAGCTTAGATCTATCACCTCATGAATACTCATGCTCTTCTATTCAACACTTACACTTGGTCATTACCAACACAATGACACCTCATCATAAACTCTTTTCTAGTTAAAATATACTCTAACTCATACTAACTCGTAATTATTCCTCTACCTCCTATCATGAAACCTTCACAACTCATCACTTCTTAGTCTACCCATAAGGGAAAATCCTCATTAATAACTAACTAGGTGCATGACTATAGTAACATAGCTTGCCAAAACACCATCTCCCTTTCTTAGATTACTGAACCTCTGCATACTTTCCTCTAACTCTGGCACTCTTTACTATTGCTCCTCATAATCTCGTCATTCATACTATCTTTTAGAGTGAAATTATTACCCAAGCTCTAAACACACATTCTCATAAGGGTCTCACCTGAATAAGGTTTAGAGAAGAGAGTACATCGCATTTTCAGCTCAAATGCACGAATCATATAAATATGGGTGCATTCTTTTGAGTTTCAACAATGAAATTCAATCACAGGCTTCTCTCAAGGCCTTCTGCAGTCTCATGACTTCTCAAGATTTTTGCGGAGAGTAACTCATCGATAAGAATCTGAGCTTTGCTTTTGAACTACCTTGAGTATGAGGGGTAGTCGAATTAATTTGGGAAACACACGAGTTTGAATAAGCTCTTTACGACATAGTTCTATTGCACTATTAAGAGTATAAAAAAGGGAAACTTTTATTAAATGCATGTAGTCCCTCGTTTATAAAAGTGGGGCTCTCAAAACTATAAACAAGACCCTACCGACACGGCTTCATAGATACCCTATGACACTTGATCTCTGTGCTCTGATACCAAGTTTGTCACGCCCCGAACCTACACCCTGGACATAATTGGTACTCAAAAGCCATTGCTGGTTCCCAAGAGAACCCTTGGCCTGACTCATTACTCGGTGGAAGACTTATTCAAGAAAAATGAAAACTCATGATGCAAAATAACTTTAAAAACTTAACTCAACTCCAATAATAATTTAACAAGTATTAGTTAAATCCTCATGGACTCAAAACATTACAACAACAAAGGAAATAATGATAGACTCCTCGATCTTTAAACTATCTATGAAGCCTCTACTATTACAAAAGGATTATCATGAAAAGACCCTCGACATCCTAACAACTGAAAATAAAAGTGGAACCCTCCGGAAGCAAGGATGCTTACCAAATCTTACTGGAACTGCAGGTGGTATCAACAGAGCGTCTGTTGATGACCTTGAAAACCTGTATCCGCCTCATAAAAGATGCAGGCCAAATGGAATCAGTACATGGAATATACGAGCATGTAAGGGGAATTCTGAAGCATAAACATAAGCTTGAACGTATTGAAAAGAAATATACTTACCTCTTAATAACTCACTCAACTAAACTCAAACTCCACTCAAGGATAGGATACTCAACTCAATGGTAAGGTACTCAACTCGAAGATACTCGGCTCAAGATACTCAACTCAAAGATACTCAACTCAAGATACTCAAGGATAAAGAAACAATAAAAGATGCAATATATGGAAAAGCTTTTAAAACTATAGATATAACTCAATTGTATGTAAAGATACAATAATAACTTAATTGTATGTAAAAATACAATAATAACTCTTATTTTGGAGATTCTCTAACCGACAACCATCATTATGAGCTATGTGATGGTACAATGTCTCGCCCAAGCTTCCAGAACTTTCCTATACCTTGTCGGAGTATAAGACATCCTCAACTAAGTGGATCCACTAAGCTATGATTTACAAGCAATAAAGAATCATCTAAAAAGTATGACCCTTTTTACCCATGTTGGCATACATGGTTTATGAGGACTTTGAGTTGTCTGAACTCGTCCCCATACCGGTGCTCAATACTATTCTCAATAATATAACTCATGCTAATATGTTTAAAAACATTTCCTCATCCTAAAACTTTGATATTATTACTTAGAAGGTTATCTTAAAAGAGATAGTGCTCGAAATTCCTTATGAACTCATTTGGAAATCGAAGATTCTTCTCATCTTAAATGTAAGAAACATTTACTATTGGGAATACTTAGTTCCCATATATTCATTTTGAAAAATAAAATTCAGCTCTCCTCATCCTCATCCTCATTTACTCAAGTTTAACACAAATTATAAATAATGGTAAAAGACTTCTCAAAATAGGGTTCATGCCGAATTATGGATGTGAACAACTCAATTCAAGGTTTTCAATAACCATATATAGAACTCAATACTCGGAACTCAACAACTCCAGAACTCAAGGACTCAATGATACTACTCATCTAAAAAATGCTCGACTCATAGGATTCATGCAGAATTATGGGCATGAACAACTCAACTCAAGGACCTTCATGTATAACATATGGTAGTCCCATAATTAGGAATATAATCTCAAAAGAATTAGGAACTCAATACTCAAGAACTTAGAACTCCAAGATTCTACTCCTCTCAAATATACTAAATTTATGGAGTTCACGCGGAATTTATGGGCATGAACACTCGACTCAAGGATCTCAATAATAATGTAGGCTCATGCTTACTGGAGTCTTGAAACAATTATAAGTAATTGTAGAAGACTCCTCGAAGAGACTCAAAGGGACTTTCTCTAACATTACTCTAACTGTACCTCAAGTTTAAATTATGAATTCAAGTATCATGATTATGATATATAGGATTTCTCGATGATTAGATGTAGTTTTGATAGTTAAAATCAAGAAGAGAGCGAAGATATGTTTTAAAGGAACTCAGACGGAACAAATGATGGAAGAAGAATGGGACAGGTGACTCTGGCGTAGGGCGCCAACCCCTCAATTTCAAAGGGTAATTTCTGGCGCACTGTAGGTTCCCCACGCCAGCCTCTCTGGCGCAGATGGGGCGCAATGCGCCACCACTCCTCCAGAAGAATCTGACAAATTTTTCATCTCAATTTTTGGTCCTAATTCACCTATAATTGATTTTCTTCCTAAAAATTTCCTCAGATTTGTAAACCCAATACATGTAAATGAAATTCTACTCAAAACATGAAACTCTCACCTCAAGAACTCATCAAATTCCATTAACAAGGAATGAATAACAAAACCTCAAGAAACTCCTCAAGAACTCAAATCATTCAACCTTAAGAATGAAATTATAGATAAAAATCACATGATTGGTGTGTGGGTGAACGAACCCCACACTATGAGAACTTACATACCTTAAAGAACTAGGTTCTTGGCAAAATCTTAGATGAACGCTTGGAACCTTGGACTTTTTCTCCTCTTGAATCTTCTCTCTAAAGACCTAAACATTTTGGGGATGAATGAAACTGATTCTAATTGGTTTAGACCCTAAATTGGGTTTAATTCACGCTTAGACTAAGTGGGGGTAAGAAAAAGACTAAAATACCCCTCCTTAGTTTGGGTGAAAATGACCTATCTAGAGAGGTTGCACTCAAACAGTCATATCTTTCTCATCTAAACATAGATTTTAACAAACTCAGTGGCGTTAGAAAGAGAACTCAAATATCTTCGATTTGACACCTCATGGGTCTCCTAACTCATCCTGTGCTAAAAATTATGGTAGTTTGAAGTTGACCCAAAACTTAAAAGAACTTACGAATGACTTGGATGAATTTCTCTTTAGTTCTTTTTGGAACTCAAGGTGCTACATCTAGTGACCTTTAACACTTAAGAAAATTTAAATTCCTCGCTAAAAATTCTACTCACAACGAGGAATGGTTTGAGTCTTAGCTCAAAAATTTTCCGAGGTGTTACAATTGCCATCCGTACTAACAAGGATATTCCTCCTCTTTTTCCTACTGCTCAACTTTTTGTAGTCAATTTATATCAATTTTTTTGCTTTAATCCTCATTTAACAACAAGCATAGCTAATTTTACACTTGGACACCACTTTCTACTTCTTTAAACCACATAACCAGATCTCTCTAAGGCCCCGTTTGGCCATGCGATATAGAATCATGATATGGAATCATGAGATGAAATTGAAGTTTTGTTTGAACATGCGATATGAAATTTTTGTGTTGTATATTTTCTCATAAACATAAAAATCTCATAAGTTGTAAAACTATTAAAATAGTCCCAATTGTTTATTCAATCTTATCAAATAAACAAAAAATTATAAAATCGCATAATAAATTATTACAGAGCTATTTGTTCTCCACTTAAGTAATTGTTTCATCTAACTTTAATTTAATAAAAAAAAATTGAACATAAATTGTAGTGTACTAGTCTTAATAAATTATTACAAAGCTATTTATTCTCCACTTAAGTAATTATTTCATCTAACTTTAATTTAATTAAAAAAAAATTGAGTATAAATTGTAGTGTACTAGTCTTTAATATAATCCTCCCACATAGTATGGACAATAATAAATTTAATAAAAAAATTGAACATAAATTTATGTCGGTGAGAATAATAAATTTTATGTCGGTGAGAATAATAAATTTTATGTCGGTGAGAATAATAAATTTTAAAAAGTAATGATGTGATTATAATTAATTTTATTTACATATGAAATAAATGGTTAGTAAACATAAATGTGGGATTATTTTAACAAAATATAAACTCGTGAATCAATTTTTGTATTAAAATATCTTAAATCATGATATGGAATTCTCATATGATTCCTTATCATGGTTTTTGGAGAATATGGAATCACATATGATGATATGGAATTATGAGATGAAATCAGCGTAAAATCGCATGTCCAAACGATGATTCCATCTCACGATACCATATCGTGATATGGTATCGCATGACCAAACGCCTACTAAGTCTTTTTACTTCCTTTTTTCTAATTTCCTTTTTCTTCTCTAAGGTTTTCAACTCAAAGTACATTTAAGGACTCTTTGAATAAAAATACAAACAAGACAATTTGGCTACATAATGTGGCAATACAAAGAAATATGCTATAGGTTAAATTTTTTTTCATGTAGGCATGACAATATGGTAAAAAAATATAGGTTAAACCAGAGAATACATTAATCACATGTAACAACTTCAAATATTGAGTGAATTCCCATGATGTCTAGCAAATTTCATTTTCTAAAGTACCTTTCTCACTAGTGATGAATTTCATCTTTCTAATGCACCTATAAAACTAATCCTAAAAAATCTAATCTTTAAAATAAAATAAAAATAGTTGAATTAACTGGACTATCCTTGAAAAAAGTACAAAAAAATAAAAATTGAAGAACTCAAAATAAAAAATAATAATAAAAATAAAAAGTAAAATAGTACAACAACACAATATATCTAACAACTATCAACACATGCAAGCATCTCACTATGCTCCAAAACAACCAAATAGAAATTTGAAAAAAATACTAGTCTTAAAAACTCCTAAAACCTAACAATATAAAAATAAATACAACTTGATAATGAAACTATACAGAAAAACGAGAGATGAATAGAATGTTATGACATCTAGAAATGCTATAAATGGGTGTAGACAATAAAATTCGCGTTGAGAAAATAATAATTAAGAACGGAAAAATATAGCAAAATTGTATTTATTATTTCAAGTGTGAGTGTTACCATATCTATGATTCCTCTGAATTCGCCTTTTTAAATATAAATTTAAGGGCTTTAAAGCTTGTTCTTGAATCTCAGATGAACTTGAACTTGAACTTTATCTTGATCTTGACTTTTACTTGAATTCAAGGGCTTCAAGCTTGTTCTTGAATCCGATGGTCTTGATCTTGATCATTCTTGAACTTGAATGCTTGAATTCTTAAACTTGTTAGCTTTATAGAGAATTTTATGGCGTTTGTACCATGAATTTTCTCTAGCTTCTTGTTTAGCATTTTCTATCCCTTTTTTGAATTATGAGGACCCCTATTTATAGTTTTAGAATAGAGGAGTTGTGATTGGATAAGTGACATGGTATATGGACTTCATGGAGCGGGCTTGTCATTTTTGACACATGTCATGATCTTATTGGCTTCTTTGTTTGACTTGGCATGCCACGTCATTTGCCACGTGGCACCAAAAAAATGGTCCTTTAGAATGAGATGAAATTGGACTTAGCAAATTGGACTCATCTATTGTAGCCCAAATCAATTAAATTCATATTTATTGGACTTAAATAATTAGCCCAATTATATTAATCCATAATTTATTTGGACTTATATATTTATTAATTTAATATAATCCGAATCATTTTATAAATGTATATTTAATAAATTTTAAATGATTACAGATACGCCCTCCTTCAAGTCTTGTCGATATATTTTATCTTTTAAAAACTACGCTTGAAGCATTAACCGGTTACTAAATTGATCTTGAGTAAAATAAAATAAACTATTCCATGCAATTTATTTATTTAACATTTCACCGATTACTTGGAAGATTCCAATCAATATTAAAAGTATATATATACATATACTGCCAAAACTTCCAACATAGGTATATAGTTCAGGTTAGGGGTGTGCACTATTTGGATTAAACCGAAAAATCAAATCAAATCAAACTGAATTTTAATTTGGATTGAAATTTTGGATTTTTTGTTTGGTTTTGGATTTATAATTTACTTTGTTTGGTTTTTTAGTTTGGTTTCGGATTTAGAAAAATGAAAATCGAAAAACCAAATTATATATATATATTTATTTAGAATTAAGTTGGAGTTAACCACTTTTGTCCCTTTTTAGTTATTTTCATTATGATTTAGTTTTTTTTTTTTTATGTTTGGACATCTATTATTGTCATATTTTTAAGTATTGTGTTTTACGTTTTACTTGTGATTCATATTAAAAAGTATATTTAAGAAATTCAATATTATATATTTATATATAAATTGAAAATATAACTTTATTACGTTTCTAATTATTGACATAACCGATTAACCAAACCGAAAAAACCCAAACCAAAAAGAGAAAAACTAAACCAAACCAAATTTATTTTGGTTCGAATTGGATTACACTTCTTCAAAATCAAAAACCAAAAAACCCAAAACCGAAAAATCGAATGCACACCCCTACTTCAGATGGTCTTTTGAACGGAGGGAGCTAATTTAAGGGCCCACATTTTACTTTTCCTTATTTTTCTAAGATAGGATTACCACTGCTTTAAAATAAAAGATTTCGTCTTCTATTCGTATTGTGATAGAGCCACCGTTTCATGTCTCCAAATTTGTCAAGGATTAGGCTACAAATTATTTCAACGCCACCAACCTTTCCTTGTTTTATTCGAAGTGACCAATCGCCTTAGTTAAAAATGAATTATAATTGAACTAGGAATTATAATACTACTTAATTTCATATTCATATATATGTTTTATTGTCTTGGTAAAAAAATAAATTATAATTGAGCTAGGAATTGTAATCCTACTCAATTTCATATTTATTTATATGTTTTATTGCCCTAGCAAAAAAGGAATTGTAATTGAACTAGGAGAAATATTTTATTCCCACCATATGACATCTATAAATAGACACATTGTCTCCACAATTTTATCTTCAATTACAGATCGTGAGCTACGAGCCTATGACAAAAGGGGCATAATTCAAGGTAATCTCCCTCCCTTTTCCTGATTTTCGTCACTTTTTTACACCTTGATACATCTGTCGTATAAAATTCATATCTCATTCTAGAAAAATCGAAATCATGAACGGTTTAATTTTTCAGAAACTAGACTTCTCTATCTCTAACATATCCAAAATTCAAAATTTAATACCTTCAGAATATTTTTATATGAATTTTTGAAGTTAACTCTAAATTCTATCATGCTGAAAATTTCAGATTTGTGTGCCTTTACTAAAACTCTTATGTCCTGATGTAGGAACGATGAAATCACAAGACGCTTGATTATTTCGAATCTAGACACAAATGTCTACAACATATACGGAATTCAAAATTTAATACCTTCAGGATCATTCCAGATACTATTACAAAGTCAGCTTTAGATTTTGGTGCACCAAATGTATCAGACAAATTTGGTATCAAACTCCTTTAATAATCACAACATATCCAAAATTTAGTATCAAACTCCTTTAATAATGTTCTCGACAAATTTTTTGAAGTTACCTTTAAATTCTGTCACATAGTTTATTTCAGATTTTCGTTGCCTCACAAAATATTTTATATCTTGATGTTGGAACGTCATCACCAAAAAGGGTTGTGATTGTTGGAAAATATATTTCAAGGGTTATTATTACCAGGAAAAATATTGTCTCAAGTCTAACTTAGTAAGCATAGCATACCTTCCAAGTCTCAAACATCTTGATAGGTAACAATCTTTCCTTTACTTGTATTTTTTTTTTTTGTGGATCAACAAAAGCAATATTTATATTTTGCGGAGGCTACACAATGAAAAGCTTTATCACACCAGAATTTGATCTTGAGGGGTGAATGGATGTGTTTAACATCCCCGCCTTGAAGATCACTAACTTACTTTACTAAATTCCAAATACTTGAGCATAAGGTGTGAAGGGATGTGTTTAACATTCCCACCTTGAAGATCACTAACTTGAGGCTTTACTAGAATACTGTGTTTAACGTCCCCGCCTTGAAAAAAAGCACTACTCTCAAGGCTTTACAAGGTCCCAAATACTTAAGCATAAGGTGTGAAAGGATGTGTTTAACGTCCCCGCCTTGAAAATCACTAACTGGAGGCTTTACTAGATCCCGAATACTTGAGCATAAGGTGTGAATGGATGCATTTAACGTCCCTGCCTTGAAGATCACTAACCAGAGGCTTTATAGAATATTGTGTTTAACATCCCCGCCTTGAAAAAAATACTACTCTCAAGGCTTTACAAGGTCCCAAATACTTAAGCATAAGGTGTGAAGGGATGTGCTTAACATCCCCGCCTTGAAAATCACTAACTGGAGGCTTTACTAGATCCTAAATACTTGAGCATAGGGTGTGAAAGGATGTGTTTAACGTCCCCGCCTTGAAGATCACTAACTGGAGGCTTGATAAGATCCTTTTAAGGATAAATTCGCGAAAAGGCCAGCTTAAGGTGCAAAGGGACAAATCTTGTTCACCTTAAGACATGGAAATTTAAAGATCCTTTTAAAAATAAACCCGTTAAAAGACCGTCTTAAGGTGCAAAGGGACAAATCTTGTCCACCTTAAGGCATGGAAATTTAAAGATCCTTTTAGGATAAACCCGTGAAAAGACCAGCTTAAGGTGCAAAGGGACAAGTTTTGTCCACCTTAAGGCATGTCAATTTTTTTTTCACTCCTGTCACGCAAGAGTATAAACTATGTACGGCACACCAAAAAAATAATAATCCATCTAAGGATAAATTCATGAAAAGGCCAGCTTAAGGTGCAAAGGGACAAATTTGTCCACCTTAAGGCATGGAAATTCAACAACATGCACATTTAGAGGATTCGAATACTTCAACTTGTAGACTCAAAGAATTTAAAGACCTCAACTTGCATACTTGGCTAAATTTAAAGAATTCAAGCGTACAGTTAAAGAAACTCATAATTTATAAGGGTTTGCCCCCCTCCATTGACCTATCAATACTTGGTGTAAGTCTGAAGTTTGATGAAATAAAATAAAAATAAAATACTTATGGCCTTAACGTCACGTGACAGATCAAGTGAGAACATGTGGTTTTTTCTTACACTCATGCAACTGAACTTAGGATATATTTTAAGCGCTTACGTACCTCAACGAAGAGGATCAAGTCATAACGTAGTTCTGGGGGAGTGAGTGATTATTTTTTTTGTTGTGCCGTAGACAATTTATATTCTTGCGGGCCAGGAGTGACATGCAGGTTAGGCTCGTACCTTAAAGAGCATAATCTTATTTCAATGGTAGTACCTCTTTAGTAATTTTGCATTAATAGGACCGATCCTTACGCCATCTGCATCAACAAGCTTGTAAGCACCATGTGAATATGCTTCTTGTACAACATATGGTCCATCCCACTTTGAGGTAATTTTACCCCCAGACTTGTGCGAAGTAACGATGGGTCTTCTTACTGCGAGAACTTGGTCTCCAACTGGGAAGCACCTCAAGCGAACCTTCTTATTAAAAGCACGAGATAGATGAGCTTGATTTCATTCAAGGTTTTGTTGGGCTTCTAGCCTCTTTTCATCAAGTGCTTCTAACTCAGCAAGACGTAGTCGAGCATTTTCTCTTCTTGAATAGCAAGCCTTAAGGAAGGTATTTGACGCTCAAGTGGCAGAACTGCTTCAACACCAAAAAAGAAGTGAATATGGTGTTGCTTGAGTTGGTGTGCGGTATGTTGTCCTATATGCCCAAAAAGCTTCTTCCATTCATTCATGCCAATCTCGTTCGGACTTGGAGACAACTTTCTTGAGAAGGTTACATAGAGTCTTATTGAATGCTTCATCAAGACCATTGGCGGCAACATGATACATAGAAGATTTACGCTTCTTGAAGCCAAAGAGATCACAAATCTTGTTCATTAACTTGTTATCAAATGGTTTGCCATTGTCCGTTATTATGTAGCGAGGGATTCCAAAGCGATAGATGATATTCACTCGGATAAAATTTGCAACATTCTCTTTCTTCACTTCTTTAAGAGCAACAACTTCATCCTATTTTGAGAAGTAATTTGTTGCAGCCAAGATGTACAAGTGTCCACTAGAAGATTTTGGTAGTGGTCCCACAACATCCAATCCCCAAGCGTCAAATGGCCAAGATGTGATAGTTGGGTGCAATACTTCGGGAGGCTGATGTATGAAATTCACATGAAATTGACAAGCATCGCACCTCCGAGCATAATCTAAGCAATCCTTTAAATCTTGCAGAGCTTGAATTGCTTCTTCCTCTCCCAAACATCGTAATAGTACACCCTCAAATGATCTTCTATATAATGTGTCCTTGTAGTAAAGGAAGCGTGGTGCATGACGACGAATGTCAGTCCTTCTCCTTGGATTTTCTGGAAGTATCCCATAACACATGTAGTCAATAATGGGTTGTCTCCAATCTTCCTTTGTGGCTTCAGAAACGGCGACGAGATGCTCAAGCTAATTTTCTATATATTCTTCCTCATTTGGCAGTGGTACTATCCATTTTTGACAAATAGTCACTTGTGTTTGATCATGAAGGGTTAGTGTTGAAGATAGGGCAGCCAATGCATCAACTTTCTTATTTTCCGTTCTACGCACAGGTTGGAGGGTTACATCTCCAAGCCATCCTATCAACTTTTGAGCATAATCATGATAAGGACACAATTCAGGCTTTTTCACCTCATAACTTCCCAAGAGTTGGTTGATCACCAACTGAGAGTCACCAAAGACTTGTAAATGTAATTGTTTCATGTCGATGGCCATCTCAAGTCCAAGTATCAACGCTTGGTATTCAACGACATTATTGGAGCAACATTGCTTCAAAGTAAAGGAGAATGGTAGAATCTCTTCTTGTGAAGTGATGAACACTACGCCACTGCCAGCTCCACCAGGATGTGTAGCCCCATCAAATACATTTTCTAAGGGGGTTGAATTTCAATAGACATCGCATCTTCATCAGGAAGCTCTCAGTTAACTCCCAATCATCAGGTATCAGATAGTCTTCCAAGAAATCCGCTAATGCTTGTCCCTTCATAGCTTTCTGAGGGATGTACACAATCTCAAACTGTTGGAATTGGAGGTACCATCTCGCTAGTCGGTCACTAAGGACAAGTTTTGATATAACAAACTTGATGGGATTTGATCTAGAAATAAGGTAGACAACATAAGCTTGAAAATAATGCTTCATCTTTTGAATTGAGAAGACAAGTGCCAAGCACAACTATTCAATTGGTGAATAGTTCAGCTCATTCGACGTCATCGTTCTACTTAAGTAATAAAGAGAGTTTTCTTTGCCTTCACTATTCTCTTGAGATAATAGGGCTCCTATAGATCTTTTTTGTGCCGCAATGTAAAGTATCAATGGCTTTCCAGGTATAGGGGCTGCCAAAACTGGAGGTTTCGCTAGATACGATTTGATACTTTTAAAGGCATCGCTACATGTTTGGTCCCAATTAAAATGAGCACCTCTCTTCATGAGATGACCAAATGGTTGGCATCTTCCCGCTAGATTTGAGATGAACCTCCTCAAGTAGGCTAGCTTTCCTTGGAGACTTTTTAACTCATGAATATTTCGAGGCTCATGCATCTTCGATATTGCATCAACTTTGGCTTGATCAATTTCATTTCCTCGATGTCTCACAATAAAGCCAAGGAACTTGCCAGAAGTAACTTCGAAGGCACATTTCAATGGATTCATCCTTAGTTGATATATTCGAAGCAACTCGAACACCATTCTTAAGTCTTTCAAATGATCACCCCTCTTTCTCAACTTTACCACCAAGTCATCAACATAACATTCAACATTTTTATGGAGCAAGTTATCAAAAATATTTTGCATAGTCCTTTGATATGTGGCACCAACATTTTTTAAACCAAATGGCATCACTTTGTAGCAATAAATACCCTTAGGTGTGGGAAAGGCGGTGAGTTCTTCATCCTTTGGTACCATGCAGATTTGATTATAGCCAGAAGAACTATCCGTGAACGACATCACCTCATAGCCAGTGGCGGCATCAATCATCAGCTCTGAAATGGGAAGAGGAAACTCATCTTTAGGGCATGTATTATTGAGATCTCTAAAGTCAACACAAACTCGAATTTGACCATTCTTCTTCCTCACAGGAACAATACTTGAAATCCAAGTAGGATATTTGACCTCACGAATAAAGCCTGCCTCAATGAGTTTATCAACCTCATTCTCTATCAATGGAACCAAGTATGACCTAAAATGTCTTTGAGCTTTCTTAATAGGACAATAACCATTTTTGACTGCCAACTGATGGACTGCCACTTTAGGATTCAAGCCAGACATTTCTTTATAACTCCAAGCGAAGACATCCCTATATTTTTTGAGTATGTTCATTTAAGCGATTTGTTCATCTACTTCTAGAAAGGCACTAAAGTAAGTTGGCCTTGGGTCTTCATTAGTGCCAAGGTTAACTTCCTTCAAAGGATCTATTGTGGTCTTTACTCCTTCTTCAAGTTCTGGTGGAGCATCTCAAGCATGTGAAGGCCTAGGCAATAGCCAACCGCCACCAATCCGCATTTCCATAAGAAGGGCAAGCAATAACCATATAACTTTTGAAGATGATGTCACTACTCCCAAAAAAAAGCCTTCCGTCTTTAATCAACTTGGAGAACCGACTACAAGAACTTCTGTGTCTGAGAGGTTAGTTCCATTGAAGAAAAACAAGAATCTAAGAAGTTATTTAAAAGTTACAACGCCTGCTTCACATTTGATTCAAAAGGATTTCAAAAGTTTGATTTCTTCTAGAATGAGGCGACAAGTGGAACTTGTGGTTTCATGTAAAGAGGAACTCAAGGCAAAGGCTCACACTGTGGTTTACACTTAGGAGCTCGAGAAAGATGAATAAAGTGTAGGCTCCTCATATCATGTTACAATCCAGAATGAACGCGATTCTTTGCCTCAAATGAAGATTGATGAAGAGTTTTGCCTAGTTGTATCTTCTGATGGGAGTTTCCCTAACGTTGATGGCTCATTAGGGTTGTATCCAGCCTTCACAAGTAACTTGTAAGCATTGGGATCAAAACCTTCTCTTGTGCGCTTTGTAGGGAGTTCTACATCTCGCACTTGATTTTGAGAGGTTGACTTTCCTGGCAGCTTCGAAGACAAGTTTATTGCATCGATTTGTCTGAAAGGAGGAGTTAGCCCTCTAAATACAATTTCTTGAAGGTTATATGATTGACCTTATTCTTTCTTCACTTTTGGCACATAGCGAAGTCCCGAAGTTAGCTTCTTGTTTGAAGACATGATCTTCCCTTTATTAAGAATTGGACAAAGTTCTTTAGTGTCAACTTTTACCTTTCTGAAAGCAACATCGATTCTTTTACTTGTGATCTTATCAGACTTAATTGATTTGACATCATTAGATTTTGTCCCTTTAACAACATAACCCTTCAAATAGAATTTTGCATCGGCAAAATGCGTCTCAACTTCGGTGAAAAGATTATCATCTGCAACTATGTTACTTTCAATCCCGCCTTCAAGATACTTCAAACATTGATAGTAAGAAGATGAGACATTTTATTCTCGTGTACCCAAGGCCTACCAAGAAGTATATTGTATAAAGTCTTTGCATCGATAACATGCATCTATGCTCTTGATCGCAAATCTTCCATGTGGATCTCTAATTTAATAGAGCCTATGGACCTTTGTCCCCCTTGATTGAATCCTTGTATCAACAAACGACTTTCACTAAGTTCTTCAGTCGTGATGCCGAGTTCCTTCAATGTGTGGATAGGCAGAATGTTGACTCCAGATCCTTCATCTATTAAGATTCTATTTATCTTCTTCTCTAGCACGTGACCCACCATATACAAAGGACGATTGTGTAGTGTTTCACGAAATAGAAGATCATTATCTGTAAATGTGATTTTTGTATCACATACATGTGCTTCTTGGGAAGAAGGTTCAATAGGTTTTTCAGAAGGTGAAAGAGACATCATTGATGAGATTTCCCTTGTTGCCTTTTCATCGTCAGTAGGAGACACTTTTGGTGAGGATTCACTCGTTGTTCCTTCTTTCTCAGTAGGAAGAACCTTTATTGTTTCTGCTTTATCAGCATTGAAACATGATGCCTTGACATTGTCTTTAGTAGACTTTGTGTCGAACGAACTTGGTAAGAATTCCTCTAGAGTCATAGGACGTTGGGGTTTTTGGTAATGATGCACTTTTACCTTTGTCCTCTTTGGGCGCTTGATTGATTTCTGCTTCTCTAATTTCTTCACCATTTTCCCTCTAATCAGCTACTCGGATGATTCTTTTCGTAAGCTTGACTTGTTGCGTCTTCGCCTAGTTACAAGAATCCAGCCTTCATCACCATCTATATCAACTTCCTGCTCCAATGACTCTTCTTCATACTTTTCAGATATATATATTTGGGCAGGATCGAGTGAGCCGAACGTGATAGAGAACTGGTTAGAACTAGCCTTCTCATCATCAAGGACAATTTTCTTTTCATTAACCAATCACGTCATTCTATCTTTGAAGATAAAACATTTTTCAAGAGAATGACTCACAAGTCTATGATACTTGCAATAATTTGGGTCATCAGCTTTTCCAGCTTCATCAGGTCGCTTCATTTCTGGCAAGTCAATGAGCTTTAACTCGAGCAACTCATCAAAAATCTCGAAAACGTCAAAATCCAAGAAGGGATAATATTTCTCTTGCATCTCCCTTAGTGTCGACTTTTTATTTGAACGTGCTTGGAAAGTTGTTCTCACATCTTGCTTTATGCCCTCATTCGTGGTTGAACTTCGCAGGCGACACATTAACATTCATGGATTCTTTGTTGTCACTTCTGGGCACAAATTTGCTCCACCTCTTGGGTTTCTGCTTGTCTCTTCCTTTGCGAGGATCATGGACAAAAGTCATATCTTTTCCAGAGGACATGCTCAACTCCATATCATGAGCGCGAGTAGCTAGATCTTCGAAGGATTTTGGTTTTATTCCTTGCAAGATGTAAAGAGGCTCCCAGTTCATTCCTTGGATACACATTTCGATTGCAGAAGCTTCACTAAGCCTATCGTTGCAATTTAGGCTTGCGTTCCTCCATCGATTTATGAAATCTATAACCAATTCATCCTTCTTTGGCGAGTATTCGTGAGTTCTACCATGCTCACCGTACGCCTCGTGCTATAGAAGTGATTGGGAAACTCGTGCTCTAGTTGCTCCCAACTATTAATAGAATTGGGCTCAAGATCCATATACCAATCAAAGGCATTTCCTTTTACAGAGCGGACAAACTGTTCGACAAGATGGTCTCCATAGGTTCCAACATTATTACATGTCTCCACAAAGTGTGCAATATGTTGTTTTGGATTTCCTTTACCCTCAAATTGTTGAAATTTGAGAGGTTGATAACTAGCAGGCATTTTGAAGTTATCAATTCTCGCAGTGTATGGCTTGGCATACATATGAGAAGACTTGGTGGAGACTTCATACTTATCTTTGATAGTGCCTTCAATAAACTCCTTCAAGCGATCGAGTGGGATCATTCCTTCAGAAGAAACTGGCATCTCATTAACAAGCGGTGCTTTCTTCGCAGGATCTCTGATCGCTTGAACTTCAACATCCTTTCCTGGCGCATGAATCGCTTCTCCATCCAAAAGTCCTTTCATCATATCCATCAACTTATCAATTCGAGACTCTTGGTGTTCTACATGCTTTGTCAATCCTTCAACCAACTTCGTCAGATTTGTGAGTTGTTCCTTAGGAGAGGAAGCAACAGTCACTATCGTTTGCATGCTCATTGGAGATGTAAGAGAGTAGCATGGATTGTCGTGTAAGTTAATCTTCAGCGGACTCACGTTACGCAATGCATGTGGAGATAATTCATTAGTTGAATCATAGTTCTCCCTTGTGGTAGAGTTCTTGGAACCAGATTGCTCAAGTAGAGCCAATGTCTTCTTGATCATTTCAGCAACACTGCTTCCTCCTTCTAAAGCATTTGTGGAGGAACTTGCTCCTTTTGGAGTCGAAGACCCAAAAACAAGAGCTGATTCGGACGACACTTGAAGTGTTTGTTGTCCTAGCGTAGCAACCTTGCTTCTCGTAATAGCTCCGAAACTTCCAAAGGTAACACCAAGAATGCCTTCAACTTCAATAGAGAACTTGGAGCTAGTGGGCATAGAGGCAGTTGATCGAGAGTTGTTCTTCATGGAAGTCATCTGGATATTCTTTGATGCTTGAAAAATTGAGATGAGAGGTAGAGATTATCCCACTGGGCGTGCCAAAATTTGTAGACAGTAAAATTCGCGCCAAGAAAACAATAATCAAGAACAGAAAAATATCGCAAAAATCATATTTATTATTTCAAGTGCGAGTGTTACAATCTCTATGATTCCTCTGAATTCGCCTTTTCAAATATAAATTCAAGGGCTTTAAAACTTGTTCTTGAATCTCTGATGAACTTGAACTTGAATTTTATCTTGATCTTGACTTTTACTTGAATTCAAGGGCTTCGAGCTTGTTCTTGAATCCGATGGTCTTGATTTTGATCGTTCTTGAACTTGAATGCTTGAATTCTTAAACTTGTAGCTTTATAGAGAATTTTATGGCGTTTGTACCACATATTTTCTCTAGCTTCTTGTTTAGAATTTTCTGTCCCTTTTCTGAATTATGAGGACCCCTATTTATAGTTTTAGAATAAAGGAGTTGTGATTGGAACAAGATTCCCTTCGGCCAATCAGATTTAAGTGACATGGCATATGGGCTTCATAGAGCGGGCTTGTCATTTTTGACACATGTCATGATCCTATTGGATTCTTTGTTTGACTTGGCATGCCACGTCATTTTCCATGTGGCACTAAAAAATTGGGCCTCTAGAATGAGATTAAATTTGACTTAGCCAATTGGGCTCATCTATTGTAGCTCAAATCAATTAAATTCATATTTATTGGAATTAAATAATTAGCCCAATTATATTAATCCATAATTTATTTGAAGTAATACATTTATGAATTTAATATAATCCGAATCATTTTATAAATGTATATTTAATAAATTTTAAATGATTACAATGGGAAATATATTTCATCCGCCCTATACTTAAAATAATATACTCACCTTAATGCTCAAATTAATAAAAAATAACTGTGAAGAAAGAAAAAATCCAAACTCTCTGGTCTACTCATGCTCCATGTCGTAGTCATCTCCATCAGACTAATCATTTGAGTCCTCTTGTACTACCTCCTTCTTTATGGGATGTTATCATTTATGGGCTCTTTAAAGTCTTGGCCTATGCAGTGTCGCTCCCCTATTTCGAACCAGCCGAAACAGTTCACAACATAATATTGTCGACACTTTGATTTTTGAAAAAATTGTTTTGTTTTTATTTTCGAGTCACCACCTAAATTTTAAGGAAAATATTAAGAAAATCATTTTTTAAATATGTAAATATAAATTCTGTTTTGATTTGCGAAATCAATGAGATTCTGAGTAAGGATTTTGGTTACTCAAGGGGAAGGTATTAAGAATCTCTCAAAGCCTATCCGAAGATAGTCCTTAAACTCAATTTAGAAAAATATAATTAGGAAAACTTGTTTATTTATTTTCTTTAAAATCAATGGTAAGTAAATTTTATTAGTTTAAGAAAAGAGTAAAATACAAGGTACGACATATATGTCTATCAAATAAAATTATTAGTAGTATGTTTATCATACGGTAAAAATAAATAAATAAATGTACTAAAAATGTATGACAATTTTATATGTTAAAAAATATATATTTGTCTTTTATAAATGTATCCAAAATAAATGTTGAGTTTAAAGGATATGAAGATTTGTCATTTTTTTTATATATAAAATTAAAGTGTAAAGGAAAATAAAATAAAACAAGATAGAATAGTAGTATGTGTGACTATGTATGATAGATAACTTTCAATAAAAATACATAAAATGGAGTTTCCAAACAAATAAATAAATAAAACAAATAGTAATAATACTTAATGTCAAAATACTATATGAAGTTTGCGATCTTAAATATATTTATTGCAAAGTATAGTATATTCATGTATGTTGTTTTTTAAAAAAGCGTTTATTATTTTATTTACATGTAGGGACAAATTGACGATAGATTAGATGTAGTAAAATAATATGTATATTTAAGTGTAGGGATTTATAACTTATAAAAGATAAATAAATAACAATCGTAAAAGGGATAGTAGATAAACATAAGGGATAAGGGTCTGAAAAATACCCCAACTTTGGTCAGATTTGCTGTTGCGATACTAAACTTTCATAAGGACCTATTACCTCCCTAGACTATTTAATACTGTATTTTTTTTACCCCTGAACTATTTAAAAATGTATTTTAAAGGTATATATGTGCCCACGTGGACACATTATTATTTATAATTTTGCATTATTTTTTATGTCCACGTGGGAAAATATATATGTTTAAAATACGGTATTAAGTAGTATAGGGAGGTAATAGGTCCTCATGAAAGTTTAGTATCGCAACAACAAATCCGACCAAAGTTGGGGTATTTTTCAGACCCTTATCCCTAAAAATAATATGTTATGTAGACAAAAATATAAAATTTATACCTTTATGTGTATGACCATATATATGTATGTACCTTGTATTATGAACCCGTTGACATATCTAAAATCTTGAAAATAGCATGTTAAGAGATTAAAATATTTTAGCAATATGTGATTTAAAAAATAGAGATAGTAATAATAGTAAATATAATTTCTTCATAAATGGGTTGTTATAAAGAATATAAAAATAGGCCTAACTATTGAGACGTATTCTATAGTTACATTTATTTTGTTAAAAAATAAATATATAAGCCTACTTCCCTAATTGTTTTCTTAAAAAGTATGTATGCCTAAAGGGAAATATCTTATCCATAAATATATTTTGAAAGGGTAATTGCTTTAGCCTTTAAAGTAGTTTCAAATTTATTTGGGAGTTTTAAATGATGAGTCTTTCTATCCCTTAAGATAAAGGCCTAAGAGAATGTTATAAATAAAACTTAAAATGTTAACCCCATTTCCAAAAATATTTTTTTTATCATTTGTTCTAAAAGTATTTCCACTAAATTCACCAACAAATAATATTAGCTCACATAAACAATCTTCAAAAAAAAAAAAAAAAGACAAGCGATTTAATATATCAAAATTTAAGAGTTATGTAGACATAAATAATGGTTAGTCAACAAATCAAAAATAATATAATCAAAATCGTAAAAGGGAAGACTAAAGAATGTTAGACTCCTATTTCACGAGACTCCGAGTATTGCGAGGATTCTAATTACCGTTGGCCTAATATTTTAGGCCACAACGAGTTCCAATGTAGAAACTCTAGCCCTCTGGTTATACATGAAACATAAGAAAAGAAATAAGGGATAAAAATTAGAAACTTAATTCCAGATGAGTGAAATAAATAATAAGTATTATGCTTCGAAAAAAAGGAATCAAAAGAAAGTTAGACAGTTATGTCTCATATATAGAACCAATAGTAGCATGCCAAGAGATGACGTCCTCAATTACAAACTAAATGTGTCTATACCCTCTCATGTATGCTTGGAAATAATATCATGTTTAAGTGTAATTTCAAGGGGGCAAAGTGATGCTATCTCTACATATTATGAAAACAGTAAAATTCTACCAGTCCTATTACTCCAAAAACATAAAAAATTTAGACATCAAACTGCGTTAAGCTTGTAAAATATTGTTAATGACATAATGGTCATTCATAGTATTAAATCTTGTAACTTCGATTCCTAGCTAGCTCTACTTCAAAATGTGCAATGATCATTCAAAGTTCAAACTAATACCTAAAAGTAAAGTTTGTTTACGTCAACTTAATGCTCATAGGATTAAAGCACAAAAATCTATAAATTTCAAAGACAACCAATTATACAGAAAGAAGGTCATATCTAGCATAACAAAATTGTTACTAGTTCATTTCACTTGTTAGTCAAAAGAGGAATACAAATGGCTCTAAACAAAGAAGAACATAAACATACTCCAACAAAGTAGAAATCTTAAATGGTGAACTATAAGTTGAACTAAGTTCACTCTAATCTGGAAAGAACTTCAACTAAGCAAAAGGTTTGAAATCAGTGACTGCAACATTCTGCTGCGAGTTATATAGATCACGATAATTGACCATGTAAGCATACAATCTGCCACAAATAGGTACACATAACAAAATGGTATTCAAACCATGTCTAAGAACTCATCAATGAAAATTATATCAGATTTCTATTAACTTAAAAATTGCAAAATTTAAGACATGCTAGTTAACATAAAAATGAATATTATTTTACCCGTATAAAAGTTTCTCTCAGAAAGCTCAATATTAGAACAATCCCTTGGAGATTTTGATTAAAAAATAATAATAAATAAATAAATAAATAAGAGAAACTAGGGACGATAGAATGATAAGGCAAAAATATATTCAACTGATTGCACATATCTAAGAACATAATAGCATACTAGTTTCGACTCGACAAGCTTCTTTAAAAGTAATCCCAGTACTTTGGTTTCCATACAACAAAACCATATTTCTTTTGATAGAACTCAATTCTAACAGAGCAAACACTAAATTTATAATCACCGTCCATTCAATAACCGGCTTTAAAACAAAGTATTCAGCTTAAATTTTGTTAACATATGAACATGAACCATATTTTTGAAACAACGGCCGCCTGTTGGGACAGACAACTGGAAGAAAATTTGAACACAAAGTTGAGAACTTTTAAACTTTTATTGTAACTAACATTCCAAATTTTTGAAAATTTAATGCAAATGAGGGCATTCTTTGACAAAACTATAGAGATTGAGACACACTACGAATCTGGAAAACTTAAACAAGAAGGAGACATCATGGCGTAGAGCAACACGTAGTTATGGACCTCTAAAAAAAGCTATGGCAGGGACTAACAGATCAACACGACATCTGATTTATGGGATTTTCAGAATAGGTAGAAGGATCAGAAGCCATTTAGATACAACAATGAGATATGTGAATAGAGAAAATCAAGTAGTTACACCTAGAAGATAATGAGATAATTCCACATACAACTATCATATTAGTTAGTTTCTGCAACTCCTACGCCTATTTAAAATGATGCCGACAGTAGCAAGCCAAGTGAACCCAAACGACTTCTAGTCTTTTGCCTAATGTGAAACTCAAACATGGATAATGAAGAACAAAACCCAACTAGGCTAGAATTTTTGGAAGAATTAGATTATGGAACTCAAATAGGTAGACCAAACGTGCAAAGAACATGACAATTGAATCCAAACTATCGAGAAGCTGACAATTAGGCAACATGAGTAAGGTATACCTCTGTAAACAAATATTAAACAACCAAATATGTCGTTACCAAGATGCTACAACCAACAAACCCAATACAATTATTCAATATTTACTCATAACAACAACAGACACTCGGTCGGTAGAGGATCACCATACATTCAAACAGTAAGACTGTGGAGAACTACGAAAAATATCCAGATGAATACAAAATGATGGAAGAGAAAAAAAAATCTAAAGAGCAAGACAATATTTACATTTAGAGAAACAAAAACACACACATAATCAGATTGGTAAATCAACAGTCCCCTCATTGACACTAATCTTTACTAACATTTTTTATACCAGAACGAATTCAGATGGGCAAAATTGAGATAACGACATAAACTACATTCTTATATCCAGAAAATGAAAACAAAATGTAAGACGAGGGTGATTACTGACCTTGTGTAGAGTAGCAAAGAAGAGCTTCGACGTCAAGAATTCGACTTAAAACTTTCTCGAACTTGAGGTTGAAACTGAAAAGGGAAGGATAAGGAGACAAGCGATTTTAAACTCTAAAGCTTTGTGCTAACCTTTTGTTTCTTGCGGACACTCTCTGTTTGTTATTGCATCTTTTCATTTTTGATGGATTTTTCAGTCGATTCTTCAATTTTCTCACTTGTTTTTCTCACTATTTTTTTTGGATCATTTCTTCTCTGTTTTCAGAAGGAATCAAATGGCTCCTTTTATAGCCAAATCGTAACCTCTATTGGCCTCAAGAATTCAAATTTTGAATTCTTGGAAAGCCAAAGCGGAAGGACTAATGATGAAGGGGATGAAAAATCATCTCGAATCGTCTTGGATTAATATGGCATTTTTCGGTGGTCCAGAGCTGTTCTTTTGACAAGGAGATGGGGATCACGTGGGGTGGTGATGGGAGAGGACATTCTGGCATCTATGGAGAAAGCTAGCTAGCGAGTAGTCTGAGAGAGAAGGTGGGCGGCGTGATGGGCAACGATGGGAGAGAATGGAGCAAACGAGTTCTTGGCGTCTGGAAAGGTGAAGAGACGCATTGATTTTTCAAGGCTACGAGGCGCGCTTCTGGGAAAAAGAGTATAGGGCGGTGGTAGGGGAGAAGAACGTGATGTCTGGAAAATAGAGTAAGGGTAGCGTATGAGTCTATGTTGAAAAGTCTTTGGTTTGATCTAGGCCGTTTGATCGAATGGTTAATAAAAATCAACGGTTAAAAAAGATTAATAATATATATATATAAATTAATAAAATATGAATTAATTAAAGCCATTGGATTAAATCGGATGGTTATGATTTAAGTTGAAAAGCACAATCCATGTGCTTCCTACGTGGCACACACGGATTGACTGAATTAAAAAAGACTTGGATTGCCAATTTTTTTACTCAAATTAGGTCCATTTAAGTTGTAACCTCTTCTTTATTAAATAGCCCTAATTTATTAAATTAAAAACAATTATTTTGCCAGACTAGCTTATTTTATAAACTTAGTCATTCTAAAAATATAATTAATATAAATTAGTAACTCATTAATTAATTAAGCTTCCCTAAACAAAATGCCGACAAATATTTATCGCAATAATAGAAATTGTATTTAATTAGAAAAACCGAGTTAACCCTAAGAAAAAATATTTATTTGACTTGAAAATTCAAAAAATGAGAAGTAAGTAGTAATATTTATATAATATATTTAATTTTTTTTTATAAGACATAACATTTATGAAATAAATGTTTCAAATAAAATAAATAATTAAAAATCTTTTTGTGTTCCTGCAAAAATTTCATAACATATATAGTATGATTATTATTATTAGATTATTATTAGTTAAATGTGAAGAGCCAAAATTGGATGTCAACAGCTTGCCCCTTTCTTTGTCCATGGAAGAGAGTAAAGAAGACGTGGACAAAGAAATATTGACACAATCCAATTTTAGGCGACCCACCAAAATACACTTTGAGCAATAACTTGGCAAGAATGTTTATGAAGTTATTGCCAAACTCTAGCTTCCGAGCTGCCTACATATCTCATGTTTCATGAGAAATCAGGCCACATGTAGTTCGAGAGTGTAGGAACACAACAAATTTTTATTAAAAATTTTCCCCAGTATCGAATTATGGTAATACTTAAATCTTTTGGTGGTGAGGTATGAAGAGATTAGCACGAATAGAAGGACGAGATATAGTTCTAATAAAACGTGAATGAGAAATGCTCTGTAGCAATTTCTACTGAAGACCTATGGTAGAGGGATGAATTTTCAAAATGAAACCCAGTGTCGAGTTATAATAAACTGAGACATGAAAGATCTATAAGTAAGATTTAAATCTGAACTTCTGAAAATCGAGTCGATTTTAGTTTTGAAAGTGAATCCTTGACGTAGCTAGTGATGCTTGACATTGCACTAACTTGCCCCAGTTTGCTGCTTAGAGGGAGTTCCTCGTTGTAATGCGTTGTCCTGCAAAACATGTAAAAAGGTGAAAAGTACCTGTTGCGGTTAAAAAGAATTTATAAATTGAAATAGTAATGTAAAGAGTAGAGTGTAGATGTTCAAACGATTGTTGATGTCTCATTTCTGTGTTGTGAATGTGATATAGGTAAAGTAACTTGTAATGTAGAGGCCCTCGACTAGCGGGGCTGTTGTAATGTAAAAAGCTGCATCTGACTGTGTAGAGCTTCTAATGTAGAGGCCCTCGACTGGCAAGGCTGTTGTAATGTAAAAGCATGTGTCTGACTGTGTAAAACTTGTAATGTAACACTTGATTGTTGGAGTATGACAGTGTCACTGAGCTTGCATGCCCCCGGTCGGTGGAGCTTCGGTGACGTCACTACGATGTTAGTCTCCGATTAGCGGAGTGTTGCTTCTTTTGCTTATATATAGGCTCCGATTGGCGGAATTAGATTGATGTTTTCTGTGTACAGCCTCCGGTTGGTGGAGTTTGACGATGTTTGCTATGTACAGCCTCCGATTGGAGGAGTTTGAGTGACATTTGCTATGTACAGCCTACCGTTGGCGGAGTTTGACGATGTTTTCTATGTACAGTCTCCAATTGGTGGAGTTATTTTGATAGAAAGCTAACTATTCTATTTTTCGACGAGGGGCCCCTCTCTTTAGTATTTGGTCTGGATCTTGAGCGTACTGGCAAAAATGAAATGTTCTTAGATATAAGATGCAAGTTGAAGTACATTCGGGAAATAAAGTAGGGAAAAAGTATTTTTGCTCATAATTGTGAGAAGTCGAGTGGCGTTTCTGGTCATGCCCTGAGACTTGATGTTATTTTCCTTGATTCATGTGTTCCTGCACTTAAAGAAAATTTTAGTTTGGGAGGGGGTGTTGATTTGTTTCGACTCGCAGACTGAAGCCTTGTCACTGGAATCCTTCGACTTCTTCTTAGCCTGTATGTAGTTTCTTAACCTAGAGACTAAGTAGGTGGAAGATTAGAAAAAATATTTTTGAAAAAAATTAGCTTGTTTTTTCTAGAAAATAAGTATACTACGTATATATTAGGTATATATATATAGTAATTCTCCAATATTTTTAGATTATGACATTCCGAAGTCCATAGAGCTTTCCAGTTTGTTGACTATATCCAACATAGTCTTCTCGCTTTTAGCCTCATGGTGAAGCTTCCCTAGCTCATTTGCAAACATTGCGACGATCGAGATTCTTCAGATTTTGAGGTTACGCTAACTATGAGGAAGTGCTTCTTAAGGGTAAGAAAAAAATGGAAATTATGCAGAGAATTGATCTAGCCTGACTCAGGCTGCCTACGTATCCCCAAAATAGGAATCAGATTATAACGTAGTTCGAATACAAGTGCGAGAAATAGAAGTATGTAATGCAGTGACCGAGCTTGATTCAAGCTGCCTACGTATCCAAATGGAATCATGTCGTAATGTAGTTCAAATACAATACGAAAGTGAAAAATATGAAATGGAATGACCGGGCTAGACTCAGGTTGCCTACGTATCCAAGTGGAATCAGGTCAGGACGTAGTTTAGATTACATTAAGGATGAAAAAAAGAATATGCAATGGAAAAGTAAGAATATGTAATGCAATGATGGGGCCTGACTTAGGCTTCCTACGTATCCAAGCATAATCAGGTCAGGACGTAGTTCAGATTCAAACGGAAAGTGAAAAATATGAAATGCAAGGGCCCGAATCCGACATGGATTTCCTACGTATCCCACTGAGGGAATTCAGGTCGAGCGTAGTTCTAAATACATGGAAATGATGATTTTGGGTTTTCTAAGGGAGATCGGATCTGATGTGGGTTGCCTATATACCCCGCCGTGGGAAGTCAGGTCTAGACGTAGTTCTGTTACATCGAAAAATGCAAAAGTACCAGAAATAATCGCTAATCTTGAGGTCTTCAGATGTAGTATTTCTTGATGGCGTCTGAATTGATTGGCTTTGTGCTCACTCTGCCGTCCATTTCTGCTAAGATTACCGCTCCTCCAGAGAGTACTCTACGAACCATGTAGGGTCTTTGCCAATTTGGTGCAAATTTCCCTTTGGCTTCTCCTTGGTGATGAAAGATCTTTTTCAATACTAGTTTCCCTAGTGTGAACTGTCGAGGTTTGACTTTCTTGTTGAATGCTTTGGTCATTCTGTTCTTTTAGAGTTGTTCATGACAAACCGCGCCCATCCTCTTTTCATCGATGAACATCAATAGTTCATGCCTGTTACGTATCCATTCTTCATCGTCCAGACCAACCTCTTGGATAATCCTTAAAGATGGTATTTCCGCCTCGGCTGGTATTACTGCCTTCGAACCATAAACTAACATATAAGCAGGTTCCCCAGTTGACGTTCTGATTGTGGTGCCATAACCGAGCAAAGCATATGGTAGCTTCTCATGCCATTGTCTATGACTGCTCACTATTTTCCTTAAAATCTTCTTGATAGTCTTATATGCAGTCTTAACTGCCCCATTCATCCGTGGGAGGTAAACCGTGGAATTTCGATGAGCAATCTTGAACCTTTCACAAGTTTCCTTCATAAGATCGATGTTGAGGTTGGCCGGATTATCTGTTATGATTGATTATGGAATTCCAAACTGACAAACTATGTTATTGCGAACAAAGTCTGCCACCACCTCCTAGTCACTACCTTGTATGTCGAAGCTTCGACCCATTTTGTGCAATAATCGATAACCACCAGGATGAAACGATGTCCATTTGACGCGAGAGGCTCTATGGGTCCAATAACATCCATGCCCCAAGCGGCAAATGGCCAAGGGGAACCTATCACATTGAGCTCATTCGATGGAACCCATATAAAATCTCCATGCACTTGACACTGATGACACTTTTACACATACCGGATGCTATCTCTCTCCATGGTCATCCAAAAATATCCGGCTCTTAGAATCTTCTTTGCCAAAGTGAACCCATTCATGTGAGGTCCACATGTTCCTGCATGTATTTCTTCCAAAAGCCTTGTCGCTTCTGCAGAGTCGACACACCTCAGCAATCCTAAATCCCAAGTTCTTCTATATAGGATTTCTCCGTTAAGGAAGAAATGATTGGCCATCCTCTTCAAAGTCCGTTTCTGCTTGCTTGTAGAATTTTCAGGATATTCCTGTGCTTCTATCAATCTTCTGATGTCATAGTACCAGGGTTTTCCATCCTGATCCTCATCTAAATGAAAACAGTATGCATGTTGATCATGTATCTCTATATCAATAGGGTCGATGTAATTCTTGTCTGGATGTTGAATCATCGAGGACAATGTTACCAAAGTATTGGCAAACTCATTTTGAGCTCGAGGGACATGCTTGAACTCAATCCTTGTGAATCTCCTACTCAACTCTTTTATGTATTGCAAATAAGGAAGGATCTTGACATTCTTTGTGGTCCATTCTCCTAGCACTTGATGAACCAACAAGTCGGAGTCTCCTATCATCAATAGTTCTTTGATATTCATGTATATGGCCATTCTGAGTCTGAGAATACAAGCTTCAGATTCTGCCATGTTGTTGGTACAATAAAACCTGATCTTGGCTGAGATCGGGTAATACTGACCTGTTTCTGAAATTAAAACTGCTCCTATTCCAACTCCAATAAAGTTGGATGCTCCATCAAAGAACATTCTCCATCCATCATATGACTCTGATATGTCCTCTCCTACAAACAAAACTTCTTCATCAGGGAAGTAGGTCGTGAGTGGCTTGTAATCCTGGTCCATCGGGTTTTCTGTGAGGTGATCAGCCAGGGCTTGTGTAACACCCCGACTTTTCAAAACATCTAAATTAACTCGTATCTCCGTAGAAAGACAAGGAGGGTGAGTAATAAATTAAGAATGATGTGGTATGTCATATTTTAAGTGTTCAAGGTTTGTATCTCAAGTTTTGAAG
The DNA here is from genome assembly GCF_900185275.1 of Solanum verrucosum. Classification (NCBI taxonomy): domain Eukaryota; kingdom Viridiplantae; phylum Streptophyta; class Magnoliopsida; order Solanales; family Solanaceae; genus Solanum; species Solanum verrucosum. The sequence continues at coordinate 3,096,340 of NW_026020045.1, forward strand.
TTAGGTAAGTGGCAAAATAAAAGTAGGCGAAAGTTATCGTAATTTCCTTTTTAGAGATTTCTCTAAAATTTCGGTCAAATGTCTTGGATGATTTCTCCCAATATATAAAGATTTAGAAGGACTTTCACCCGTTAAATCGAAGGTCTACGAGTCTAGTTTGCAATGCACAAAACTCCGTATCCAACCGACATCGGAGTAAAAAGTTATGAGGGTTTTACTACGGACTGCCGGGGAAGAATCCGGGTTGGGTAAAAAATGTGGTATATCGGCTTAATCAACGTTTTAAGCCATGAAAACATTTCTTTTCACTTCCAAACTAGAAAGAAAGCTTAAGAGATGGTTCCTATGGAGGGAGTTCTTGCATGATGAAGTTATTGGTGTTTCTTCAAGGTTTACACTTGGTTAACTAAGGTGCATTTCAGCTGTGTATATATAGTGATTGTGAAGCTTAGGACATAAGGAATAACTTTCGTGAAGGAACTACGGTCTTTCAAGCGTTCATTGGAAAGGTACGTTAAGGCTATTCCCTACTTACGACATGTTTCCTTAAAGCTTACTAGCAATGTAATTGGGTTGTTATCCTTGTTACACTTGTAGCCATTATTGTTAATTGTTGGCTGCTTGAGTTGATATAATCCTCCCTTGTCGGGATTCTTATTCAGTTAGTAGTGTCCCTATGTTGGACCCGACTTAGAGGCTATTTGTATAGGTTGGTTATAACTAAATTATTGTTTCCCTTGGGGCTATTGTGGTTAGCTGTAGGAATATGATCTATGCCTAGAAGTGCTATGTTCTGCCTACAGGGCTCTATGGATGCCTAAAAGGGTTATGAGTTGCCTACGGGGCTATATTGATCCCTAGAAGGGCCATGAGTTAACTACATGGCTATATTGACGCCTAAGAAGACTATGTGCTTCCTACAAGGCCATGTTACTGTCTAAAAGGTCTATGAGTTGTCTATAAGCTATGTTGATGCCTAAGAGAGCTATGTCCTGCCTACGGGGCAATATTAATGCCTAAGAGGGCTATGTGACTACCTACGAGGCTAGGGGACTATCGATAGGAGTATATAGGCTGATTGGCACCTTCCGGGCTTATGAGGGCCTAAGTAGGTGGTCTTGTGTGCTGTTTATACCTACCGATCTTATGGGGGCTTGGTTAGGTTGTTGTTTTATTATTTTGATAAGTTTAGATTTTGGAGCAGGTCAGTACACTTATCTTATCCTTGATTTATTTATCAGATTATTCCAGTAAATCAGGATACCTCCTCATAGTCTATTGCCTTTCATACACTGTACATTATTTCGTACTGACACCCCATTGCCTGGGGGCACTGCATTCATGCATGTAGGTCCTGACAAATGACCGAGTAGATCTTCTCAGCATCAAGATTGACTTTAATCCGGTTGGCTAGCCCTTTTCCTCCGGAGCTGCCAGAGTTGGGAGGTTTGTTACCTTTTATTGTATATATCTTTATGGATAGGATGGGGCCCTGCCCCGCTAATCTTTACTACTCTTAGAGGCTTGCAGACTAGTGTGTGGGGTGTATATCTACGTTATGGCCATACTAGCCTATGTTGTTGGTTTGCTGAAGCTTGTGAGTTGTTTGATGTATTGTATTGATATATATACCTGTTTTTAGTTTGGGTATAGATATCATGGTGGCCTCGACGACCCAATCAGGACTTCTGTGCTAGTTGGTTATTTATTTATATGATCTCCTGTGATTAGCTGTTTCTTTTATAGATCAGTTGACAGGGGCCTTGCTGGCCGAGGGCCTAGTTTCAAGTCGAAATATACTTGTTTGTTTTCTTGATTGCGTGTGGCTACCATGTGCTAGTAGCAAATGGTTCAACAGGATCGACTCGGGCCTGAGTTTTGGCATTAGGATCCAGTTGTGCTCCTCGAGTTTCAGGTGTGACAAACTTGGTATCGGAGCAACGTCGTATCCTAGGGAGTCTGCAAGCCATGTCTAGTAGAGTCTTGTTTATAAATGTGTTGTGCACCACATCCGATAAGCAAGACGCTACCGGGCATGTTAGAATGATTATCCTTCTTTTGCTCACCTCGTGCTATAGAGCGGTGTTTTAAGGGTTGAGGATTCCGACTTATAATTGATAGTTGTATGCAGATAGAGATGACTGACACTAGACAGACCACAACTAGCCAGGGGTTAGATACAACTGCATGCGAGGGTACCGACAAGGTACCACAGGTGGAGGTTGCCCATTGTGAGACCCAGGGGGAGACATCTTCTCATCCCACTATAGCTTCTCCACCGCTTCATGAGCCTCCGAGGGCTATAGGACTTCCGGCTCTACCAGCAGTACCACCTCTAGTTTCTCATATTCCATTTGATCAGGATTTCAAGAGTGCAGTATATATGTTAGCACAGTTAGTAGCTGCATAGTGCCAACCAGTTGCGCCAGTTGTTGCCAGACCTTCTGAAGGGCCTGAAAGTTCGAGAGTTTGTGAATTTCTTGCCTTGAATCCTCAACAGTTTACAGGGACAGATCGCAGAGAAGACCCTCAACACTTCATTGATCAGGTTCATAGGATCTTAAGAGTCATGCATGCCTCAGCGCCTGAGTCAGTTGAGTTAGTAGCATTTTGATTGCGCGATGTTACAGTATTGTGGTACGAGAATTGGGAGAGATCTAGAGGAAAAGATGCATCCCTACCCACTTGGGATAACTTTACAGAAGCTTTCATAGATCACTATTTACCTCGAGAGATTAGGGATGGTCAAGTGGACCAACTTCTGAACCTCCGACAGGGCAGCATGAATGTCCGAGAGTACAGGATGGGATTTGATTCATTGGCTAGATATGCAACAACATTTATTGATACGATGTATGAAAGGGTGCGTAGATTTGTGGGAGGGCTCGACTCAGACTATATCGATGCTTGTTCTACCGCTGCACTAAATGATAATTTGGATATCTCGCGAATTCAGGCCTTTGCACAAGGCATAGAGGATTACCAACATCTCAGTATATGAGTGAGAGGGTCAAGAGAAAGAGACAGAAGAGGGCTAGGCCCACTGGTTCACAGGGAGATTTTTAGGGTGGTCCCAGACCCCGATATTCTATTAGGCCACTTAGACCTCCACCACAATAGTTCTAGGATAGCAGATTTGATCGTCAGGAACAGTCAGGCCAAGGTAAGGGTTCACGAGCATGAGGCTTGCAGCAGCAGAGGGGTTCAGGCTAGGCTAGGGCAGCCCAACTGCATTGCGCTACTTGCGGTAGGATGCATTTCGAGAGGTGCAGACAGGGTTCCACAAGTTGTTATTCTTGTGGACAGGAAGGGCATGGGTGGAGAAACTGCCTACCATAGGTAAGGGTGGTATAGGTCAGTCAACCAGGTCAGCAGTAGGTTCTTCCTCATCACCATAGTCTATATGGCGTGGAACCCAGACTTCAACATGTAGAGGTAGAGGCGGAGGCAGAAAGGGAGCATCTATTTTTGGTAGTGGACAAAACTGTACATATTCATTAACCGGCGGACAGGACTCAGAGTCATCACCAGATGTTGTGACAGGTACATTGATTATTTGCTCCTATTGTGTTTATGCTTTGATAGATCCTGAATCTACTCTATCTTATGTTACTCTATTTATTGCGGGGAAGTTATGTATAGTAGCAGAGTCATTCGATCGACCCTTTATTGTATCTACAGTAGTTGGTGAGTCTATTATTGCCAGGAGAGTCTATCGAGGTTGCACAGTACAAATTATTGACCGTCAAACCTCAGTAGATCTCGTAGAGTTAGAGACGGTCGATTTTGACGTCATTATGGGTATGGACTGGTTAGCATCTTGTTATGCTAATGTTGAGTGCGGGAAAAAGATTGTTAGATTCTACTTTCCAGGAGAGGCAGTTCGGGAATGGAAAGGCGATACAATGACGCCGAAAGGTAGGTCTATTTCCTATCTTAAGGCGAGGAGGATAATTACTAAGGGTTGTATTTATCATCTTGTTCACGTTCTTGATATAGATGTGAAACCACCAACTCTCAGTTTATTCTGGTAGTTAATGAGTTTCTAGATGTATTTCCATATGAGCTCCCAAGTATCCCTCCAGAACGGGAAATTGATTTTGCTATCGATATGCTACCAAGTACACAACCCATATTTATCCCTCCTTATAGAATGGCTCATGTGAGCTAAAGGAGTTGAAGGATCAGCTGAAAGACTTGCTGGATAAAGGCTTTATTAGGCCTAGTGCTTCATCATGGGGTGGGCCAGTGTTGTTCGTAAGGAAGAAAGATTGCTCACTAAGAATGTGTATCGATTACCGACAGCTGAATAAGACAACTATAAAGAATAAGTATCCCCTTCTGAGGATAGATGACTTGTTTGATCAGTTATAAGGTGCTAAGTGTTTCTCAAAGATTGATTTAAGATCAAGGTATCGCCAGATACGTGTTCGGGAGAAAGACATCTTTTAGAACCAAATATGGACACTTTGAGTTCTTGATAATGTCTTTTGGATTAACGAATGCCCCAGCAAGCTTCATGGACCTGATGAATAGTATATTCAGGCCGTATCTAGACATGTTTGTGATTGTATTTACTAATGATATTTTGGTGTATTCACGTTCAAAAGTTGAGCATGCAAATCATCTGCGAGCAATCCTTCAGGCTCTTCGAGACCGAGAACTTTATACAAAGTTTTCTAAGTGTGAGTTATGGTTGGACTCTGTAGCTTTCTTAGGCCATATTGTATCAGATGCAAGCATTGTGGTTGATACACAAAAGATTGAGACCGTAAAGACTTGGCCCAGACCCATGACTCCGATTGAGGTTCGTAGTTTCTTAGGGTTAGCTGGGTACTACAGAAGGTTTGTAGAGGGGTTTTCTTCAATTTCAGCCCCATTAACGAAGCTGACTCAAAAAACAGCTAAGTTCCAGTGGACTGAGGCTTGCGAGCATAGTTTCCAGGAGCTAAAGGACAGGTTGACATCAACACCAGTTCTTGCATTGTCAGAGGGTTCAGAAGGCTATGCGGTGTATTGTGATGATTCTGGTGTTGGGTTGGGATGTGTTCTAATGCAACATGGTAAGGTTATCACATATGTTTCAAGGTAGTTGAGAAAGCATGAGAAAAACTATCTGACCCACGATTTAGAGTTGGCAACAGTTGTGCATGCGTTAAAGATCTGGAGACACTATTTGTATGGCGTTCATGTTGACATTTTCACAGATCATAAAAGGCTTCAATATATCTTTAGACAGAAGGAGTTAAATCTGCGACAACGTCGATGGCTTGAGTTACTGAAAGACAACGATGTGGACATTTTATATCATTCAGGAAAGGTGAATATGGTAGCTCATGCCCTTAGTCGAAGATCTATGGGTAGTTTATCATATTTAGGTGTTTAGAAGCGTGAGCTAGCGCGAGATCTTCATCAATTAGCTAGATTGGGAGTCAAATTGTTAGAGGTAGAAGATAGTGGGGTAACAATTCAGGACACAACCGTATCATCTCTAGTTGTAGAAGTAAAATCACGGCAACAAGAGGATCCTAGCTTAGAGCAGCTCAGAGCCAAGGCTCAGAATCAACAGACTTTAGCATCTGATATAGAAAGAGATGGAGTCCTTAGATATAGTAGTCGATTGTGTGTTTCAAATGTTGCAGGGCTTCCACATCGGATTATGGAAGAGGCACATCATTCCCGTAATTCTATTCACCCTGGTTCGACGAAGATGTACCATGATATTAAGGAGATCTATTGGTGGCACGGGATGAAGAAGGACGTTCCTAAGTTTGTGGCACAGTGTCCTAACTACCAACAGGTGAAGGTTGAGTACCAAAAGCCCGCTGGGCTAGTTCAGGAGATAGGCATTCCTTTGTGGAAGTGGGAAGCAATTAATATGGATTTTATTATAGGGTTACCTCGATCGCTTGCAAGTTTGACTATATTTGGGTAATTATTGATAGACTAACAAAATCAGCCCACTTCTTACCAGTCAGGGCTACTTTTACGGCCGAAGACTATGCATGGCTCAATATTAGAGAGATTGTTAGGATACACGGTGTCCCAGCATCTATTATCTCTGATAGAGGAGCACAATTCATTGCCAACTTCTGAAAGTCCTTCCAGAAAGGACTGGGGACACAGGTTAATCTTAGTACAACCTTTCACCCTCAGACTGATGGTCAGGCTGAGCGCATAATTTTGACTCTCGAGGATATGTTACGGGCGTGCGTGCTAAACTTGAAGGGAAGTTGGGATGAACACTTGCCTCTTATTGAGTTCACATACAATAATAGCTATCATTCCAGTATCAGGATGGCACCTTATGAGGCTTTGTATGGGAAAAACTGTAGATCCCTTATTCGATGGTTCGATGTAGGTGAGTCAGGGTTGATTGGACCTGACTTAGTACAACAAAGAGTAGAGTAGGTCAAGCTCATACGGGAGAGGTTGCTAACATCTCAAAGCCGACAGAAGTCATACTCAGATGTTTGACGAAGTGACTTAGAGTTTTGCATCGATAACTGGGTATTCTTAAAAGTCTCGCCTATGAAGGGGGTTATGAGATTTGGGAAAAAAGGCAAGCTTAGTCCAAGATTCATTGGGCCATACCGGATCCTTCGGAGGGTAGGAAGAATAACTTATGAGTTAGAATTGCCTTCGGGGATAGAATCTGTTCATCAAGTTTTCCATGTATCTATGCTAAGGAGGTGCGTAGGAGACCCTTCTCGGGTTGTCCCAGTTAAGGATGTTCAGATCACAAAGGATTTGTCCTATGAGGAAACTCCAGTTGCCATATTAGATCGGTAGGTCCGTAAATTAAGGACCAAAGAGGTGGCTTCGGTTAAAGTATTGTGGAGAAACAAGAATAGAGAAGAGGTGACCTGGGAAGCTGAGGATGGCATGAGGTCCAAATTTCCTCACTTGTTTCATACCCTAGGGTGATGGTATATTAGTTTATATTGGTGCAGTGAGGTAAGATACCTATATGATTTTTTTATATTGTTGCTTATTGTTATTTTTGTTGTCGTTGTGTATTTGCTCGCACTGATTGCGGAGCTACAGTGCTTAGCAATTTATATCATCATGTGAGACGCCTAGGTTAGACTTTTTGCATTTTAGGTTCCTGGATAGTGACAATGCCAAAGGATACTCTGCCTAAATGTTGGAAACAACTAAGGACTTAACCGTGTGACTCAGATTTTTTTTTCATTCGAGGACGAATGTTTCTAAGGGGGGAAGGATGTAACACCCCAACTTTTCAAAACGTCTAAATTAAATCGTATCTTCGTGGAAAGACAAGGAGGGTGAGTAATAAATTAAAAATGATGTGGTATGTCATATTTTAAGTGTTCAAGGGTTGTATCTCAAGTTTTGAAGTTAGGTAAGTGGCAAAATAAAAGTTGGCGAAAGTTATCGTAAGTTCCTTTTGAAAGATTTCTCTAAAATTTGGGTCAAATGTCTTGGATGTTTTCTCCAAATATATAAAGAGTTATAAGACCTATCACCCATTAAATCGAATGCCTGCGAGTCTAATTTGCAACACACAAAATCCCGTATCCAACCGACATCAGAGTAAAAAGTTATGAGGGTTTTACTATGGACTACCGGGGTAGAATCCAGATCAGGTAAAAAATGTGGTATGTCAGCTTACTCAACGTTTTAAGCCATGAAAACATTTCTTTTCACTTCCAAACCAGAAACAATGCTTAAGAGATGGTTCCTATGGAGTTCTTGCATGATGAAGTTATTGGTGTTTCTTCAAGGTTTACACTTGGTTAACTAAGGTTGTTTCAACTGTGTATATATAGTGATTGTGAAGGTTAGGACATAAGGAACAACTTTCGTGAAGGAACTACGGTTTTTCGAGCGTTCATTGGAAAGGCATGTTAAGCTATTCCCTACTTACGACATGTTTCCTTAAAGCTTAGGAGCAATGTAATTGGGTTGTTATCCTTGTTACACTTGTAGCCATTATTGTTGATTATTGGCTGCTCGAGTAGATATAATCCTCCCTTGTTTGGATTCTTATTCAGTTAGTAGCGTCCCTATGTTGGACACGACTTAGAGGCTATTTGTATAGGTTTCTTATAACTAAATAGCTCACTTTTAGCGATTGGATTGTTATTGTTGCCCTTGGGGCTATTGTGGTTAGCTGCAGGAATGTGATCTATGCCTAGAAGGGCTATGTTCTGCCTACAGGGCTCTATGGATGCATAAAAGGGCTATGAGTTGTCTACGGGGCTATACTGATGCCTAGAAGGGCTATGAGTTGCCTACATGACTATATTGATGCATAAGAAGGCTATGTGCTTCCTACATGGCCATTTTGTTGCCTAAGAGGGCTATGAGTTGTCTATAAGCTATATTGATGCCTAAGAGAGCTATGTGCTGCCTACAGGGCAATATTAATGGCTAAGAGGGCTATGTGACTCCCTACGGGCGTAGGGGACTATCGATAGGGGTATATAGGTTGATTGGCACCTTCCGTGCTTATGAGGACTTGAGTATGTGGTCTTGTGTGCTGTTTGTACCTGCCGAGCTTATGGGGGGCTTGGTTAGGTTGTTGTTTTATTATTTTTGATAAGTTTAGATTTAGGAGTAGGTCATCACACTTATCTTATCCTTGATTTATTTATCAGATTATTTTAGTATATCAGGATACCTCCTCATAGCCTATTGCCTTTCATACTCTGTACATTATTTCGTGTTGATCTCCATTGCCTGGGGGAGCTGCATTAATGCATGCAGGTCCTGACAGACGACCGAGTAGACCTCCTCAGCAGGATTGACTTTTATTTGGTTGGCTAGCCCCTTTCCTCTGGACACTACAAGAAAAATGACCTTTAGCAAAAGGAAATACCGTCGCTATAAGTCCAAATCCAGTCGTTAAAGGTCTATAATGACCGGTCAAAAATTGGTTGTCACCGGTCGTTAAAAGCTCTGTCGTTAAAGGTTAATGACCGAATTGCATGTCCGGTCGTTACATGTGCTTACAACAACCAAATTCCCCTTCGTTGATGGTCATTTGGTCGTTAGAACCTTCAAGTAAAACAACAAATTAGAGGGGTTATAACTAATTTTAGCGGCCAGAATTCCTGTCGTTGATTACAATACTTTTTAACAATCAAATTTCCTGTCACAAATTTTGATTTAAATTATTACATTTAATTTATAGTTTTTATTTTTTCCATCATTTCTAAAAAGAACTAATATTATCAGTTCATATAAATTTTTTTCACATCCAATTGAAAATTTGATATAAAATTATATTGTTAATAATAAAGAACACATTGATTTACTTACTAAAAACTTATATGTTTGACACAATATCTAAAAAAAAGCATACACGTTCAACATAATGAAACATGTGTTCGACATCTATAAAATCCTAGAAATTAAGAAAATGACATTATAGAATAACTACAGAAAACGTCTTTGCACCAACAATAAAAATATAATATTTTTTTCTGTACGCTCCACATTATCTTTCACATGATCTTGTTCTTTAATTTCACAATCTTCATCTGTCAAAATAGATATTTGAAGTAAATTAATTAGTAACGGAAAAAAGTTGAACTTAAGGATTAATTCTCTTGAATAGTTCCTGATCTATTTTCTGATGTATATAACTAGAAACAGATTTAAAGTTCTAGTTCATGTATTCTAGATAATTAAACTACCCAGCCTTCTACATTGAGGATCTCCACTGGCAGCGAGCAAGAGTTGTATTACTTTCTCATTAACATCTCATACAGAGGGTGATTGGTGCTTCCTCATTTAAATATTTATTCAAGTGTATGCTTCCTCATACCCCACCTCTTTCACAACACCTGGGCCTCTTTCCAGTGTAATGGAAGGAAAGAGAGAGATTAGAGTGGACAGACATGAACACAACACACATTAAAGTGCTTCAACAAAGAGAATATAAATATACTAACATCAAATAAAGAAGACTAGAAATCCTAGTCCTAGTACTAGAACTGAAAGTTGAAGGAAAGAAAACATAGATAAGTTGTTGAAATGGAGAATGCAAGTGGATCAGATGAAACAAGCTTGCAGCTCGATGACTAGCAGGAAGTTAGAAAAACGTACACAACTAATTACCACAATGGAGAATGACACAGACATGATCAAATATATTTAAAGTTGCAGGGCAACATAGAAAGGGTAATGTGGAAGTGTGTGATGTTTGAGATTAACTACTAATACTACAATAATAAAGGGCAAATTATATTGACAGCGATATTATAGAGGACAAGGTCATAAAAGGACCTAATCAGAGGAGAGATCTTGATTTTCTACCAACAACTATATACAAAACAATAACCATATTGATACCTACTTTTACATTTGAAGATGTTACAACAATCTCATTGGTATATACAGAAATGAACATAATATCAATCTTTTAGCTTTGTGGATATTATAACTAAAGTGACATTGATTTTAGTTATATATAGAAATGCTAGAGTGAGAATTCCAGAATATACTGAATATTTAAGATAACACAATGCACTAAAGGAAAACAGATAACTCATAGCACAACTGCAATAACAAACGAGGAGCAACATCACTTCATTCACACATAAATACACATCATGTAATAATAACTAATAGAATGTTTACTAACCTGATGGAATTGATGGAACTGATGAAGACTGACGGATCACTATATTTTCAAGGTGTTCATATTTACTCTTTAGAATATCCATGCATTTTTGTAGTGATTCCTTTTCTTTTCGAGTTGTTTTAAGCTCTTTCCACAATGCAGCCTTTGAGGTGGTACTGCCTTTTAACTCCTTAGTTGTTATTCCACCACCAAATCCAACTATGTGACTTTTGCATTGAGGTCCAAAGCACCTTTCCATTACCTCAATATTAGTAAGAGATGGTTCAAATTGTACAAGCTCGTAAATTTCAGCCTATTAAAAATTAGAATATTTAAAATAACGCAACACACTAAGTAAGAGTAAGGATGTTAAATGAAATTAAAATTGATATAAACATACATATTTTTCAACGGTTTCAGGTTCGACAAGCTCATTTCCCTTCTTACGTGTCTCAAAGAAAATAGTTGCCATGTTTGGTGGATTACCATCTTTGCCTCCCTTCACGATTAAAAAATAAGTCATAAGATCTTTTATAGAAATAGGAGAGGTTTCTTTATAGGGTTGCACAATTTATTTACCATTTCGTAAACAATCTCTCTAATAGGCCTACTACCCGTACAATGAGGCATACACAACTTAGACCTATTGACTGAGTTTCTTGTACTTGCTTCCTGCATTAACAACACAACACTGAAATTATCACAATCTTGTTTAATGATTCTATATTTAATGTGTACTTTTAAGCTCAGTGGGAAGAGGGTAAAAGAGAACAGAAGCACAAAAAAACACCATTGCAAGTTTCTTTGGTAGATCTTGTGGATAGAAGACATCAAAATTTTTTACCAAAATCAAAACTCAATTTGAACGTGGTATAAATTATTCCAAAAAACTAATCATATGTGACTAGAAATAAAATGATATTTGCTTATAACTAAATGAAGTCTTACCTTAAATTTCTTAGATAAAAAATGTTCCGTGACCAACCATTCCAATCACTCTTGTCTACTACCATCGGCACATCTTTAAGAACCTCGTGCAATGATTTAGATTTCACATTCTTGTGCAATGATCCTCTCCAGTTATTCCAAAGCTTTCTCATATGTTGCAAAACATTATCTCTTTGATCATTCATGTCATCACTGTCAAACTTCTCCTAAAATAGAAAAAATACCATCAAAATCTCTTGAATAAGGGAAAACAAGGCATCAAAGTATAGATCACCTATTAAGGCAGTAACCAAAAATTTTAGGAACATAAATCAAAATTTCAAATAAATAACAACCACAAGTTGTCTGTTTAAAACCTCTAGCTTACTCACATCACTATTGTATAGTGTTTGAAATAGCGTTGAGAGTAAAATAGTGACACAAGCGAGTGGAGTGAAGCATGACGTGAAGGAACATAAACTACTATAATAGAATCCTAGCAATCTTATCTTGCTGGGAGAAGAAATTGAACTTAGCATAAATTTTAGGAGATCACTAAGCTTAGCTTGTTCAATTCTATTATAGAGAAGTAAAGCCACATGGATTTGACCAGGTAATGACTGTACACATTTATTTTTTCATGTATAATCAAACAAAGCTATAACACAAATTCAAGGTTGGGCAAAGACAAATACATAATGATCAAGAGAGATAATAGATGAAGTTTTTGTTAGTTATTTCTAGTCTATGTTAGGTGATTCAATAGTAACATAATCTTTCTTCTGCTTGAAAAGAAAGTAAGCCACAATAGTAGCATAATTAAAAAGGAAGTGGCTAATGGGTGAAAGAGTGAAAAAATTGAGGACTTTGTAAGTGACAAGATTGAACAATGGCTCAACAGTCTGATGGTTTTGGTTGTTTATTCTTTAAGATGCTTCATGTATTGTAGTGGATGGAGATACTTTTCATGTTGTACATGACATTTTCAGAATAGGGATGCTGTTGAAACAAGCAAATGCTACCATAATTTTAACTACCCCTAATGTCTCAACATTGACAAATGTTAGTAAATATAGACCTACTTCATGTTGTAATATGATCTACAAGTGTATATCCAATGTGTATTCAACTAGAAAACAAAGATTTATGGAGATACAGTGAGAAAAAATAAGATTTGTGTTGATCAACCTTATTTAAAAGACCCCACTAATCAATTTATGTCATGTCAATGGAAAAAAGAGTTGTGGAGGAAAGTTACAGGTGGCTGGGTATTAGTAGCTCAGGCAAAGTCAAGGAAAGTCTATAATGGATCAACCAATGACACTAGACCAAGATCAAGAAGTAGATTGTGGCAGGGCAGTTATGGAATTCTGATTTACCCATATTACATAACAAAAATGAAAGATTCATTAAAGACAGAAGTACAACATATACAATTCATTACCAAAGAAAGATTGTCAATAATGAAAACCGCCAAGAAGGCCAAGAAATGTATATACTTCGTAGAGGCTTTCGATGAATAGGTGTATCCTCTATCAAACATTTAGGTCCTCAAGTAACATTTAGTGTCAGCTCAATACTTAATGAAATACATATCAATACACTGCTATGACTGAGAAATGTCCAAATTTTGCTAAGATGAAGGTTACACATCGAAATTATAACATAAAATTGAAAAACAATAATTGATAGTGTTTACCAACTGTAGAATCATATTAACTATGGCCACATTAAATTAATAATATTAACATCCAAAGGAATTACAGTGGAAGAATAAAGTTAACTTTTCAAAAGCCTCTTATTAGCAGGTAGTGGCAAGAAATTTAACTATCAAATAGGCTAACGAGAAAAGGCGAAATGTGAGAATTTTTATCTATACATTGAAACTGAGTAACTATACTTTGTTATTAAAGGAGAAGGAATGTGAAATCAAGAGTCTCATGTTTCAAACTGAAACATCCAATACATTTTGAAAAGTGATTCTTGACAATTATTAGTAAAAAGAAGAGATAGATATGTTGTAATCCTTACAGTAACAGCTGCCCACATGTGCTCAAGCTTATGCTCTTCGATGTCCATCCATGAGTGTACCCGGAGTGGACACATATTACGATCACGAACTAGGAAACCCAAGTGTCTCGTAAATGAGGTGTGATTCTGCCTGACGACTCAATTTTGATAGAAAGTGACTTCTAATTTTTCTCCAAGTCTCAGTCGCAAAACATTCTTACAAATATTTGTTCCCCTCACATTCTTTGCCCTTTCTGTTTCACATGGACATGCAAAATCTATAGTAAGGAAAACCAAACAAGAAGTTCAATCCCACTGTAGCACATACTTGAATCTAAATGACTGGGATAAGGAGAGTTCTATAGAATTTGTTGGTCTCCAAACTTCATTTAAAGATCTTATTAACAATGAGGATAGCTTGATATGGAAGGGGTTGGTCCTTTCACAGTGAAGTCTTGTTACTCTTAGATTCTCAGGGCCTATGGAAGTGAGGCAAGATAATGTTTTAGCTACTTTACATGTAACAATGCAGAAACTATTAGAAATTACGTAGAAGAAAATACATACTTGTCACGACCCAAGCCTAGGGCCTAGACGTGACATGGCGAATGAGGAACCCGAAGGAACCCCAAACAAGCCTCTCAAACTTGTCATCACACTTCATCGGTCGCGGAAGTACATTCAACATTAATTAACGGGAAATAGGGACTAAGGCAAACCATTTCAAAATGACATCATAGAATAAGAGTCAAGCTCGTTTACAAAATACTTGTCCAACTCACACCTCTACATACATAGATAGGACGGGGGCCATGACATATTACCGGCTCCCCTCATAGTTAAAATACAATTGCAAGCTAAAGTCTCAAAACATAGGAGTAAGAAACATAACATAGCCCTCGAATTATTGAGGACTCACCAACAAACTCGGATAAGCGTCGTACTAGCCACGTGAATGGAGAGAAGGATCAAGAGTAGCTCCGGTCCCTACATGGTGACATCATGTAGGCAAAATATGCGTTAGTACTTAGAATGTACTAAGTATGCGGGGTGCAACACAACAATAAACAAGGACACAATCGAAATACAAGAAATAGTTTCATAGGCATTATGAATAACAATATGAGGATGCATGATCAAAGTGAAGTCAAAACATGTTTAAGTAAATCTATACTAATAGTAGATATCATATGTGTATGCATGATCCAACCAATCTATAACCCCAACTTAGGATGGGGGATGCCGTTCACACCCGGACACCCTGGTGGCAAGGTATAAACCCCTCACATGGTTGATGTTGGTCACACCCCAAGCATCCTAGGTGGTGAGATATAAACCTCTCACATGGTTGATGTTGGTCACACCCCAAACATCCTAGGTGGTGAGATATAAACCTCTCACATGGTTGATGTTGGTCACACCCCAAACATCCTAGGTGGTGAGATATAAACCTCTCACATGGTTGATGTTGGTCACACCCCAAACATCCTAGGTGGTGAGATATAAACCTCTCACATGGTTGTCCGGTTCTTTTCCCCCGGACCGGGCATGGTCATGCAACACTTTATATAGGAAATTCTCATTAGGCTCTAATGCAATCTCACGTATGGAATGAACATATACACAAGCTTAGTTTGTCATCAACACATCTTTGAAGTTCCATACATCTCATAACTCAAGCTTTAAAACATCAATTTATCAATTCTCCATAGTTGGACATTTTGTCAAACACCTTGAAGGCATGTAATGAAATCAAAGAGCATGGAAATTAGGGTAGTAATTATGCAACCAAAACAGTGAACAACCTACAACAACACTTTTACATTCATAACATGATCACATTATCTTCATTGGATTCTCATTCATATAATGTCATGATAACACTCCAATTTCTCATACTATGCCTTTAAGGCCATAAGCCTCACATACCAATACACCAACAATACACCATAAAATAAGCATGGGTAATGACATACTTCAACAATCTAAAGACCTTTAAACAAGTTTGATTCATATACATTCATTATCTAGCAACCACTTCATAAAGGCATAAACTAGGAATAGAGAGAAATCATGGGTTCATGGAGTATTTTCATCTTAAATCGTCAATACAACAACAATATAACCATAAAGTGCCATTAGAAACCTTTTAAAACCATTTGATGGAAGAACCCATGAGATTGAGTAAAAACCTAGATTTTTCATATTTTGAAGTAACTTTGGATTTGGCTCCTTGTATGGAAAATTAGACAAGGATCAAGACCCCCATACCTTTGCTATGATCTCCCACGAAAATTGATGAAGAAAGCCTTGAATCCAAAGCCCTAGCTCCCACTTCTTCTTCTTCTTAAATGGAGGATTGTAGAGAGGGAAATGTTTTTTTTTGGGATGGGAATTGGATTATGGTATCTAGGAATTAATATAAGTCCTTTGAAAAAAAGGGTCCAACACTTAGAAAAAAAAAAGGCGGGTGAACAGTAGATGAACAGTAAAATCAGCTACTGGAATTTGGATTTTCTGCCGGACAGACTTTACGAAAATGGGCATAACTTCTTCGTCCGAACTCCGAATAAGGTGAAACGAAGTGCGTTAGATAGCTAACTCAAAGGGCTTTCCATGGATATATTATTGGCCACCAAATAATTTGTGTGCTAGGAGATATGACCCTCCAAAGTAGACCCTCGAAAAAGGCTTCACTTGGAAATTTTGGATTTTGATACGGTTGCTCTAAAATTTGGGTTAGACCCATTTCCCACTCAATTTGACCCCCTAAACAAGAATATGAAGTCGGATTTTCGAAAAACGAAACGGATTTTGAGATATATGGAAATTACAATTATAGGTGTTTCCGTAGCACATTTTCGAGCATTTTTTGGGGTCGTTTCAATACTAGTTTCAATTCCCTCATCATCTTGTAACACTTCAACCACTTTTTTTTGCTTTTCTAGATTCAAACAAACGTGTAAATCTAACTATAAGTCAAAATGCCCAAGAAATCAATTCATCTTACTAAAAAAAGTTACACAAATAAAATAAAATAGTAGTATCACTTCTTTGATCTTGTCGAGACACTTCAATTACTTTTTTAGCCTTGTCAAATTCAAACAGACCTGTAAATTTTGATGCAAGTCAATTGAAATAAGAAGTTCATTCCCATTACTAACAAGAAGGACAAAGGAAATTAAATAAAGCAAATGAAAGCAGTGGTGTAGGTGAAATAGCCCATGACAATAGTGACACAATCTCAAAGGAAAAAAGGCACAACACAGAATCACAAGGAAGTAGTAGTCAATGAAAAGAAGAATAAATTGAATAACACTCAGGATAATAATGCTGAAAATAGTCGCAACAAAAAACTGGTATAATTCAAATGAGCTTCTAACTTAGCAGAGATGTTCCTACTACAGAGAGAAGTCAGGCAAACTAGATCAGGCTTGGAGATGCAAACACAAGGTATATTTACCCAGCTACTAAATAGAGACAATTGAAGCAAGCTATTGAACAACAACTGGAAATATTGAAACTTCTTAATGCAAAGGATCTTAGGAAAGTTGTGTAGTATTGATATGAAAAGCAATCCTAGTCTTGATGGCTATGGTAGTGATTTCTATTGAGAAGCTTGGGATATCATGGGAAAGATGTTGCGAAAGAACTGTTGGATTTCTTCCGGAATGGTCAGTTACTAAGACGGATAAATGCTATTAATATTGCCCTTATCTCGAATGTCCTTGTTCCTGAAAATTCTACTCAGTGCAGACCTATATCGTGTTGTATTATGAACTATAAAGTCATCTCGAAACTGATTTATCAGAAACTAAAATATGTTGTAAGTTACTTGGTAGCAGAGAATCAATCAACTTTTGTTCAAGGGAGATCTATGGTCCACAATGTCTTAATATATCATGACTTATGCATGCATTACAATAGGAAAACCAGTCTCAGATGTTTGATGAAGATTGATCTCCGAAAAGCATATGACATGTTGAGTTGGAAATTTTCTAGGAAGCTTTACTTGGTTATGGGTTTCCATATGGCTTTGTGAAGTTTATTATGATATGTAACACCTACCATGTATTCTGTTATGGTGAATGGGGTAGAAAATGGTTATTCAAGGAAAAGCGAGGAATACGATAAGGGGACCCCATGTCTCCCCTGCTATTTATATTGGTTATGGAGTCCTTAACTACGGTCTTAAAGATTATGAGGGGCTTACCAGACTTCAGATTTCATCCAATGTTTAAAAAAGTTAAGCTTACAATATGTTTATTGCAGGAACACTACTTATGGAACTCCTTTTAATTTAAATATTATGAGTTTCACAATGGGTACTTTTCCTGTAAGATATTTGGGCCTACCACTTTCCTCTAAGAAATGACGCAAATTGGAGCCATCAATTAACTCGAAAATTCACTCAAAGGATCAAGAATGACTATGGAAACATGCTATCATATGCTAACATATCTATTGCAGATGAAAGTAAGGCAACATAATTTTTTGACTGCTTTACAAGTAATAACAAGAAAATATTACATAAAAGAAAATACATACTAGTTTCAGTTTCCTTAGCACCTTGAGCCACTTCAAACACTTTTTTTTGCTTTTCTAGATTCAAACGGACCTGCAAATTTAAGTGCAAGTTATAAAAACTAACAATTCAATTCAACTAACAAAAAAAAGTTGCACAAATAAAATAAAATACTAGTATCACTTTTTTGAGTAGATCGAGGCACTCCAATCACTTTTTTTGACTTATCAAATTCAAATGCACCTGCAAATTTTGATGAAAGTCAACCAAAATAAGAAGTTCATGCCCATTTTTAATAACAGAAAGAATACAAAAGAGATTAAGTAGAGAAAGCTAAGTAAAATTTCTTGATCAAATATGTTAACTCGACTAACTCTTTTTCAAATTGTCACTTCTTTGAGCATCTCGAGTAACTTTTGCTTTTTGAAAGAGGGTGTCATCGTCTTCCATTGGATAAAAATTAGGAGGCACAGGGATACTAGTCTTTGCTGGCTTATTTCGACTAGAAGTTGTTGTAGTATTTCTATTTTTGTCAATCAAAGTCGGTTTTTCAACATTAATCCCTAAGCTTTTTCCTCGAGCCCTTGCACCACTGGTCAAAGTGTATTGATTCATTTCAGCTCCTTGACGGAAGGGATCATTGTCTTCCTTTTCATCAAAACAAGGATGCACATGGAAACTATTGTCTGCTAGCTTATTCAACTTAGAAGTTGTGGCATTGTAAATTCTATTTTTGGAAATCGAAGTCCTTTGTTCAGCATTAACTCTTGTAGTGCTCATAACTTTCAAACTTTGACCTAGTCTCTTTGCTAAGGCACCAGGTTGAATGAGTCCATGCTTGGGAATTTTCGAAGCTTGTCCCATTTCATACTTCAGAGTTTTTGAGGGATTCATGTCAACCTAATACAAAATAATATTATTATTATTAATAATAATAATAATAATAATAACAATAACAATAATAATAATAATACTAATAATAATAATAATAATAATAATAATACTAATAATAATAATAATAATAATAATAATAATAATAATAATAATAATAATAATAATAATCAAAAGATCAAATAGATAAGGAAGTTTTTCATAAGATGAAATATGAACTGAAAACGCATTCAGAAAAAGACACATGTACATGTAACACAGGTGCCTCACATGAACCATTACTACTTTAGTAAAATCAAGGTAACATTAAAGATCAAGATCATTAAACAAATTTTCACAGAAAATACTACAAAGAATCATTACCATAAGAAATTAATAAAGTAAAAGCAAGCGTGATAAAGCTGCAAACCTTAATGAGTTCTTTTTCTTTTCATTTGTGTAGAGCTATCTAACTCTTCTAAGTCATCATCCTTTTTTTCCAATATATCAAAAGAATCACGAGGTTGAACATTTTGCACTATATGCCAACCTTTATTCGAATGATCGATAACATAAAATACTTGAGATGCTTGGCTGGCTAATACAAATGGCTCATTTATTTTCAAACATCGCCGATGATTAACACTTACAAATCCATATTCATCCATTTTAACTCCCCTCTTCTGATCATACACATCGAGCCATGTACATCAGAATAAAATCACTCTTCTCTCCCCAACAAATTGTAATTCAAGAACCTCGGTTAACTCACCATAGTATGTTTTTGCTTTTCACCGGTCTCACCTACTACAACAACCCCACAATTCTAAGTTTTCAAATATTTATCATACTCTTGCACATGAAACCTATATCCATTAACAATATGTCCTTTGAATCTTGTCACATATGGCAGAGGACCACGTGATAACGATAGAAAATCTGCCATTCTCTTACTATCATCATGTTTGTACAACTCTGCAACCTAACAACATCAAATACCCTTTTAGAAAACAATATTTACATACTTGATTTAAGAAAATTGATTAATTTCTACTCACCTTCTTTTGTAACCAACTAATGAATTGTCTATTCCACTCCACATCTGAACTTTGTTGAGAGGCCTCACTATGAATTTGTGAAAATTCTCTACAATGAATTGAAGTTCTACATGTTATTTTATGTTGAAATATGGACAAGATAAAAGTAAATTATTAGATTTAATCAATACTTACTCGAGAAATGGTTGAATTTCATCACAGTTCTTCAAAATATAAAAATGTGCCTCCTCCAAATTATGTGAATCAAGTTTGTCTGGCGAACTACCCTTTAAACTTTTTCCAGGCTCACAAAATATGGTTAAACCACCATCAGATTCAATTACCCCACCATCTTAATTTCTCTCCGGACAATTAAACTTTGTCTTTATTATATTCAAATACCTTGAACATACTGTCATACATTCAACTGCTAAATATCCCTCTACAAACCTTCAGGGTGAGCCATATTACCAATAAAACACTTCAAAAAGTTTAGGTATCTCTCTATTGGATACATCCATCGATATTGAACTAGTCCAGTAATCCTAGCTTCATTAGGTAAATGAATAGACAATTGCACCATGACATCAAAAAGAGTAGGAGGGAACACCTTTTCTAACTTGCATAGTGTTTTTGGTAGTTGGGCTTCTATTTGTTCCAACTACTCTATGCTCAAACATTTTGCTCCAAGAACTTTGAAAAAAATAGACAACTTAATAAGTGGTTCAGACACAGATTTGCAAAGCATACCACACATGGCAAGTGGGAGTAAATGTTGTAGAAACAAAGAGCCTACAAAAAAATCAACCAGCTACATGAAATCAGAGAAACACAATTTCAGTATAGTCTTTCCAATGCTATGTGTATTGCCTGATTTAAAAGAGTTTATCCAATTTCTAAGAAAGAAAAAATATAGGAAGAAAAGAAGGATGTATTAACCGACATGTTAATTCTCAACTCCTATTCAATTTGAAAGTATCTGCACAAGGAAAAGATCAAACAGAAGAACAAGATTAGACAAAAAAAAATAGA
Source organism: Solanum verrucosum (assembly GCF_900185275.1). Classification (NCBI taxonomy): domain Eukaryota; kingdom Viridiplantae; phylum Streptophyta; class Magnoliopsida; order Solanales; family Solanaceae; genus Solanum; species Solanum verrucosum. The sequence continues at coordinate 3,117,335 of NW_026020045.1, forward strand.
TTGTGTAGTAACTGACTGCAACCTTAACAAATGTGAAGGCATTCGCAAAACAGCATGAAGAATCAGGGGAAATAGTACTACTTTTTGATGTATAACGTGATGCGAATGAGATCATGGAGATGTGAAAATTTAATGCCCATTTGTTACCCATAGGAGAAGGTTTATTGGTGACTACTCACTAGAATAACACAAGGAGGCAGTGACTTTGAAGTTTCAGGGGAAAACGAATCGTTGAATTGTCAATTAAAGGTGACGTATACACATGAAAAGAACATGTATTCACAGTCAGATCTTCACATGAAAAACTTCTTTTAACATAGGTATTGATTTAGTACTATTTGATAGATTGTAGAATATACAATACTTTTCCCACATCTAAAATGGTATTAAACAGAGACATGTATTTTTTTAAATCCTAAACAGGCTATGCATTGTGAACTGTAAATATATAGAAGAGTTTAATCATGCTAATAGTAGCACATAATGTTAAATTTTTGAAAGTCGATCTAGCCTAAGACATGGAACCACATGAAGTTGTCTTAAGCAGACCCAGAATTAAAGAAGTAGAATACAGGTGAGTGAAGTCAATCCAAGACGGGCTGAACCATGCATTATAAAAATGTCATCAACTTAACGATAATGCAAGGAAATGTTACAATGTAAGCATTTAATGTAACTTAACAATATTATAAGGGTCTGAACTAAAGTAATTTGTCTTTTATTTGAATGACTGGACAATGCCTAATTTAAAAAAGTTTATCCAGTTTCTAAGAAAGAAAAAATATAGAGAGAAAAGAAGGATGTATGAACCCTGAATGCGACATATTAATTCACAATAGTAATTAATGTTAATTCTTAACTCCTATTCAATTTGAAAGTATCTACACAAGGAAAAGATCAGACAGAAAAAATAGATTGTGTAGTAATTGACTGCAACCTTAACAAATGTGAAGGCATTCGCAAAATAACATGAAGAATCAGGGGAAATAATGCCACTTTTTGGTGTATAAAGTGTTGCGAATAAGATCATGGAGATGAGTAAATGCCCATTTGTTACCCATAGGAGAAGGTTTATTGATGACTACTCACTAGAATAACGCAGAGAGGCAGTGACTTTGGAGTTGCAGGGGAAAAGGAATCGTTGATATACTCTGAAAAAGAACATATATTCACAGTCAGATCTTCATATGAAAAACCTATTTTAACATAGGTATTGATTTAGTACTATTTGATAGATTGTAGAATATACAATACTTTTCCCACATCTAAGATGATATTAAACAGAGACAGGGATTTTTTTAAATCCTAAACAGGCTATGCATTTTGAACTGTAAATATATAGAAGAGTTTAATCATGCTAATAGTAGCACATACTGTTAAATATTTGAAAGTCGACCTAGCCTAAGCCATAGAACCACATGAAGCTATCTTAAGCTGACCAAAAATTAAAGAAGTAGAATACAGGGGAGTGAAGTCAATCCAAGAAGGATTAAACCATCCATTATAAAAATGTCATCAACTTAACGATAATGCAAGGAAATGTTACACTGTAAGCATTTAATGTAACTTAACAATAATGTAAGGGCCTGAACTAAAGTAATGTCTTTTCTTTGAATGACTGGACAATACTCAAGGAGCTACTTCTAGTTCAAGAAAAAGGAAAAAGAAAGACAATATTACAACCTCAACTCCATGTGTACATCAAAATGTTGTTGTGACTCATTATCAAATCATGAGTTATTTATTGCTTAACCAAGAAATGGCTTTGAGAACGAATCTTATTCCCACGGTGGAAAAATTCAAGATGTATACTTGTACTTGTAGATACAGATCATAATCATAAAGTAATAAAGCAATACAGATAGAACAAAACCAATAAGACTAGGGCCAAATTTTCAGCAGACTTCTATGTGACAAAGCTAATATTTTGTAAGTTATTGTATTAAAGTTACAATAGATTATCAAAAAGATGATATATAGAATTCCTCCTTGCTACATATTTTGCAAAGATTGCAGTGTCCTATGTACATAAAAGGTCAGGTCCTCGGCCACTCTCGTTGTTATAAAAAAGTTAGTATTTTGAACTCATATTAGTGCTACAACTACTGTGTTTTGACCAGAACAACAAAAAAAATAAAGAAAATGGGATTAAGAAAACCTAATCTCCACAGTTTACACAAAAAATTGTATCATATTATAAGGTAGAATTACACTTGTGAAGGATAATGAAAATTTTGTCCTAGAAATTATCAGATTTCAGATTGACAAATTTATTCAATAATTATCACTATTGCGACTTCTTTTATTGTCAATCGAGGCTACTGCAGAAAGTACACACAAACATATGCTGGAAATGACTAGTATACATAATTTAAGATCAGGTACACCAAAAACCCACTGAAAACAACTAGATTATTCATAAAGAATAAACATATAATTGGGTAAAATCATAATTTTCACCTAACAATTCATAGTCAAAACAAAAGAACATACTTTAAAAAGAAGGGAACTCCAAGAAGATGCGAAATTATTGTCACCCATAGTAAAGAACAACAACAATCAAGTGAAATTTAGAGTAAAAAACGAAAGCTGACTTCTGCAATTAGAAAAAAAATGGCGTTGATTTCCTTTATAAGAGTTTGAACAGATACCAGGAATTAAAGGTACCAGAATTTTCGTGGTCTGTTTTGCTGATTTTTCTCCAACAAATCAATTCTCTGAGTTATCTCCCTTAGGTATCTCACTTTCTAGCGTAAGATAAGGACAATGTGTTGAGAAACTGCCGCATCTCTTCGAAGTGGTGGAGAAGGTGGCGTGCGTGGTGCAAGTTTTTGAGCAGAAAAATTGAGAAGATTGTTCATCTCTCTGAAGCTCGATGTTTTCTCATGGAAGGGTGGGGGTAATGTGAGACCTAGTTCTGATGGGGGTGGGTAGGGTAATAGAGGATAAGTTATTTGTTAAAAATAAATAAATTGTTAAAAATAAAAGGGTTAAAATAAAATGGGTTGTTAATTAAAATAAAAGTATGTATTATTTTATTATTAACGTCTGGGTATTAATTTTCTTGAGTTCCGGATATTGTCCTTTCGTTAATATTATATTAAAATTGCCTTTTAACGACGGGAGAAAAATTGTGACGTAATATATATACCTATAAGGACTGGATTTATATTCTTTCGTTAAAAATCAATTTTCTTGTAGTGGGAGCTGCTAGAGTTGGGAGGTTTGTTACCATTCATTGTATATATCTTTATGGGTAGGCTGTGGCCCAGTCCCACTAATATTTACTACTCTTAAAGGCTTGCAGAGTAGTGTGATGGGTGTATAGCTACATTATGGCCATACTGGCCTATGTTGTTGGTTTGCTGAAGCTTGTGAGCTGTTTGATGTATTGTATTGATATATACCTGCTTTTAGTTTTGGTATAGATATCATTGTTGCCTCGACAACCCAACCAGGACTTTTGTGCTAGTTGGCTATTTATTTATATGATCTCCTAGGAGTAGTTGTTTCTTTTATAGATCAATTGACAGGGGCCTTGCTAGCCGAGGGCCTGGTTTTAAGCAGAGATATACTTGTTTGTTTTCTTGATTGCGTGTGGCTGTCATGTGCTAGTAGCAAATGGTTTAGCAAGGTCGGCTCGGGCTTGAGTTTTGGCATTAGGAGCCAGTTGCACCCCTCGAGTTTGGGGCGTGACAACTTGTCCCTTGATGGCCTTCTGTGTCACATACACAATATCAAACTTGCTCAAAAAAATTTGCCACTTTGCCAGTTTACCCGTAGGCATGGGATTCTGAAAGATGTTCTTTAGTGGATCCATTCTTAAGATCAAGTAAGTGGTGTATGCAGATAGGTAATGCCTAAATTTTTGCGCAATCCAAGTCAAAGCGCAACATGTTCGTTCCAACAAGGTGTATCTTACCTCGTATGGTGTGAACTTCTTGCTCAAATAGTAAATAGCTTGCTCTCTTCTACCTGTCTCATCATGCTGCCCTAATACACATCCAAATGCAAAATCCATGACAGATAGAAACAATAACAAATGCTTTCCAGGCTCTGGTGGGACCAATACTGGTGGGTTGGACAAGTATTCTTTGATTCTATCGAAAGCCTTTTGGCATTCATCTGTCCATTTTGTGGCAGCATCCTTCTTCAGTAACTTGAATATGGGTTAACAGATCATTGTGGATTGAGCTATGAACCGACTGATGTAATTAAGTCTTCCCAAGAAATTCATCACGTCCTTCCTGGTCTTGGGTGGAGGGAGCTCTTGGATTTCCTTTATCTTTGATGGATCCAACTCTATGCCTTTCCTGCTAAGGATATATCCCAATAGTTTTCCTACGGGTACTCCAAATGAACACTTTGCTGGATTCAACTTCAGATTATACTTACGCAACCTCTCAAAGAACTTTCGTAAGTCATCCAGGTGGTCTGAGATTCTTTTGTATTTGATAATGACATCATCTACGTACACTTCAATTTCCTTGAGGATCATATTGTGAAAAAGGGTATTCATGGCCCTCATGTAGGTTGCATCGACATTTTTAGACCAAATGGCATTACTCGGTAGCAATACACTCCCCATGGAGTGATAAACAATGTCTTCTCTACATCATCTTTATCCATCAGGATTTGGTGATATCCTACAAAGCAATCGATAAATGAATGCAACTCATGTTTTGCACAATTATCAATGAGTATATAAATATTTGGAATAGGGAAATCATCCTTAGGACTGGCCCTGTTGAGATCTCGATAGTCCACACATATTCTGATGTTTCCATCCTTTTTTGGCACAGGCACAATATTGGTTAACCATGTGGGGTAATTTGTAACCCTCATAACGTTCGCCTCAATTTGCTTAGTTACCTCATCATTGATCCTTAAACTCAAATCTGGCTTGAATTTTCTTGTCTTTTGCTTAACAGGTAGACAAGTGGGATCAATCGATAATTTGTGCGAGACAATATCAGTGCTTAATCATGGCATGTCATCATAAGACCAAGCAAATACGTCAACATAATGCTTAAGCAATTCTATTAACTCTTGCTTTCTTTCAGCTTCCAAATGTATGCTGACTCGTGTCTCCTTCACGATTTCCTCATCTCCTAAGTTGACAACCTATGTTTCATCCATATTGGGTTTCTTCTGACTTTCAACCTACTCGATCTCGTGTGATAGGTTTTTCGGAATCATGCTTTCATCATACTGTTCGTGAACTTATTCATCGCTTTCACCTTGCTTGGTGGATTCGTTACATGTCATAACCGTTGAACGATGATTTTTTATTAATATGAGTGCAGAAAAGTGCAAAAGGTAAGTAAAAATAAATAGATATTTAAAATAATGAGAATTTTTTTAAAGAAAATAAAGACTTTTTATGTCAAAGCATTCTAGCTTTTAGAAGAGGCTAGCAACAAAATATTAGGTATGATTCAAGCTTTAATTTGATCATGCAAATTTTTAAAATTAAGACTACTTTTCCACACTACCAGGACTCTGGTTGAAACAGGGATGGGTTGGTGGTCCAATTCTATAGGATTTCTCCAGGTTCGGTATCACGAATGGTCAACTTGTTGATATTTATCCCTTCCTCTTCTCTAGCCATGGCCACGAACAAATTGCCTATTCCTTTTACGTTGTCATCAACACCAGCTTGATATGGAATCAAAGCTTGTTCTGGTACAAATATTGTATCGCTTGACCCGTGACTGTCTCTTCCCAAGGTAAACTCATATCCGAGTCCGTTGGTGCCTCTCTGATGCTTCAGTTGGATCAGCTCAACTATGCCATTGGACTTAGGTCCAAGTCCATTCTTAGGCTGATAGCCATACTTCAACATCTCTGACGCAACCATTTTCGCTGAACTTGACAACTTTGTATTACTTGCCTCTGCTTCCTTACCGACCCTTATAACTTGCATAATTTCCAAAGTCTGAAAGGTGGATCAGTCTAACTCGTCAGGGATTGGGGTAGAATTAACAGAAAGGATGGGGTGACTGAGCTCTCCGTGGATGGTAACTTCTGTGCGGCCCCACTTAAACTTTACACATTGGTGAAGAGTGGAAGGAACCACTCTTGCCATGTGAACCCATGGTCTTCCCAGCAACAGGTTGTAGTTGCATGATACATCCATCACTTGAAATAGGATGGGGAATTCAGTCGGCCCCACCTGCAATGTGAGATAGATCTCTCCAATGACAGTTCGTTTTGCTCCATCAAAATCTCTAACTTTCACACGACTTTTCCTTATCTCTTCCATATTAACACCTAAATCCCTCAGAGTGGTGAAAGGATAAATGTTGCATCCTGAACCACCATCAATTAGAACTCGAGTAACAATCTTATCACAACATTTGACTGCGATATGAAACACTTTGTGGTGCCCAACCCCTTCTGCAGGCAACTCATCATCATGGAAAGATATCTTGTTAGCTTCCGCTATTCTTCCAATCGTTGAAGCTAAGGTTTCACTCGTGGTGTCTTACGGAATGTTCACTCTGTCTAACATTTCCATCAAAGCATTCCTATGACCTTCAGAACTCATAAGCAGAGACAAAATGAATATGTGGGTTGGCGTCTTATTCAGCTGCTCTTCGACTGAATAGTCTTTAGGCTGCATCTTCTTCCAAAATTTTGCGGCTTCAGCATCGATAACATTCTTTTTTGGATTATGTTCTTTTCCAAGAGATATTTGATTTAGATCCTCTGCAGCATAACACCTCCCCGACCTGGTCATCCCTTGAGCTACGGCAGTGTCGATCATCTTGACCTTGGCGTCTGCTCGATAGTCCCATGGGACTGGTTTGGTGTCATATTCAAGCTTTCTAGCAATTAGAGTGGTCACTACAACTCTTGGGAGATATGTTTGGACAATCAGAGGTTCCCTTAGTTGAACAGTGATGACAGGTTGCGCCAAAGATGTCATGGCATCTGGTTTATCTATGTCTCGACAGTCAGGGCCCCTATATTCTTCATCTAGAGTAACCATGTTGACTTCCCGATTCTCATGGTTTGGCAAGGGGTTGTTGTTCACATTGGGACGCGCTGGAGTGCATTTGATTACTCCTCTTCTAATCAATGACTCGATCTGGTTCTTCAACCCATAACAATATTTTGTGTCGTGTCCTTGAGACATACTACGAATCTGGAAAACTTAAACAAGAAGCAGACATCATGGCGTAGAGCAACACGTAGTTATGAACCTCCAAAAAAAACTTAAACAAGAGCATGACAATTGAATCCAAACTATCGAGAAGATGACAATTAGGCAACATTAGCATTATTTAGATGCGAAACGAATTTAGCCGAGCATAACTCATCACTACAACATGAGTAAGGTATACCTCTGTAAACAAATGTTAAACAACCAAAGATGTCGTTACTAAGATGCTACAACCAACAAACCCAATACAATTATTCAATATTTACTCATAACAACAACAAACACTCGGTCGGCAGAGGATCACCATACATTCAAACAGTAGGACCGTGGAAAACTATGAAAAATATCCAGATGAATACAAAACGATGGAAGAGAAAAAAAAATCTAAAGAGCAAGACAATATTTACATTTAGAGAAACAAAAACACACACATAATTAGATTGGTAAATCAACAGTCCCCTCATTGACACTAATCTTTACTAACATTTTTTATAATCGAACGAATTCAAATGGGCAAAATTGTGATAACGACATAAACTACATTCTTATTTCCAAAAAATGAAAAAAAATGTAAGATGTGGCTGATTACTGACCTTGAGCAGCAAACAAGAGCTTCGACGTCAAGAATTCGACTTAAAACTTTCTTAAACTTGAGGTTGAAACCGAAAAGGGAAGGATAAGGAGACAAGCGATTTTAAAATCTAAAGCTTTTTGCTAACCTTTTGTTTCTTGCTAACACTCTCTTTCTCTATTTGTTATTGCATCTTTTCATTTTTGATGGATTTTTCAGTTGATTCTTTGATTTTCTCACTTGTTTTTCTCCCTGTTTTTTTTTTGGATAATTTCTTCTCTGTTTTCAGAAGGAACCAAATGGCTCCTTCTATAGCCAAGTCGTAACTTCTATTGGCCTTAAGAATTCAAATTTTGAATTCTTGGAAAGCCAAAGCAGAAGGACTAATGATGAAGGGGATGAAAAATCCTCTCGAATCGACCTGGATTGATAAGGTGTTTTCCGGCGGCCCAGAGCCGTTCTTCTGACATGGAGATGGGGGTTCACGTGGGGCGGTGATGGGAGAGGACGTTCTGGCGTCTATGGAGAAAGATAGCTAGCGAGTAGTCTAAGTAAGAAGGTGGGCAGCGTGATGGGCAGCGATGGGAGAGAACGGAGCAAACGAGTTTTGGGCGTCTGGAAAGGTGAAGAGACAAATTGATTTTTCTTTTAGGGAAGAAGGCAACAAGGCACGCTTTTGGGAAAAAGAGTATAGGGTGGTGGTAGGGGAGAAGAACATGATATCTGGCAAACAGAGTAAGGGTAGCGTAGGAGTCTATGTTGAAAAGTCTTTGGTTTAATCTCGACCGTCCGATCGTTTGATCAGTCGGTTAATAAAAATCAAGGGTTAAAAAAGATTAATAATATATATATATATATATATATATATATATATATATATATATATATATATATATAAGATGAATTAATTAAAGCCGTTGGATTAAATCAGATTGTCAAGATTTAAACTGAAAAGCACAATCCATCTGCTTCCTACGTGGCACACACATATTGGCTGAATTAAAAAGTCTTGGATTGCCAAACTTTTTACTCAAATTAGGTCCATTTAAGTTGTAACCTCTTCTTTATTAAATAGCCACAATTTATTAAATTAAAAATAATTATTTTGCAAGACTAGCTTATTTTATAAATTAGTCATTCTAAAAATAAAATTAATATAAATTAGTAGCTCATTAATTAATTAAGTTTTCCTAAAAAAATGCCGACAAATATTTATCGCAATAATAGAAATTATATTTAATTTGAAAAATCGAATTAACCCTTAAGAAAAAATATTTATTTGACGTGAAAATTAAAAATGAGAAAGTAAGTAGTAATATTTTACATAATATATTTAATTTTCTTTATAAGAAATAACATTTATGAAATAAAATTTTCAAATAAAAGAAATAATTAAAATCTTTTTGTGTTCCTACAAAAATTTCATAACATATATTATTATTATTATTATTATTATTAGTTAAATGTGAAGTGCCAAAATTGGGTGTCAACATGCAGTATAGCCTCTATGCATTAACGCTAAGGGGATAATCCTTATGTAACTACTACATCTCTTGCACTGGAAGGGCGGCCTTCACACCTCAACTATAGCATAGCTACACCATATATATGGCAATGGACAATGGTAGGTATCTATTGAGAATTATGCTCAACAATAATAAGTGTAGGCTAGTTGAGTGTCAGGCTCTTTAAATTTTGTCATGTCCACACCTCTCATGTTCTGGGGTAGTGTGTAATCAGCTTCCTCCTACTCAATATCATCTCTTATTAAGAAGACGGTAAACAAACTACCAAAACTATACCTTAGGTCTCTAGATATACTACCCCTTTTCATCGCTGCTTGCATCACTGCCTCTACATTATCTCCACCTTAGTCATCCAGGAAAATACCAAACATACACTATATCGAGGATGTATATTATGTATGTTCGAGGAATGAGTCAATTCCAAATAACCTTAAGCCACACCCTAGATTTTCTGTTCAAATGCGCAAAAGTGCCTCCTTGTGAGCTGGTGGTATTTCTATCTATATCCCGACCTCAAGCCATATAGTGTATGACAATAGCCTAATAGGGTTGTCGGGTTTATAATTTCTGAAGTGGGAAAAGATCAGTTGAATGTGTGTGCAAATATATGTTTAGTTCTAGGGAGGTAAAATCAACTCTTTGGCCTCTAATAGACATCATCTTATTGTGGGTCTCAAGGTTGTAGCTCACACATAACTTCCTCACCAAATGGAGATTTCACTCTCCTTGGTAATCAAATATAAAATTCAAGCAGAGGATATGCACACATGCAAGTATATGAGAAAATTTAGCTGATAGTATCGCTCTATCCACCCTTTAACCAGGATGGTATTTGGCCTCCTTGTTAGTGTTGAACCATTGTCTACCCTCAACGTCTTCAATCTAGCCAATACTGAAGCGGCATGTGAGTGCTTGGGGATAAAATGTTGGTGGGTCTGTCTACTCAACCTTGGCTTTCCCTCAATTTTGTTGTGAAGATATAGTACATGTCAATTTAAACCATGAAAAAAAAAAAGATTTTAGTTTAGAAGGCTAGCCAATTAAACTGAGAAAATTTTGAAACTCTTTTCATTTTTTTTTGTTTTAGAAGAGATTTATAAGAAAAAAAGCCCCATCTTCTTTACCTTACAGAGATACGAAAGTCTTAATCGATATACCACACCACATTTTTTATAAAGATTTTTTTTTTCTTTTTCTTGTATTCTTTATGAAAGGGTATCTTCTAAAAAGAATATTTGAGTATGAAGAGAGAAATCATTTTATGATTGAGCATGTCTTGACTTTAGTTAATACCAATAATTAGTATATAACATATAAATCATCTTCAACTACTTTTAGAAAAATCTAAGATCAACCTTGAAGTAATCCCTATAGTTTCTAATGACACCTCAAACACACTTAAGAGTTGACAAGATTTGTATATCTTGAATCAATCAAACGAACATAATTATTCATACGATCATGCTTCAAGTGGCCTTACAACAAATAAAGTCCTGATTCGAACACAATTGAAGCATTTAGATATTAGGATTTTATTAAAGCCACTCTCACTTAGAAAAATCTTCGATGCATGAAATTGAGTTACCATATGCTTGACCCTCATATAAGTATCCACTAATGTGAGAGAACAAAAAGTGAGATCAATTAGGACTTGCCATTCGCTTGCAATGTAAGATTAGGGATGAGTAGGATATTTATTTGGGATAAAGTGACTGTTTCCTTCTTTAAGCATTGCACTATTCTGTCAAATGCATTTTTTTTCATTCTTGCACTTGATCTTTGTTTGCTTGACTACTTCTTCTCATTTATCATTCTTTTGACTTCTCCTTCTCTTTTCCTGAGTTCTCCTCCTTTTATTGGAGTTTCTATTCGTAATTTTTTTTCTTTTGTCTTTGTATTTTTTTTTACTTCCTATTTTTATCTTTTTACTTTGCCATCCAACTTAGATATTTGTCAGTGTGCTCAGGGAGATGGGAAAAAGAGGGGTATAGCATTTGTGCCTTGAAAAAGATATAAGCTAAGATGTGGTTATCGAAATAAAATGTTTTAAGATAAAAAAAAAGGGAAACGTTAGAGATTACGTGTCACTTGGTAGGCTTAAATGACACAATCGTATCAAAGAAAGCCTACAGTCCTTTCCCAGATAAATGTTGCTCAAAATTTCACTTTAGTAAACATTCACATCACGTTCTAGATCAACAAAGCAATGCCATTGAATTTTAGATCTAATGCTCACCACACAATGCACATAAAATAATGAGGTCGTATTTATTTAAATTGTAAATTTAAGCTAGAGAATTTCTCAAGTGTGGCATAAGTATAATCAAGAGATATTAAAAGAATCTATGGGTCACAACAAAGTTGGTCCAGTTTATCATGTCAAATAGTTTAACACTTTTTCTTTCTATCATGCACACTCGTAAGTATGTTGGTACCATCCAAGTCAAGAGATTTTATTTTTATAAAGAATTAAAAATTCTTATTTAAGAAATATAGTATTCATAAAGGTATTCCTATTATATCACATGAGAATAATGTATGCGTAGTTCGTAAAACTTGAAATATGAAGTGAACAAATGTTTTTATTTATTTTGAATTTTAGAATAAGAGAAAGAACATTTTATATGGATATTTGAATAAAGATAAAATATTCTTCTTCTTTTTTTGAATTTTGAATAAAGATCACCGAAGTCGAGGGATGCCTATGTATCTCATCCACGGGAGAAACATATGGTGTAGTTCGTGAAGTTTGTAATATGAAGTTAAAAAAACTTCTTCTTTTTGAATTTTAAGATAAGGAAACAAAACCTTTAATTTTGAATTTATGAATTTAGATAGATTATTACCTTTTTGTGATATGAATAAAGCTCACCGAGCCTGAGGAAAAATTTCTACATATCTCATCAAGGTGAGAATCAGGTCTTCATAGTTTGTGAAACTTGAAATATGAAGTAAACAAACTTTTATTTTGGATTTTAGGATGAGGAAAAAAGTATTTTGAAGTTTTGAATAAAAATAATATATATATATTTTTAATAAGGATCATTGAACTTAAAAAGGGATGCCTATGTAATCTCATCAAAGTGAAAATCAAGTGTGCATGCTTCATGAAGATCATAAACATTTTCTTAAAAGAAATAGATTTTTTTTGCTTTTTTGAACAAGGAAAAAAAACAATTTTTTTTTTGAATAACGAATAAAAAAATTTCTCCTCATTTTTAAATAAAGATTACCGAACTTCAGGACGGCTACCTATGTATCTCATCTAGGTGAGAATAGAGTGTGCGTAGTTCATAAGGCTCGAAACGTGAAGTAAGAAACTTTTGTTTTTTCTTCTTTGTGGATTTTAATATAAGGAAAAACAATTTTTAAAATTTTTAAATAGGCTAAAAACTTTTTTATTTTGTTTGAATTTTTGAATAAAAATCACCAAATGTGAGGGGGGCAGCCGACGCATCTCATCAAGGTGAGAATCATGTGGTATAGCTCGTAAAGCGTGAAATATGAAGTAAATAATTTATTATTATTTTTTGGATTCTAAGATAAGAACAAATTGTTCTAATTTTTTTTAATATAGATTATAATTTTTTCAAATTTTTAAAACACCAGACCTGAGGAGCTCACGTATCTCATCAAGGTGAGAATCAGGTGAGAGTAGTTCACAAATCTTGAATGTGCCACAACTTGACAACTCGAATCATGATGGCACCTACTATAACCCACTAGTAGGTAAGCCAACTCATATCCTGGAACAGCAAGTAACATACACATTTGGTAGAAATAACAACCAACAAGAAATTTAAAGCAATAACAAGAATCATAGTGAAAAAGAGAGCAACAAAAATATATATAAAAGCCAGAATACAAGATCCAATTCTGCAACCCGGTGGACGAAAGTACAAAACTACTATACAGGTACAAGTGCCAAAGTGGACAAAAAGTACCGGCTTGTCTTGAATTCAAAAGAGTACTCAAAATCTATATAAATATGGAGATAAGCCCAATTAGGACGCGATCAACTCACCCTTTATCACCGAAGATCTCCATAACCAGCTCAAATTATCATTGTCTTGGCGCACAGATTTGTATCAAGAAAATATATGCAGAGTGTAGCATGGGTACCAAAACAACAGGTACCCAATAGGTATCTTTCTCCTCACGCTCGTGGCTAGTGGATTGCCTTGTAGATTGAAAACTTGATGAGTTCTCATGTTCCGAGGTTCATGCCACCTTTACTTTGTTTTCTTATGTCTTTGCTTTTCAAATGATTGTATGTGGTGTATGAGTTATGTCTCAACCACTCCTGATGTATTTGATTGAATTGTCAATGCTATGATTAGACTTTCAGTTTGATGAAAAACTTTTTTATGATATGAGGCCCTTTATTTAATTTGTAATATTTTATATTATATTGTGTTTCATGTATGTCAAGTGTCTTGGGTAGGGGCTCTCGGAGTATTATGCACCATGTCACGTGTAAGATGTACTTTGAGTCATGATGAACTTGGTATTCAGAGCACAATGTTTTAGAAAAAGTCTTTGGATGTCTGACAAGGCACTTTAAGTATAGTTTTATTCATAAGTGTTAAGAACACCACATTTATTAATAGGAGGCTACAAAGTGTTTTGGAAACTTCACTTCTTTCACTACTCTAAATTCATGCTATAGAGTCTATCTCTATAAAGACCCCTCCCCTAATCTTATCTGATGCTTTTCAAGATTTGGCCCTCAAAGAGCTTATGTGATAGGGAATGTGGGTGATAAAGTGGAGCCCGAGGTTCCTGAAGTCCCACTTGACACTTTGGTTGTGCATGTGACTCACACTGAATTTCGAGCCACTTTTAAAGTTTTGGATCAAACTATGATAGTCCAATCTAATAGAGAGGCCATTGTTCCGGTGAATCCAAATGTGGGTACGACAGTGACAAGGATAAGAGACTTCACTAGGATAAACCCTCTGAGTTCATTGATAAGGTGTATAAGATAGTGAGAATTATGGGTTTGTCTATGGTAGAGAAGGCACAGTTCGTTGCTTATCAACTCAAGGTTGTTGCTCAGGTTTGGTTCAACCAATGGAAGGAAGAAATGGTGGTTTATGCGGGTTCTCTTGATTGGGACAAATTCAAATTAGCTTTTCTTGATCGCTTCTTTCGTCTTAAAATGAGAGAACCAAAAGTGCTTGAGTTCATTAATCTACGACAAGGGAATATGAGTGTGAATGAGTATGCTTTGAAGTTTCACTCAATTAGCTAAGTATGCTTCAACTATGACTGTTGACTCTAGGGTAAGGATGAGTAAGTTTGTGTCGGGTATTTCTAATTTGGTTTTCAAGGAATGTCATACTGCCATGTTGATTAAAGAGATGGAAATCTCCCATTTGATGATACATTCCCAACAAATTGAAATAAAAAAACTGAAGGAAGGTCCAGAGAGTCCAAGAGGGCAATGACCGGTGATGGTGATTTTTCTCATTCTAGGTCCGGTGGACATGTACGTCCTCAATTTCAGAAAAGGTTTTCCGATCAAAGTTCTTATAATGTTGTGGCCTATAATTTCAACAAAGATATGGTGTCTAACCCTGAAACTCAAGGAGGTAATTGTGGGGGATCTTCTATATCTACTTGCACTAGGTGTGGCAAGAAACATGATGGAAAACGTCTGACCTATAGAGATGGGTGCTTTGGTTGTAGAAAGAGTGGTCACAAAGTGAAGGTTTGTCCATTGAAATCTATCAAGGGCAAGTATGGTTGGAAAGCTTAGCCTAGTTGTTCCGGTGTGCTCCGAAGCAAAACATATTCTATGCTCTTCAAACTCGACAAGATCACGAGGGTTCCTCAAGTGTGGTGATCAGTATGTTGAAAGTCTTTCACGTTGATGTTTATGCTTTACTTGATCCAGGTGCTACTTTATCGTTTGTTACTCCTTAAGTGGCCATAATATTTGATGTTGGTCCTTATATCCTTTCTAATCCCTTTTATGTCTGTACTCCCGTTGGTGATGCTATTGTTGCAAGAGAGTTTATAGAAACTGTCCTATTTTCATTTCTCATAGAGTCACTCATGTTGATATTTTAGAGCTTTATATGCTAGATTTTGATGTTATTATTGTGATGGAGTAGCTCCATGAATGTTATTCTTCCATAAATTGTAGGACCCGATTGGTCACTTTCAAGGTTCCAAACGAACCTACCATGTCATAGGAAGGGGAAAAATCATGTTCTTAAGGACCAATTTATATCTTACCTAAAGGCTAAAAAATGATTTATAAGGGTTGCATTTATCACCTTGGGATACATATCCCGAAACCCCTAATCTTGAGTTAGTTTTGATTGTTAATGAGTTTTTGGAAGTGTTTCCCAATGATCTTCCCAATATTACTCCTAAAAGGGAAATAGAATTCGGTATTTGACCTACTTTCAAATACGCAACCAATCTCTATTCCTCCTTACCGTATGTCCCTGACAGAACTTAAGGAATTAAAGGATCAATTGTAGGACTTGTTGGATAAGGGTTTTATTAGACCCAATATCTCTTCATGGGGTCCTTCGATATTGTTTGTTCAAAAGAAAAATGGTTCCTTCCGAATGTGCATTGACATTGATAATTGAATAAGGTCACAATAAAGAAATAAGTATCCTATTCCAAGGATATATGATTTGTTTGATTAAGTTCAAGGAGTAAGTTACTTCTCTAAGATTGACCTTTAGTCATGTTATCACCAATTGAGCATGACAAAAAATGACATTTTGAAGATGGATTTTTAAACAAGGTATGGTCATTATGATTTCTTGGAAATGTGTTTTGGTTTTACTTATGCCTTTATAATGCTCAACTACACTTCATCCAATTCTAAGTGTAGGCGGTCGCTAACAAGTATAAACCCAACTAAGACTTAAGGTTGATACCACAGGGAGTGATACAATAGAGAATTCTATTAAGAAGTAAATTTTTGGTCTTGATCATTTGTAAAAGTAGAGGTTTCACAACATTAAAGTAAATCACAAAGTTTCGATGATTAATATCAAATGGGAGGATTTGGGTAACCAATTTAAGACAACTAAAATGAGAAGTAAAGATTGGTTGTTCGGAGTGTGATTAACTGAATGCTAATTTCGCACAATGGGTGATTAGTAGTTACTCAAATGTGTTGAATCTCATTGGGTAGGCTAGGGTTTGAGTGCAATAGCTATTTCTCAATCAACTTTTGCGATTCAAGCGAGTTCTTTTGAACCTTAACAAGAAAAACACAATCGAGCAAACCCAATTCCTTAATTAATCCACTCTTTCAAGCTAGATTTGTAAGAATCCAATCAAACCCATTTTCTCAAGCTAGATTCTTAAAGATGCAATCAATACAACTATCAATCAATAATTCGACTCTAATACCTCTTTCTCAAGTAAGTATTGATAACTAAGCTAGAATTGCATTTGAATCTAGAATTCCTCAATTAAAACATAAACAATTAATTGAACCCACTTCAAAACAACAATAAAATCAGTAACTATCAACACCCATTAGCTAATTAAAGAATTCAACTACATAATCACAGCCCCAAGGATTGGGGTTTTAGCCAAGCATAGTGAAAAACAAGAAATCGTTACCAACGAAGTTTTCCATTTGATTTGACAGCGATCTGCAATCCCCAAATGCTTAAATTTTAAGCTAAAAATCTCACAATCTCTAAATCTCTAAATTTCTACTACAAAATGTAAAAAAACAATGTTCTAGAATGTAAAAACTCAGAAACCCAGAAGTAAACAATGTGGGAATTCCTTCTCTTTATTTGAAAATTGTATTTACACGTTCCCATAATTTTAGCATGGAGTCATCTCTGTGAAGTAAGTCGAGTTCGCTGAACTGGTCGGCAATACGCCGAGTACTCCTCTTCTCACCTTTTTGGCGTGGCTTTGTCATCAAATCTTTCTGTTAGTTTCGGTGAGCTAAGTCATTATCGCCGATCTCTTTGGCGACGCACCGAATAACTTATTTTCTTGCCAAGTTGGTTTCATCCATGGGTTGGCATGCTGGAACTTTAGGCAAGCTGAAGGTCCTTTCGGCGAGTTGTCGAGTGGCTTTGGCGAGTACCAACTTTTCTTTCCTTCAACTTTTTCAGTTTTTTGGTCCTTTTTGCCTCGTAATGTCCTTGACTTGATCTTTAATGTTCATTGCTGCATATCAACAATTTAACATCAGTTATGAGTGTAAACAGTCATTGAGGACACTAAATCCTTGAATGCTAAGCCCAAAATGAGTCAAAATCCCTGACTCATCAACACCCCTAACTTAAACTTTTGCTTGTCATCAAGTAAAACACAAGATCAATCAGGCCAACATGGATGTCTATAAATAGTGCTACTTGAGATTCAACATGATTGTACACGAGGTTCAATTTACACACGCAATGTTCAATTGTGCACTAAAAGTTTCAAACTATGACTAGCCATCATCAAATAGAGTTCAAGCTCACAATGCTCGCTTCAAATGCAAATTCAAGTTCAACAAGAGCATTTGAATGCCCTCACATCAAGAATGATTCCATGCTCTCACAAAACCCATCAAAGATTATAAATTAAGGAATCAAAATCAACTCTCAATGATAAACACATGCACGATTTTACCCATAGGCTTGCCCGAATTTTCCGATCAACACATCATTCGGCTTATGGAAGATCACTAAGGTCTTTCAAGGCTTGTGGCTGAGTGTAAAGGTATGATCATTTTGACTTAGTGACTTCTACCTTCATGAAATATGGCATGCATTTCACTTCATCTCCTTTTCTTTAACTCGTTTCATCTTTACACTCCACCCTAGGTATTTTCAAGCACAAAAATTCTTGTATAGCTCAATGGATACCCCTTCTCTTTCCACCAAAATTGCAAATTTCTTTTTCAATCTTTTTCTTTTTCTTTTCTTTTTATTTATATGGAGGGGTTCCATCTTTTTCAACATACTTCTTCAAGGGTGGATTTTACACACTTCTTGCTCAATTTCTTTCCTCATTTTCACCACACCCCCAACATAGGCTTTTGGCCTAAGTTGGTTATTCAAACGGACTAATCTTCATGAAGGTTTTAGGTAGGGAGGAAAAGGTAAAATGTGTTCATGTTTCATCCAAAGAAAATGTTAGGCTCAAATGGTGCCAAGTTAGGTTCACACTTGTAACACTCCGGAAAATGGTAGGTTAAACTAGAGCCTAAACGTAAGGTTAAAAATCATAAAATGAGTCCCCGTAGATTTGTAGACCATCTAAACATGATATAGGGGTTTTAGGAATCAAGGCCTAAGGGAAAAGTGCCAAAGAAAAGGGGCAAGCCAAGGCCAAAGGCCAAGGCTGCCCCAAACATGAGCACAGTGCCTCAAGCTCCACGACCATCACCATGGCCCATGGGAAGCTTCATGGAGTTGCCTTGGCCAAAGGAGGGAAGCCTCCAAGTGTTAGAGACACTACCTCAACCCCCACGGAAGGGACCACGGCTCGTGAAGCCCTCCGTAAAGAGGACTTGGGCGCGGTGGCATGAGGCGTGAGGTAGCATAGCTACTGCCTCAACCCTCCACGGGAATGACCACGTGTCGTGGTCCACTTCACGAGCCGTGAAGGGGCCCGTGAAGATGACTTGGGCGAATGAACCTTGTGACTAAAAATGGAGGTCACTACCTCACCTTCACGGGTAGGAATATGGTTCGTGGTCCGCACCACGGCTCATGAAGGGTGGCTCATAGTCCCTAACGGGGACCATTAAATGAGGGTCTTATGGGTCATTTCTTTTTTAGTCCAATTAAATTGGGGGTGTTTTGGGTATTTTTAGGGGAAGTATATATATTGTTTTTAAGTCAAAATTCACAAGACTTGGTCATTAATTCACAACACCCAAATATTTTCCCCAAATTCATCTCTTCTCAATATTTCTCTCTCTAGAGTTCCTCCATTGAAGAACAACAAGAACTTAAAGAATAGGGCTGAAGAATCAATCTTCTCAACTTCAATTCGTGGTCAAAGCTTCAATTAAGGTATGTGTGCCTTGATTTATGGAACACTTTTCTCTATGATGCCCTTCAACTCTTAATTTTGGAATTGGCAAATTGTTCAAAAACTAGGTTTTCATTCTAACCATGGGTTCTTCCTAAAAATGATTTCATTGAGTTAATTGTTTTATATTATGGATGATATGATGTTTAATGGTGATTTTTATAGTAAAATTCCCCAAGAACCCAAGAATTACCCCATGACCCCAATTTCATGAATTGTGATGGGTGTATTGATGCAAGGTGAATACTATGAATTGTGTCTATAATATTTTAGTTATTGAATCTTGTTTTATTCATGCCTAGTGTAGTATTTCTAGGTTTAATTTTGAGACATGATTCATGACCCTTAAGGGGGGTAAATTGCTAGGGTTTGTAATGTTGATGAAAGTTGTGTATGAACTTATGATGCACTTAGAAAGTGAAGATCCTATGACTATTGTGTAAAGTGTGGAATTGTTGAAAGGTCATTCTCCCCTCACCCTGACACATTATTATGTATGAATTGTCTAGGATGATGATATGGTTGTTGTGTTTATTGAAAGGCAATTTCTCATGAAAACACTATGAATATAATGTGAAAGTTGTACTCACATATGAATGTTGATTCTGAGGTTGAAAGTACATTCTTACTTTATGAAATCTATGAGCTATTTTATGAGTTGTATTGAATAAACAGTAAAGTATTCATTCACACATGTAAATGCAATTCAATACTAATTATGTAAAATTTTGGGAAATAATGCTTAACACCGAGTGGATATGGTCGATGAGGTAGAGGCCCTCCCATCAATACAATAAGTCGGGTCATCTAGATTATTCTCATGAGATGGAAGCTCCTCTGCCAAAACAATAGGTCGGGTTTCTAGAAGCAATCTCCTTATCCCATAACTATGTGCCCATATAGGTCTTTAGCTAGTGGATCCACCTAAAAGCTAATTCATTTAGTTCTACCTTAGGAAAGTAGGACACCTTCTTTCGGTGTGGGGTTACATGACACCGGATTTCATGTCACTCACATGGTCTATGTCGATTATGGCTATTCTTCCTTATATGATAAGATAATGAATAAGACATGAACTATAATATGACTTCTTGGTGAGTTTTACTTAGTAAGAGTAGGGGTATGGGACTTCACGTTTACATTGCACAAGTACACTTTGTAGGATGTTATGGGATGGTTTTCTTTATGCTATGATGAGACATGAATGTATGCATGTATGTTGAATGAATAGTTGCTATGAATGACTTTCCTTATGTTCAAGTAATGTACATGACTATTTCCTTACTTATGACTATTGATTATGATGAGGTCTAAAGGTGATATGTATTACTAAGGTAGCTTCAAAGGAGTACTTAGTATGGTTGGTATTATGGGATGCCAACCATACATTGCACAAGTGTTCCTTAGAGTTGCTAAGGTAATATTTCACTATATATTGAGGAAAAATGCGATTATGACTTGTGTTCTACATTGAAAGTGCATGTTGATTTCCAAACTTGATAAATGCATACTTTTTAACTAAAATGTCTTTTTTATCATATTTCAAGGATATTTATGCATGCTTCCATACTTAGTACTTTATGTGCTAACCCATTTCTTCTACATCTACTATGAGTGTACTGCTGAACGTTGAGACGTACTTCTACTTCCTTCAAGTGAAGCTTGGATTGACTATTCCCTAGGCTTGGTGAGTCCTCAAGTTCGAGGACAAGATGTTATTGTTTCTAGTTTCTATTGCACTTTTTATATTGAGACTCTATTGATATGAAAAAGGCTATGTCCCTAAGATTGTATTCCTGTGTTTTAGATGGTGATTGAGACAAAGTCTAGACTCTTATGATTTATGTTTATGAAAAAGAAGTTTGACTTCGATTGTAAAAGTTTTGAATTTTCCGCATCATTCTTATGGCTTCATGTGTATGATTATGCTAGGCTTGTATGCGACCCCTTCGGGGTCAAGTACGTCGTGTTGCTTCTAGGGGATAACCCCGGGTCGTGATAATCTTGATATTAGAGCATAAGGTTTTGGGATGATATTTAGGTTGATGTCTCATGAACCACGTCTAGTAGAGTCTTGTTCATGAGTGTGAAGCGCACCACACTTATGAATAAGTGTCTATAAGATGTTTAGGAACTTTCACTTCTTTCATTACTTTTTAGTCGTGCTTTGGAGTCCTAACTCTCTGAAGTCCTTTTCCTAACCCTTCTCTTGTGAAGATAGGAAATTAATACAAGAAGGGCTAATGCAAGGAGGGCGGCAGATGAGAATGTGAATGAGGGAGTTCCTCCCCAAGCTCCTTAAGACCCTCAAGTACCTAATGATTAAGGGGCTATGACTAATGTGGAGATAAGGGCGACTCTCCCAACATTGACTCAACTCATGGCAGCTCAAACTCAAGCCGTGACCATTCAAGCCCAAGCTCTAACGGCCCAAGCTAATCGAGATGTTGGGACCCTGGGTAAATCCTAATGTGAGCACCATGGCTTCAAGGTTGAGAGATCTTACTATAATGAACCCTCCTGTGGAAGAGATCTACAAGATAATGGATGGTATGGGAGTGACTTTTATTGAGCAAGCCGAACTAGCCGGGTATCAATTGAAGGATGTGGCCCAAGTATGGTACACTCAATGGGAGGATAATAGGGCTATAAGAGCGGGTCACATTAGTTGGGAAGTGTTCAAGAAGGCATTCTTTGATAGGTTCTTTCCACGGGAAAAGAGGGAAGCAAAAGTGGAGGAATTTATCAACCTTCGTCAAGGAGGTATGAGTGTCCATAATACTCTTTGAAATTCACTGAGTTGTCCAAATATGCCCCATCTTTGGTGTCTAACCCAAGGGATGAGATGAGTCAATTTGTAATGGGCGTGTCTGATTCCATTTAAGAAGAATGTCGTGCAGCAATGCTCCATGACAACATGGATATATCACGGTTAATGGTATATACTCAACAAGTTGAGAAGACAAGGCTTAGGAAGAAAAATAAAGAGGTAAAGAGGGAAAGGACCGATGATGGAAATTCTTCTAAGGGTAAGTTTGAGGGTCAAAGTGAACCAAGGTTCAAGAAGAGGTTTTCCAACCAGAGCTCCTCTAGTGCTCCTAAGTCCAAAAAGGATAGAGTGTCTAACCCTAAGCCTCAAGGAGGAAATAGGGGTGGCTCTTCCAAGGAGAGGCCTACATGTGCCAAGTGTGCTAAGAAGCATGAGGGGAAATGTCTTGCCGGTATGGGTGTGTGCTATGGATGTGGAAAAAGTGGGCGTCAATTGAAAGATTTCCCAACCTATACGGCCAATGGAAGAGAGGGTAATCAAGCTCCTCCAAGTGGTTCAAATCCCGATGCTCCTAAGAAGAATCGCTTTTATGCTCTCCAATCCCGAGGTGAACAAGACAGTTCCCAGATGTGGTAACGGGCATGTTGCAAGTCTTTTCCATTGATGTTTATGCATTATTAGACCCCGGTGCCACATTGTCTTTTGTTACACCCTATGTGGCTATGAAATTTGAAATGCTCCCGAAACCCTAATAGATCCTTTTTTAGTTTCTAACTCGGTTGGTGACTCGGTTGTAGCTAGAAAAGTAAATAGGAGTTGTCCTATTTCTTTGTCTCATAAAGTCACTTTGGTTGATTTAGTAGAATTATATATGTTGCACTTTGATGTCATCTTGGGGATGGATTGGTTGCATGCTTGTTTTGCGTCCATTGATTATAGAACTCGGGTGGTTAAGTTTAAATTTCCTAATGAGCCTACTTTAGAATGGAAGGGGGAAATTCAATCCCTAGAGGTCATTTTATTTCCTGTATAAAAGCTAGAAAAATGATCTCAAAGGGGTGTATGTATCACATTGTTAGAGTTATGGACGTTGAGTCCGAGACTCCTTCTTTGGAGTCGGTCCTCGGAGTGAGAGAGTATCCGGAAGTCTTCCCCGATGAATTGTCCGGTATTCCTCCCGAATGGGAAATAGATTTTGGCATTGATCTTTTGCCGGATACACAACCCATATCCATTCCCCCTTATCGGATGGCTCCTGCCGAATTGAAAGAGTTGAATGAGCAAGATTTGTTAGACAAGGGTTTTATTCAACAAAGCATATCTCAATGGGGTGCACCGGTATTGTTCGTAAATAATAAAGATGGGTCCCTTAGGATGTGTATTGATTAGCGCCAATTGAACAAGGTCACTATAAAGAATAAGTATCCATTTCCTAGGATTCACGATTTACTTGATCAACTCCAAGGGTCTAACTTTTTCTCCAAATAAGATCTTCATTCGGGTTACCATCAATTAAGGGTAAGAAGATGTGATATTCCCAAGATGGCCTTTAGGACCCGATACGGTCACTACGAATTTGTGGTTATGTCTTTTGGGTTAGCAAATGCCTCGGCAACATTCATGGACCTAATGAATAGGGTGTTTAGACAATATCTTGATTCATTTTTTATCGTCTTTATCGATGATATTTTGATCTATTCAAGGAGTGAGGGTGAAAATAAGGATAATTTGAGGATAGTTTTGCTAGCCCTTAAAGACCACTAATTATATGCTAAGTTTAGTAAATGTGAGTTTTGGCTAAGGTCAGTTGCTTTCCTTGGTCACATTGAGTCGGGCATGGGTATTGAGGTAGATCCTAAGAAAACGGATACGGTCAAAGGTTGGCGCAGACCTCTAACTCCTACCAATATTCGAAGATTTTTGGGTTTGGCCAGTTACTATAGGAGGTTAGTTGAGGATTTCTCCTCTATTGCTTCTCCTTTGACGACTTTGACTCAAGAGAAAGCTAAGTTTGAGTGGTTGGAGACTTGTGAGAAAAGCTTCCGAGAATTGAAAGATAGATTGACATCCACTCCGGTGTTGACCTTATCGGAGGGTACCGATGGGTTTGTGGTATATTGTGAAGCTTCTCGAGTGGGTTTGGGATGTGTCCTTATGCAACGTGGTAAAATGATTTCAAGGCAACTCAAGGTCCATGAGAACAATTATCCAACTCATGACCTTGAATTAGCGGTGGCAGTGTTTACTTTGAAAATATGGAGACATTACATTTATGGGGTCCATTTAGATGTTTTCATCGACCATAAGATTCTTCAATATGTGTTTAGCCAAAAAGATTTGAATCTCCGACAAAGAAGGTGGTTAGAAATTTTGAAAGATTATGACATGAGTGTCCTTTACCACCCCGACAAAGCTAATGTAGTTGCGGATTCCCTAAGTAGATTTTCCATGGGTAGTGTGGCTCATGTAGAAGATGAGAAGAAGGAATTGGTTCGGGATGTTCATAGATTGGCCCGGTTAGGTGTCCAACAAGTGGATTCCACCAAGGGTGGATTCATGGTTCATCATAGTTTCGAATTGTCCTTCGTGGTTGATGTAAAGTCTAAGCAACATCTTGATCCTATTTTGATGGAGTTGAAAGAATCGGTTCTCAACAAGCCCGTTGATGCTTTCTCCCAAGGGGAATACGGGGTGATTAGTTACCAAGGTAGATTATGTATTTCGGATGTTGATGGCTTGAGAGAGCAAATTTTGGAAGAGTCTCATGGTTCGTGGTATTCTATTCGTCCGGGAGCCACCAAGATGTACTGTAATCTACGGGAAGTCTATTGGTGGAATGGCATGAATAAGGATATAGTGGGATTTGTAGCCAAATGTCTGAATTGTCAACAAGTTAAGGCCGAACACCTAAAGCCGGGAGGTTTGCTCCAAGATATAAATATTCCCACTTGGAAGTGGGAGCATGTGAATATGGACTTTGTGGTGGGTTTGCCTCATACTCGTAGGCAACATGATTCTATTTGGGTCATTGTTGATAGGATGACTAAATCAACCCACTTCATTCCCATCAAGGTTAATTTTTCGGCGAAAGACTATGCCAAGTTGTAAATCAAAGTGGTAGTGAAGTTTCATGGGGTTCCTCTTTCTATAATTTCAGATCGGCGTGCTCAATTTACTTCACATTTTTTGAAGGCATTTGTCACACCCAAAATCCCATTAAGGAGGACCGGCACCCGTTGCCAAGAAGGCTCGGGAGGACCAACATGTAATCATGTTCTATCTATGAACATTTAAAGGTGCTGCCATAGTGGATAACATGTTTTCATGAAAGTAGACAGTATTAACAAGCCAAAAGAAAGTGCACATGACTAGTCCATTGGGGCCATGATATCTAAGACACGAGACACAACCACACTTCACTATACATAGTCTACAAAGCCTCTAAATGACAAAACATTATGAGGTTAAGGTCGGGACAAGCCCCGCCTTACACTCAGCTACTATACAATACCAAAATACATGCTATAGACTCGGAATGCCCCGAATCAACATGGAGTTCACCAAAAGCCGTTGGATGTCCTGTTCTCCTACTGGGGAGATCTACTAGCTCATGTACCTGCAACATGAATTGTAAGTCCCCCGAGAGAGAGACGTCAGTATGGGAGAATGTACTGAGTATGTAAGGCATAAAGTACTGTATGTGAAATAAGAACTCAAATGAAATCATATACCAATGTAAGGATACAAGACCACCTTTTCTCTTATTATGGAATCAGGTACTTTACATTCTTTTCTTTACTTTATCATTCATTACTTTACACTCTGTGCACATCATATAATACGAATGGCCAGCTGATCAGTGGTAGACATATAAATCGGGATCGACCCATGCTAGGCTTTCCTTTAACCCCTGGGATACCAACTGTAATATTGGGATCGACCCATGCTAGGTGATTCTTCGACAATTGGGATACCACCCATCAATAAGCAGATTCATTTAATATCTTTCCATTAACATTTGAGATGACTCTTTTGGTGGTCATAGCATTTTGAGTTGTGGGACTAAGTAGTCAACAAGTGACGTGTAATAATCATATAATGCAAGAACAACAACGTAGAGAGTAGCTACACAATTAGTGAAATGTATAGGAGTTGAAATAATATATGGACCTTATTTAGTTAAAAGGAGAACTCATGCAAGGTATTCAATGTATATGTACAGATTTGACAATGAACATGTATTGGAATGTGCAGACATGTTAAAGAGTGAGAATAAGGTCATAAGTCGTGTTGGAGCTGGTAGGCTGCCTCCCATCAAATCCTCGATTTGAAAGCTCTCGAAACTATCCCTAGACTTTGGACTATCACTAGTGTGCACATAACAAGCATTATCATCATCTTCTCTCCCTCAATATTTGTCCCGATCAGACCAATCTCAATCGTGATCCCTCCATCCATCCTTACTAATTATGTTCTAACCTTGATTCCTGCTGGCCTTAAAGATCTTGAAAGAGAATCCTCCTCTAGTCTTGACACTGGATGTACCTCTTTATTTACAAATTTGCTTTTGATGGATTTATATCTCCATAACTACCCCCCATGGCATGCTTTATCAACAACATCATTTGAGTCATCATTTTGTCCATGTTCTCATCACGTTCTTGGTCTCTCTCCAGTTGCTTTTTGGTCAGCCTGAAATTCAAAGGATACACTTGATCATCCCTTGTATACCATGCACGATTAATTTTAGTCATATCATCAAGCAATCATGATGCCACAACAAATGGTTAACTCATTATACCACCTCTAATTAGCTGATCAGATGTACCTTTGTTGATTGTATCAAGACTCCAATAGAAGTATTGCAACAACACATTGTCCAGAGCCCATGAGTAAGACATTAGAGAAATTTTTTTTGGAACCTTAACCATGTCTCGTGGATAGGTTCACCATCCACTCGCTTGAAATTCTGAATGTTATCCCTCAACTTGACCATCTGTGAAGGAGGGAAAAACCTTTCATAGAATGCATCGGTGAGCTCCTCCCAAGAAGTAATTGACTCCCTTGGTAGTTCAGTCAACCACTTCGTTGCTTCCTCCATAAGAGAAAACAGAAATAGACGAAGTCGGACTGACTCTTGAATGATGTTCTTGAAATAAAACGGCCCACACATATCCATGAAGTTTCGGATGTGGTCATGATGGTCCTCATGAGCGAGTCCTCCAAAGAGACCCTTTATTTGCAACAACTACAACATTGTGTTGGTCAGATGACATACCTCATTGCCCACAGTCGGAGTTAATTGAATAGCACCCGCACTTCCCAACTGATCCTCATTGACATCATGCAAACTCCCGATGTCATCTTAGTTTCCAAGTTGGCTAGCGTTGCTCCCATTTACACTCATATCTTCACTTGTTTTAGAGAAGCCAACAATGAACACAAAGAAGATAATTCGACTACATCAAAATAGTTCACAACTAAACTTCAAGAAAAGAATTATAAACACCACTACCCGGCAGCGACCCATTTTTGATAACACGTAACTACACTTCATCTAATTCTAAGTGTAGGTGGTCGCTAACAAGTATAAATCCAACTAAGAGTTGGGGTCGATCTTACATGGAGTGATACAATAGAGAATTCGATTAAGAAGTAAAATTGTGTCCTAATCGTGTGTAGAAGTAGAGGTTTCACAACATTAAAATAAATCACAAAGTTTTTATGATTAATATCAAATGGGGGGATTTGGGTAACAAATTTATGACAACTAAAATGGGAAGTAAGCAAGTAGAGATTGGTCCTTAGGAGTGTTATAAGTAGAATTCTACTTTCGCACAATGGGTGATTATTAGTTACTTAAAGGTGTTGAATCTCAGTCAGTAGGCCAGAGTTTGAGTGCAATAGCCATTTCTCTATCAACTTTTGTGATTCAAGCAAGTTCTTTCGAACCTTAAACAAGCAAAATACAATCGAGCAACCCGATTCATTAATTAATCCACTCTTTCAAGCTAGATTTGTAAGAATGCAATCAAACCCACTTTCTCAATCTAGATTCTTAAAGATGGAATAAATACAACTATCAATCAATAATTAGACTCTAATACCTCTTTCTCAAGCAAGTATAAAGAACTAATCTAGAATTGCATTTGCAACTACCATTCCTCAATTAAAACATGAATAATTAATTGAACCCACTTCAAAACAACAAAAACATCTTTAATTAACAACACCCATTAGCTAATTAAAGCATTCAATTACATAATCATACCCCAAGCATTGGGGTTTTAGCCAAGCATAGTGAAAAAAGAAGAAATCATTACCAATGAAGTTTTCCATCTGATTTGACAACGATATGCACCAAATGTTGAAATTTTAAGCTTCACAATCTCTAAATCTCTACTCTAAAATGTAAAAAAACAATGTCTAGAATGTAAAAATTGTATTTATACGTTCCAAGAATTTTAGCATGGAATCAACTTGACAAAGTAAGTCGTTCGTCGAACCGGTCGGCGATGCACCGAGTACTCCTCTTCTCACCTTTTTTGCGTGGCTTTTTCATCAAATCTTTTTGTAATTTTTAGCGAGCTAAGTATTCATCGTTGATCTCTTCGGCGTCGTGCCGAATAGCTTGTCTGCTCACCAAGTTGGTTTCATCCATGGGATGGCATGCTGGAACTTTAGGTGAGTTGAATGTGCACTCGGCGAGTCGCCGAGTGGCTTTGGCGAGTATGCGTTCTCTCTCCTTCAACGTTTTCAACTTTTTTCACTCCTTTTGGCCTCATAATGTCCTTTCCTTTCTCTTTAGCCTTCATTGTTGCATATCAACATTTGAACATCAGTTATGAGCATTAAACATGCATTGAGAACACTAAATCCTTGAATAATGAGCCCAAAATGAGTCATAATTCCTGACTCATCATGCTCCAACGATATTTATAGATATAATAAATAGGGTCTTTAAACAATATCATGATATGTTCGTAATTGTGTTCATTAGATATTTTGATTTACTACTAGAGTGAGAATGAGCATGTTGAGCATTTAAAGATTTTGTTACAAATTCTCAAGGATCGTGAATTGTAGGCTAAGTTTAGTAAATGTGAGTTCTGATTGAGGTCTATTGCGTTCCTTAGCTATATTATCTCCGGTGAAGGTATCCAAATTGATCCTAAGAAGATGAGGCGGTTAAGAGTTGGCCTAGACCTTTGTCCACTTTAGATATACAAAGTTTCTTGGTTTTGGCCAGTTACTATAGAAGGTTTTTGGAAGGATTTTTCTCTATTGCTTCGCCTTTGACGACATTGACTCAAAAAGGTAAAATTTCTATGGTCAGAAGCTTATGAAAAGTGTTTCCAAGAATCAAAAGATAGACTCATATCAACCCCTATATTGACACTACCAAAATTAGATGGATTTGTAGTATATTATGATGCTATAAGGATTGGCCTTGGTTGTGTTTTGATGAAACATGGGAAGGTCATTGCTTATTCTTCAAGGCAATTGAAGGTGCATGAAAAGTATTATCCATATCATGATTTGGAGTTAGCGGCGGTAGTGTTTGCTCTAAAGATTTGAAGACATTACTTATATGGTGTTTCTGTATATGTGTTACTGACCACAAGAGCTTGAAATATGTGTTCACTCAGAAGAATTTGAATATTCGCCAAACAAGATGACTTGAGTTATTGAAATATTACGACATGAGTGTCCTATATAATCTCGCTAAGGCGAATGGAGTGGAGGAAGCTCTTAGTCAACTATCAATGGCAAGTGTTGCTTATGTTGAAGATGGTATGAAGGAGTTAGTTGGTGATGCTCATGGTTTGGCCTGATTGGGTGTCTTTTTGGTTGATTTTAGTGAAGGTGGTGTTATTGTTCATAACATTTTTGAATAATCTTTTGTATCGGATGTGAAGGCTAAGAAAGATCTTGATCCAATATTAGTTGACTTGAAAAAGTCAGTTTCCAAAAAAGACATTGAGGTTTTCTCCTAAGGGAGATATGATGTCCTTTGATATCAAGGTCGATTATGCGTTTCGAATGTTAATGAGTTGAGAAATCAAATCCTTACAGAAACTCATATTTGTTGGTATTCTATTCATACCAGGAGCGACCAAGATGTACCATGATTTACAGGAGGTCTATTGGTGGAACGGAATGATGAAGGATATTGCAAAATTCATGCCTAAATGTTTGAATTGTCAACAAGTGGAAGTTGAGCATCAGAAACCCGATGGTTTGGTTCAAGATATTAATATTCCTACGTGGAAGTGGGAAGACTTGAATATGGAAATTATTGTGAGTTTATCTCATACTCGACGCTAGTTTGACTCGATTTGAGTTATTGTGGACAGAATGCTGAAATCGACTCACTTTATTCCCGTTAAGACTTCATTTTCAGCCAAAAAGTATGCTAAGCTATATATTTGAGACATGGTAAAGTTGCATGGAGTTTCTTCGTCCATTATCTCAGATCGTGGAACTCAGTTTATATTTGAGACATGGTAAAGTTGCATGAAGGATCTTGGTACTCTAAAGTCCTGCCATAGAGTCTATCACGAATAAGTGCTTTGGTTGTGGAAAGAGTGGTCACAAGGCGAAGGATTCTCTGTTACAAGATAGAAAGGGTAAGGATGGTATACAAGCTCAGCCTACTGGTTCTGGTTTTGGTGCTCTTCTGCAAAATATATTATATGCTCTTTAAACTCGAAAAGATCACAATGGTTACCCGAATGTGGTAATCGGTATGTTCAAAGTATTTCACCTTGATTTGAATGTTGTACTTGATATGGTCATTTTTTACTCTTTATGTGGCCATGAGATTTGATTTTGGTCCTGAAATCCTTTCTAATTTCTTTTGGTTCTCTACTCTTGTTGGTGATTCTATTGTTGCTAAGAGAGTTTATAGAAATTATCCTATTTTTATTTCTCATAGAATCACTCATGTTGATACTGCAGACCTAGATATGTAAGATTTTGATGTTATTCTTGGGATGGATTAACTCCATGCATGTTATGTTTCCATAGCTTGTAGGACCCGATTGGTCATCTTCAAGGTTTTGAATGAACCTATCATGTCATGGGAAGGAGAAAATTATGTTCTTAAGGGTCAGTTTATATCTTGCCTAAAGGCAAGCAAAATGATTTCTAAGAGTTGCATTTATCACCTTGTTCGGGTTAGGGATACAAAATACGAAACTCCTACTCTTGAGTCAATTCTGATTGCAAATAAATTTCTAGAAGTGTTTCTTGATTATCTTCCCGATTTTCTTCTTAAAAGGGAAATAAACTTCATTATTGACCTACTTCAAGATACGCAACCTACCTCTATTCCTCCTTATCATATGGCCCACAAAAAAACTTAAGGAATTAAAGGATCCACTGAAGGACTTGTTGGATAAAGGTTTTATTAGATCGAGTATCTCTCCATGGGGTGTTTCGATAGCGTTTGTTCGAAAGTAGGATAGTTCCCTCTGGTTGTGCATTGACTATCGACAATTGAATAAGGACATAATAAAGAATAAGTATACTATTCCAAGGATAGATAACTTGTTTGATCAACTCCAAATAGCAAGTTACTTATCTAAGATTGACCTTCGGTCGGGTTATCACCAGTTGAGGGTAAAGGAAAATGACATTCTGAAGAAGGCTTTTCGAACAAGGTATGGTCATTATGGGTTCTTAATGATGTCTTTTGGTTTGACTAGTGCCCCAACGACATTTATGGATTTGATGAATATGGTCTTTAATCAATATCTTAACATGTTCATGATTGGGTTCATTGTAGATATTTTAATTCTCCCGGAGTGTGAATGAGCATGTTGAGCACTTGAGGATTGTGTCACAAATTCTCAAGGATCATGAATTGTATGCTAAGTTTATAAAATGTGTGTTTTGGTTGAGGTTTGTTGCCTTCCTGGACATATTATCTCCGATGAAGGTATCCAAGTTGATCCTAAGAAAACCGAGGTGGTTAAGAGTTGGTGTAAACCTTTATCCGCTTCAAAGATACAAAGTTTCTTGGGTTTGGCCAGTTACTGTAGAAGGTTTGTTGAATGATTTCCTCTATTGCTTCTCCTTTGACGACATTAACTCAAAAGAAGGTGAAATTTCAATGGTCGAAAGCTTGTGAGAAGAGTTTTCAAAAATTGAAAGATAGACGCACGTCAGCCCTTATATTGAGACTACCGGAAGGATTGGATAGATTTGTAGTATATTGTGATGCTTTAAAGATTGGTATTGGCTGTGTTTTGATGCAACATGGAGAAGTTATTGCTTATACTTCAAGCCTTGGAAAAAATTATTCGACTCATGATTTGAAGCCAACGATGGTAGTGTTTGCTCTAAAGATTTTGAGGCATTAATTATATGGTCTTCATGTAGATGTGTTCACCCACCATAAGAGTTTGAAATATTTGTTCACCTAGAAGGATTTGAATCTTCGCCAAAGAAGATGGCTAGAGTTATTGAAAGATTAAGACATGAGTGTCCTACATCATCCCGGTAAGATGAGTGTGGTGGCAGATGCTCTTTGTCGACTATCAATGGAAAGTATTGATCATGTTGAAGATGGTAAGAAGGAGTTAGTTCGGGATGTTCATGGTTTGGACCAATTGGGTGTTCGTTTGGCTGATTTTAGTGAAGGTGGTGTTATTGTTCACAATGGTTCCAAATCATCTTTTGTATCGGATGTCAAGGCTAAGAAAGATCTTGATTTGGTATTAGTTGATTTGAAGACGTCAGTTTCTAAAAAAGTCATTTAGGTTTTCTCCCAAGGGGGAGATGGTGTCCTTTGATAAGTCGGTTATGTGTTCTGAATGTTGATGAGTTGAGAAATCGAATTCTGACGTTCATAGTTCTCGGTATTCTACTTACCCAGGAGCCACCAATATGTATCACAATTTGTGGGAGGTCAATTGGTGGAACGTGATAAAGAAGGATATTGCAGAATTCATGGTTAAATGTCTGAATTGTCAACAAGTGAAAGTGGAGTATCAGAAACCCGGTGGTTTGGCTCAAGATATTAGTATTCCTACATGGAAGTGGAAAGACTTAAATATGGACTTTATTGCAGGTTTACCTCATAATCGGCATCAGTTTGACTCAATCTGGGTTATTATGGACCGAATGATGAAATCGACTCACTTTCTTCCCATTAAAATTTCATTTTCAGTCGAAGAGTATGCCAAGCTATATATTCAGGAAATGGTAAGGTTGCATGGAGTGCCTTTGTCCATTATCTCTAATCGTGGAACTTAGATTATGTCTTACTTTTGGAGGTCATTCCAAAAGGGTCTTTGTACTTAAGTGAAACTTAGCATAACTTTCCACCCTCAGAACGATGGGAAAACTGAGCGCACTATTCAAACCTTATAAGATATTTTAAGATCTTACGCAATTTATTTCTAGGGTAGTTAGGATGACCATTTGCCTTTGATTGCATTCGCTTATAATAATAACTATCATTCTTATATTGGGATGGCACCGTTTGAGGATCTTTATGGTAGGAGGTGTCGGTCTCCTATAGGTTGATTTGAAGTTAGTGAGGTTGCTTTGATAGGGCCCGAGGTGGTGCATGAGGCTATGAAAAAGGTTTGACTCATTCGCGAAAGGTTGAGAATGGCACAAAGTCGACAAAAGTATTATTCCAATTTTATAAGAAGAGAACTTGAGTTTAATGTTGATGATTGTGTCTACTTGAAAATTTCACCAATGAAGGGTGTAATGAGATTTGGGAAGAAAGGGAAGATTAGTCCCATACATATTTGCACATATAAGATTTTAAGGCGTATAGGCAAAGTTGCTTATGAACATGACTTGCCTAATGTTATAGAATCGGTACATCTAGTATTCCATGTATATTTGTTGAAGAAGTGTTTTGGATAACCGACATCCATTGTGCCTTTAGAAGGTTTGGGAGTTAAAGAAAATCTTTCTTATGAAGAGGTTCCGATTGAAATTCTAGACCGACAAGTGTAGAAGTTGAGAAACAAAGAAGCTGCTTCTGTGAAGGTTATTTGGAGGAATCAATTAGTTGAAGGTGCAACTTGGGAGGTCGAAGCGGATATGATTTCCTGGTATCGTCATCTCTTAACCTCTGCTCCTACTCTACCTTGAGGTATTAGTTCCTCATGGTTCATTCTTCTAGATTCGTGCATTTTAGTCATTCTCATGTTTCCATATGCATGAATGTTCACGAAAAACTTGATTTTTATGTTCTGATTTAGCTTGGAGTGATTTCTCCTTGTTTGTGTGCATTATGTTGAGATTTACATTCATGTTGGTTTGTTAGTTTCTCTCCTACTCTATTCATGATAGCCTGAGTTCCATTTGAGGACAAATATTCCTAAGGGGGAGATATTGTAACACCTTAGAAAGTGGAAAGTTGGAAAAGAAAAGAAAAAATGTAGTTTTTGCACTGAGGCAGTGGTCTATGAGACTTACCTATGGACCGTAGGAAGTCATATGGATGATAAGAAAG
Source organism: Solanum verrucosum (assembly GCF_900185275.1). Taxonomy (NCBI): domain Eukaryota; kingdom Viridiplantae; phylum Streptophyta; class Magnoliopsida; order Solanales; family Solanaceae; genus Solanum; species Solanum verrucosum. The sequence goes on from NW_026020045.1 coordinate 3,151,883, forward strand.
GAATCATTGACGTAAAGATTAGTTTTGAGAATTTCAAGTTCTGAAGTTTGATCTACGGATGAACAGGATGAGCCATAGGAATTTGGAAGAATCATAGATGGGTTCATAGGGTTAATCTAGACTTTAGTGAAATTTTGAGTTTAAAGTGAGGTCTACGAATGGGGTCTACAGACCGTAGAAGGTTCAATGATCTGGAGGAGGGTGTCTTAGGAAGTTGGGCTATTTTAGGTCCCAATAATTTGATCCACGATTGACCTGTACGGTCTATAGGAATTTTTGTGGTCCGTAGGTCCAAACCATAGGGTCCTTTGACAGTTATGTATTAAGGGTAATTGGGTCTTTTCCTATGCATTCAATACCTATACTATGTCTTTTTTACCCGAATTTTAAGTCCTATAACCACCCTTCTATTCCTAAAACTACCCGAACCCTCTCATTCTCTCAAATTCCCAAATTCCATCCAAATTCATCCCCTCCAAATCCTCTCAAGCTACGAGGGAGAAATCTAGTGTTCAAGCTTCAAGTCTCCTTTTTACTCCATTGCTTTTGGGCTTATACCATCAAGGTATGTGAGAATTCATCAATGTGTTCATTCACCTATTGAGTTCCAAAAGATCTAAATTCTCAAATTTAATTTCCCCGAAATTGAAAAGGTCTTCATCAAATTCTTCATGGGTCGTTATTGTTATCATTCAATTGTTTGGTTTTAGTCTTCTTATGAATAATTTGATTTAATTACATGTTTTCTGATTGATTTAATATGGACCCATGTATTTTTCATGATTTTGATGATGAATTTATGAATATTATTAGAATGTGAAGAAAAGTTATGGACCTATGAATGAGGTTTTATGAAAGTTTATGCATGATTCATGATTTAAGGAGCTACTCTATGATGATTTAAGCTTATATTAATACCTTAATTGTTCTTTTCTATGTATGATATTATATTTATGAAATTGATTATTCGATTGGGATTTAACTTAGCACCAAGAGAAATTTGAGGTGGAGGCTATCATTATGGAATCCAGTGTCACCCACACTAAAAAGAGTTGTCCTACTTGCCACGGTAAGGACCATGAACTTCTACCTTATGTGGATCCACTAGCTAATGTATATCTAGACAATCCTATGTTGGCACATAGTTTATGAGACACGGGTAATCGCCACTTGTCCACTCGGTACTAAGCTTAACTTCCACGGAATAGTTCTTATTCATATTCATCTTAGCTCTTAAAGGAACATGGATATTCGCCTCTTGTCCATGCATCATCTGACATGGGTAATCACCTCTTGTCTTTCAATTAGAGAGCATGGGTAATCGCCTCCTGCCTCAACATTAAAATATCTCCATAACATTGGTTCATTTTAGGAGAGAAATCCTTTCAACCCTAAGTACCCTTATCATGTGAGGAAACCTTGCACAATTCATGCTTACATGTGTATATGAGAAATCCTTTCAACAACATCATTGATACTTCACTCTCAAAGTATCCTTAAAAGATTTACATGAATTTCATGAGAACATGCTTAACTTCATAATCTCCTCTGTCGTAATTCAAAACCCACATTACATCATCATAACTTGCAAAACATTGGAATTACATGGGTTCATGGGGGATCATCATAAAAACATCGGATTAACTCAATTCATGCATAAGAGATCATAAATCAATCAATTAAATCAATAACCAAAGGAACCCATGACATGCAAGAAAACCCTAACTCAATTGGAGAATTCTATCTTTACAAATTTGAGAATTTTGGAACTCCATGGATGGAAGGGACCCATGGATTAAAACTATCATACCTCAATGCCAAAAGCTTGACTTCAATGGAGGAATTGGAGACTTGGCTTGAAACCATAGGTTGATCCCTTCTCCTTTATGTTTTCTAGAGAGAGAAATATTTTGAGAGGAAGACTTGTTCTACTTTTCTACTTTTGTAAATTTGAGAAAATGATTTCAATTGGGAAAATTTGGTGGTTAAAACGCTTATATTGGGGTTTTAAAAGAGGGTAAAACTACATTGTATTGAGTCAAATATATTTGAAGAAAAGACCAAGAAACCCCTAAGAATAACTGTCGTCGTCAACGACGGTGGCAAACCACGGTCTGTGGCTTGACCTACGGACTATCATGTTCGGCTATCGTTGACATCAGGAACTTGAATACAGGCCACCAATGATAGACCCCTTCCTATGGTTCGTGGTTCAGGCGATAGACCGTAGGTCGTGGCCATCGTTTTCGACTTCTGTCTTTGAAATTATTCAAAGTTTGGGACTCACCTACGAGACCAACCTACGCTCATGCTTTGATTGACAGACCATCCTGGTGAAATTTTGAAAAAGTACTGGAACCTAATTATTTTCAGAAAAACTGATTGCCAACCATGAACACCACATACGGTCCGTGGGTCGTTCCACGGACCATAGATGGAACCATAGGAACTGGCATCTGATTTCTTAAAAACTAAATTTTCCTGTCTTTTCAAATCCGAGGTGTTACACCTTTGTGATCATGTTTTAAGTTTTTATGCATATCCCACATACTTAGTACAATCCATGTACTCATGCATACATTGTATAATAATGTAGCATCTAACAATCTTCCTCCTCCCACTCGTGGATAGTGGATTGTCTTATAGATTGAAGACTTGGTGAGTCCTCATGTTACGAGGATCATGTCACCTTTACTTTATTTTCTTATGTCTTTAGTTTTTGGATGATTTTACGTGGTGTATGGTATTACGTCCCAACCACTCTTGATATATTAGATTGGCTTGTCAAGACTATGATTAGACTTCTGCTTTGATGGCAAACTGTTTTATGATATGAGGCCTATTGATTAATTTCTTATATTTTCTATTATATTTTGTTGCATGTACGTCAAGTGACTTGTGTAGGGCCTGCAGGGGTCTTATACGCCATGTCACGTGTAGGCTGTACTTTGGGTCGTGACATAGCCTACCTCAAAGCTGGCCATGTACGCTCCTAAACCATTATACTAAAGCTTTCTCCTTCCGAAAATCCTACGATTGCTACCACGCTAAAATGTAAACTATCAAAACATCAATAAAAATGTTTTGACACACAAATCACAATAATTTAAGGGGAGCCCAAAAATGAGTCAAAATGACATTTTACAACCCGCGTCAGGAATCACAAAATAGACTCTGTCATTGGTCCCATATAGCTCTAGGAACTTATACGCCAAAAATATGCACAATCCAAGCTCAGAAATAAACCCAAAAGGTTCATGCATCAAGAGAAACTCAAAATCACCATTGAAGTTTTATAAAGGAGAAGAAGGAGAAGGCTTATAGGTAATACGTGAAATTATTAAGCCAACCAACTTCCCAAAGAAAATCACTAATTAATTCCCTCAAGAGTAAATTTTTTTGCCCTAAAATGAGTTCTCCAAGCTCAATATTCAAACATAATTTGTGAGAAATGAACCCCGAAAATGGGTATAACTACCTGCTAATGCCGCTAAAGCGGACACTTTGGCCATGCAGGCCAGCTACTGCTAAAGTAGCTTCTTGGCCGGTTAAGAGACCATTGCTAACACGAACTCAGGTCCGCTAAAATGGGTGGCATCTAACAAGCATGGCGCACTAAAGAGAACCCCTAGAGGCTAAAGGGGTACCATGACCGCTTAGGCAGCTACACCAATATCAAGCACCAGAAATTCTAGCTGAGCAAGAGTGCTCAAAATTGGGTCAGAATCTTGCGCATGCCAATGAACTATGCAACCTCAATAAATTCGACATTATGTACTAAACAGAGATATCAAAACATCAAACCTTGGATGCCTTGAAAAAACATGGGTCCCATACCCAAACCCTATTTTAAGTCAAAATCCATTAGGTGGCTCGGAATGAGCCTGGAAGTTTCGGGGTCTGCACTAAAGGTTTTTTCTGACCGAACTCGACACGTTAAAGCTAAAAGAACCGTTAGAATTGCATTCAGAAGCCGCCTACCAGAAGTTCTAACCAAAGTCAATCATTCAAGTTTCAAAAGTTCCAAAACATGTAAACTTGCATAAAAATGAAATCAACAACCAGGTGATCGAATTATCAGTCCCATCAAGTCATAAATTGTCACGCCCTGAGCCTACACCCTAGATATGGCCGACACTCGAGAACCATTGCTTGTCCCCCAGCGGCTCAATACTCAGCAAAAGACTTACATGACAATCTAAGAACTCAAATACAACTTTAACTCAAATGTCTCATAGTGAATAACTCAGTATATTTATAAATACTCTACTAGCCATAAGAAGGCAACTCAAGTCTTAAACATTAACAAAGAAAATGGAAAAGAATCCTCAAAATACTATTGTCGACGAAGCCTATAAATACTCTAAGGGAAGTCGGGACAAGACCCACGACATCCTAACAAACTGGAAGTAAATGTGGAACCCTGCGTAAGTAAGGAGGCTCATCAAAGCTAACTGGTACTGTAAGTGGTATCAACAGAGTGCCTATTGATGACCCTGAATACCTATATCTGCATCGTGAAAAGATGCAGGCCAAGTAGCATCAGTACATTGAATATATGAGCATGTAAGGGGAACACTACAACATAACATAAAGCTTGAACTGATAGAAAAGAAGACATACTCACCTCATCTCAACTCAACTCAAGAATACTCAACCTAGGAATACTTAACGCAATTAAGGAATACGTAACTCAACTTAGTAAAAACAATGATGATAAGATGATATACATATAAATATTTTTAAATATTAGATAATATCTTCGTGTATATGAAAATAGATAAATAAACTCTTTTACTCTTATTTGGGAGATTCTCTAATCGACAACCATTACTATGAGCTATGTGATGATACAACGTCTTGCCCACACTGCCAGATCTATCCTATACCTTCCCGGAGTATAGAACATCCTCAACTAAGTGGATCCACTAAGCTATACTTAAAAGAAATAGGGAATCATCTAAAAAGTATGATCATATACCCATGTTGGCATACATGGTTTATGAGGATTTTGGGTTGTCTGAACTAATCCCCATATCGATGCTCAATACTACTCCCAATAATATATAACTCATGCTCAAATATTTAAAAACATAACTCCTCCTTAATTTGAGATAATTTCTCAAAAGATCTTAAAAGAGATAATACTCAAAAACTCGTCATGAACTCATTTGGAAATCAATGTTACCTCTTGTTTTAAATGTAAAAAATGTTTAAACTTGGGAATACTTAGTTTCCTTATACTCATTTAAAAAAAATGAAAATCAACTCTCCTCATTCTCATACTCATTTACTTAAGTCTTAAAACAAGTTATAATTAATTGTAGAAGACTTCTCAAAATGACTCCCTCGAACTTTACTCTTAACTCTACCTTGAATTGGAAATGTAAATTCAAGAGTTACGATTAGTGTACATAAGATCTCTCAATGATTAATGAAGCTTTAGATAGTAATAACTAAGAAAAGAGCAAATAAACGATTTAATAGAACTCAAAACGGAAAGAAAGACGGAAGAGAAACGGGGGAGGCAACTCAGGCGCAGGGCACCAACCCCTAACTATAGAAGGTCAGTTTTGGCGCACTGCGGGTGCAGGACGCCAGCCCCCCTAGCGCCCGAGTGGCTCGTCTCCCCACCCAGTGCCCAGAAAACTCGATGAATTTTTCTTCTCGATTGTTTATCCTAATTCACCTAGAATCGGTTGATTTCTTCCAAACTCCCTTAGATTCATAAACCCAACATAACTACTCGAAAAACCACTCAAATTACATCAAAAAGAGCCCTCAATTGCAAGACCCTAACCTCAAAAACTCAACAAAATTCCATTATTAAAGAATTAATCACAAATACTCAAAGAAACTCAAGAATTCAAATCAACAAACATCAATTACAAAATTATGGGTGAAAACCACATGATTGGTTTGAGGGTGAGATAGCCCATCACTATGTAAACATAAATACCTCGTAAGAACCAAATTCTCTACGAAAATACTCAAAACTCGATGAAGGCTTGAAGCTTCCTCCTTTTTTCTCCTCTTGAACTTTTCCCTAACCTTTCAAACGTTTTATGAATGGATAAAACTGATTCCAATCAGTTTAGACCCCGAAAAGGGTGAAAAAAATGTGTAGGCCTTAGTGGGGTAAGGAAAAGACCAAAATACCCCTCCTTAAAATGGATGAATTTCCTAACTAGATAGGCTGCACTCAAACATGCATATCTCCTTCACCCGAACTCTAAATTTAACAAACTCAATGGCGTTGGAAAGAGGACTCAACGACCTTCGATTTGATATCTTAAGAGCCACCTAAATCCTTCTGTGCTAAAAGTTATGGTCTTATGAAGTTTACCCAAAACTCACAATTGAAGAGTAACTTGTACCAATCTCAATTTAGCTCTTTCTAATTAGTTTTTTTCTTCTAAATTTAGCTCTTTCTAAGACTAAGGTATTACAATATCTCCCCCTTGGAAACATTCATCCTCAAATGAGATCATTCTAAATAGAACTGAGGGTGGAAACATCTAACACCCAACATGCAATTCACATAACTTAACATATCAACTGAAAGAGTACCAAAAATAGAGTTAGTACCTTAGTTTGGAAATTTTCCAGAAGAAAATAGATGTGGGTATCTCTTCTTCATATCCTCCCCAGCCTCCCAAGTAGCCTCCTCAACAAATTGATTCCTCCATAGGACCTTGACCTATGCAACCTCCTTGGTTCTCAACCTACAAACCTGACAATAAAGAATCTGAACTGGTATCTCCTCATAAGATAGGATGTCCTTGATACTAATATTCTCAGTAGGTATAATAAGTGAAGGAGTGCCCATACATTTCTTCAACATGGAAATGTGGAATACCAGATGGACTGCTGTTAACTCTGACGGTAGCTCCAACTCATAAGCTACATTGTCAATCCTCTTGGATATCAGGACTAATGTACCGGGGACTGAGTTTCCCCTTCTTACCAAACTTCATAACACCTTTCATGGGTGAAACCTTCAAGTAAATCGAATCATCAACCACAAATTCTAAGTCTCTTCCCCTAACATTTGTATAGGATTTCTACCGACTTTACACTGTTTTCAACCTTTCTTGAATGATATTCACTTTCTCTATAGCTTGATGAACCAAGTCTGGCCCTATCAACCCAGCTTTATGAACCTCAAACCATCCAATAGGAGATCTACATCTTCGCCCATAAAGAACCTCATAAGGAGCCACTTGATACTAAAGTGATAGCTATTGTTGTAAGAAAACTCTATGAGAGGTAAGTGATCATCCCAATTACCTTTAAAATCGATCATACAAGCCCTCAACATATCCTCTAAAGTCTGAATCATACACTCTGCTTGACCATTAGTCTGGGTATGGAAAACAGTACTAAGTTTACATTCGAACCCAAACCTTTCCAGAAAGACTTCCAAAATTGTGCGGTTAATTGTGCACCTCTATCTGAAATGATGGACACAGTAACTCCATGAAGACGCACTATCTCTTGAATATATATCTGGCATAATCTTCTACTGAAACGGTAGTCTTTATCGGCAAGAAATGGGTTGACTTAGTCATCCAATCTACAATCACCCAAATCGAATTATGTTGCCTGCGAAATCGCGACAAACCAGTAATGAAATCCATATTTATCATCTCCCACTTCCATTCTGAAAGATCTATATTCTAAGTCATACCTACGGGTCTTTTGTGCTCTACTTTGACTTGTTGGCAATTCGGGAACTTAGCAACGAACCCTGCAATAACACTACTCCATATTTAGACTTATTTCATGTCACGGTACAATTTTTTGGAACAACGATGGATAGAGTATCTGGAACAATGAGCTTCTTCCATGATCCTCTCTTGGAGTTCATCCACCTTTAGTATACACCATCTCTCCCTTGTTCAAAAGCCATCAATTTCTAGTTACGAATATTTGCCTTCAAGTCAAGCAAAACCGGGTCTTGGTCTTGTTTCTCTTTCACTTCAAACACTAGTGATGATTCAGCCCCATTCACCATTGATGATTATCGTGACCAACGACACTACTTCCGATTCAAGTGTCTACGATCGTCAATGATATAGTAACCCAACTGAGGGTTGGGATTGTCCCAAGGGAGTGGTTTTGAGAATTTATAGAAAAATAAAATTTAGTTCTAACTAGTCGTAGCTAAAGATATTAACAATTAAAAAATATTGTAATTTAAAGGGGAACAAAACAGTGTCAAATATTGATTTTGGGGTTCTGTCACAAGTAAGCTAAAATTAACGAAATCAACAAGAAAATCTAACAATGAGAGGGTGATTCTTGGGATTTGATCGGAATACGGGTTAATCTAAATTATTGGATATATGCTTTTGATAGAGAATTTATAGAGTAATAGTGACTAGGCTAAGCTATACGTGGGAATAAATTCTCTCTCAAGTAACTTACCCTGCTTCAAATGGGTTCCTGTCGGACACCCACTTGCCGCATGAAGACCAGCCTATGCCTTACCCCACTCACTCTCTCGAGCTGAGTGTTAGGATATGGGACTAGGGCTCACCCTCTCAGGCTGAACCTCATGTCAACCCTCTCCTTAGGCCATCAGTCTAGCAATCTTGGTTTCACGAACTCTCTCTTAAGCAAGCCGAAAACACATGGGTGGACTTGTATTTGCAACTACAAACCTATTAAATTCAACCACAACTACTAGGTCAAATAACCATTAAACTACATTTAATCTATCAACAAGCAAGACCCAACAACAATATTAACCCATATTCGCTAAGTCACTCCCCAATAATGGAGGTTTTTAGGCACACATCAATAGATAGAAATTTATACCTAAATGAGGTTGTATTAAATGGGTATGAAGATTTAAGTCTTGTTACAGACCAAGAATGAAGAAATCAAGAGACCCAAGTCCAAATCATTGGAGATGAAACCCTCTTCTTCTTCAAGTTTTCAAAACCCTCTCAAACTCAAAGCAAAAATAAAAAGTACTATTCTATATGAAAATTATAATAATTGTTTTTCACACTAAAAATATGATACTTAGCTATAACTCTCAACGAGTATTTATAGTATTCAAAAAATCTATGCTGCAGTGGACCATACGGCGACATTAGTCGGAATCGCCGATCAACTAGGCAATTCACCCTTTGGTGTAGTTCATCGCCGTTTTGCACCATCCTTTGGCATCATCGTGCTCTGGGTCATTGGAGGACATAGTACTGCTTCGCAGAACTTCTCAGCGATGTGCCGACTGCTCCTTTTTTCCGCTGACTTGATCCTTTCCTTCAGGGCTCAGCAAACTGGAACAAAAGGCAAAGTGAGACCTTTCGACGACTCTCCAAGTGGACTCGGCGATCCTCAGGCCTTCATTTCTTCATTCTTTTCAGCCTTTTCATTCCTTTTTGCAATGTAGTGTCCATGCTTTCCTAAAAACTTCACATACCTGAACTTAAGAGTTTTCATCAGATATTGAGATAAAATAAGCATTTGAGGACACAATTTCTATTAAAATATAGCTCTAAATGAGTCCAATTTGTGGACTCAACAACACCCCCAACTTAAACTTTTGCTTGTCCTCAAGCAAAACTCAAGTTTAACCGTTCAAAAAGGGTGTCTCAAATAGTGCTACGCAAGACTCAATCATGAATGCACACAGTAAGTCTCAATTTACTTATGCAAGGATCAATTGTGTAATCAAAGATTCAAGTCGTGACACACCACACTAAAGATTCTCATGCTCACACTACTTGCTTCAAATGCAAGTTCAAGCTCAACTATAGTGTTCAAATGCCCTCACAGAAAGGATGATTCCATATTCACACAATGGTTCACAGTTAAAAGCTTCAGAATTAGATGCAACACTCACTCTCACAGGGAAGAACACAATGCATGATTTCACCCATAGGTTTGCCCATATTTTCCAATCAACATTTGTTTCAGCTCACTCAATATCAAAAAGGTCTTTTTCAGGCTTGTAATGGGGTTGAGTGCAAAGGTATGGTCATTTAGGCTCAGTGACATTCATCCTCATGAGGTGTGGTGCTCACAACATTTGCTTTCCTTTTCCTTGATAATTCTCTTCAGTGCTCATAAGTCATCCTATTATTCACTTTCCATGGATTATTTGGGAACCGCCTTTCAGTTTTCAACTTTATTCAACAATTTCTGTTTTTCATTATTTTTCCTTTTCTTGTTTGTCTTTTTTTTTTCATATGGAGAGGTTCCATTTTCCTCAAAACCATGGGTAGGAGGGGCTTTCCTGCACTTCTTGATTTGCCTTCTCTTTTCACCACACCCCCAACTTAGGCTTTTGGCCTAAGTTGGCTATTCAAACTAACTACAACTTCATGAGGATTATAGGCGATGGATTAAGAAAGGTCTAATTTTCATCAAGGTTCTTCCAAAGAAAGGTAAGGCTAAAGGGGGATTCAAGAGAGAATCACACACTCACAAGGTAGGTCATAAAAGAGGTATATGTCAAATTGGCTCACACTCGTAGAAGTTGCCTAAGATCATATCAAGAGATAGCATCACTTAGTTGAACGGACCAACGGGGAAAATTCTAGGATCTATCATGCATAGTTCACAGGTAAGCGTATTACACTAGGCATTGACACTATAAAAGTTAAACAAGACTCCACACTTTCGCTAGTGTGCAATGATCATCACAAGAGAACCAATTTGATACAAGGCTAGTCATAACGATATGCAAAGAGTTCACATATTATCTATGCAACTTCATTTGGCCTCATCTTAGCCGCGCATTCATGTTCGTGCGATTGTGAGCACTATTTAAGTCATCGATATTGATTGGAACGTAGACTCAAATATTTACAAAAGAACAACCACTTTCAACACACGAGGGATGGTAAATGTGCAAAAAATTCAAAATATTTCGGAAGGATCAAAATTGTTTTGCAATTTAAAATAAAAGGAGTCACAAGCTCAAACATTCACAAAAAGCAGTGTAAACACAATTTATAAACAGACAGCCCAAATATATACAGAAAAAGTAACTGTCAACACAAAAGGTGTGGGCCTCACCCCACCACAAATAAAAACATTTGTCCTCAATTGCGATTAAAAGTAGCCAAAAATAAAAATAAGTAAGGCAAATAAGGAGGTAAAGAAGTGATCCTGGCTATGCGGTTGTTCCATCTGTCAGGACAACATGGTTCTCCTGTGACTTTAGGTGTAAACCTTCCACAATTAAAAGAAAGGTGAGGTGGGGATGTTAAGCGAGTCGTTGAGTGATTCAGCGAACTTTACACAGCATCACTAAGTAACCCAACACACTTATTTTCAACCCACTTTCTCGAATGCTTCATAGCCACCCTGCTTCTCCTTTACTCAAGCGCTTTCCAATTCCTACGTACCGGTGATCTTAGTGCGAATCACCGAATTAGTTGGGGTGTCGCCGACTAATCACATGTTTCACCGAGTGTTACAGATTTTTCCAGTAAACCTGGGTGTTCAAATTGCGGTCTACGTTGAGATTGCCAACAGAGTTGGCGATGCACCAATGATTTCTCAAGCTCGCCGAGTTTTACAGGCTCTAATTTTGGGGATGTTTGGAGTCAAATGGCGAATAAGGTCAAGTTCACCGACCTCTTTAGCGACTTGCCAATTGGATCTATTGCTTGTCACCCTGCACTTTTTGAGCACTTCTCACACTTCAACCTATACCAACAACACATCATTATTTTACTAACACGCAAATATAAAATATTAAGGGGTTTTGGGTTGCCTCCCAAACAACACCTTAGTTAACGTCGTGGCATGATGCAAGCCAACAACTATTCTTCATTTTTGGAGTCACCCATGTTGTAATTAGGCGAGTCCTCGGCGAATGGTGGGTAATAACCTGATATCAAATGGTCAATTTGAGCATCCTACAGCTAAATAGTCAAGGAGTGAGAGGTTGACGCTTCATTTAGCATTTCGATGTTCTCCTTCATCTCATTCAACATCCTCTCCTGTGCCTTAATTTTATTTGGAATGAGTGAAAGAGCTTCATCATCTTGCACACCTCTTTGCTTCTTCCCATGTTTACACTCTCAGAGGGAGAGGTGTTTTTCTTTCCCATGGCTTGTACCTCCAATTCCGTGACTCAGGTGGGTAGAGCACCCAACTGGGTAACTAGTGTGTCCCACTCCTAATTCTTTTTGGCTTCTTTGTTGGCTTCTACCATGCCATCGAGGAGTTTTGCTACAACTTCATAGGGTTGGTGTAGCATACCACCCTAGCAAAGTTTATCTTATATATCTCTATTCTCGGGTCCTAGGACCCCTATAGAAGCACTCCAGTAGCCCCTTGTCCGTCATCCTGTGAGATGGGCATGGTTGTAACACCGCTTGAAACTTCAGCCACATTACATGAATTGTCTCATCCCCTACCTGTTTAAAGGTCAGGAGGTTGTCCTTGAGGTTCAATAGTTTCAAAAGGGGATGATCTGTGTGATCTCCATAATGATTTTTCATCCTTAGTTCCCTACTTTGATATTCAAACTAGTAAAACAAAACTACAATTTAGATTAGTAAAAACTAAAACTTGAAAGAATAAAAAGTTCTACATAACTAAGAATTCCAAAATAACACCAATCCCTGGCAGTGGCACCATTTTGATTCTTATCGTGACCAACAACACTACTTCTGATTCAAGTGTCTACGATCGTCGATAATATAGTAACCCAACCGAGGGTTGGGATCGTCCCAAGGGAGTGGTTTGAGAATTTATAGAAAAATAAAATTTAGTTCTAAGTAGTCGTAGCTAAAGATATTAATGATTAAAAACATTGTCATTTAAAGGGGGACGCAAAAGTGTCAAATATCGATTTGGGGGTTTTGTCACAATTAAGCTAAAGTTAGCGAAATCAACAAGAATATCTAACAATGAGAGGGGGATTCTTAGGTTGTGACTGGAATACAGGTTAATCTAAATTATTGGGTACATGTTTTCGATAGAGAATTTATAGAGTAATAGTGACTAGGCTAAGCTATACGCGGGAATAAATTCTCTCTCGAGCAACTTACCCTGTTTTAAATGGGTTCCTCTCGGACACCCACTTGCCGTATGAAGACCAGCCTACGCCTTACCCCACTCACTCTATCGAGCTGAGTGTTATGATATGGGACTATGGCTCACCCTCTCGGGTAGAACCTCATGTCGACCCACTCCTTAGGCCATCAGTTTAGCAGTCTTGGTTTCACGACCGCTCTCTCAAGCAAGCCGAAAACACATGGGTGGACTTGTATTTGCAACTACAAACTCATTAAATTCAACCACAACTACTAGGTGAAATCACCATTAAACTATATTTAATCTATCAACAAGCAAGACCCAACAACAATATTAACTCATATTCGCTAGGTCACACCCCAAGAATGGGGGGTTTTTAGACACACATCAAGAGATACAAATTTATACCTAAATGAGCTTTCATTCAAATGGGCATGAAGATTTAAGTCTTGTTATAGGCCAAGAATAAAGAAATCAAGAGACCTAAGTCCAAATCCTTGGAGATGAAACCCTCTTCTTTTTCAAATTTTCAAAACACTCTCAAACTCAAAGAAAAAATAAAAAGTACTATTCTATATGAAAATTATAATAATTGTTTTTCACACTAAAAATCTTATACTTAGCTATAACTCTCAACGAGTATTTATAGTTTTCAAAAAATTTGTACTGCAGCTGACCATTCGGCGACATTAGTCGGAATCGCCGATCAACTCGGGGATTCTCCCTTTGGTGTAGTTTATCGTTGTTTTGCACCATCCTTTGACATCGTCATGCTCTGGGTCATTCGGCGACATAGTACTGCTTCGCAAAACTTCTCGGCGATGTGCCGACTTCTCCTTTTTTTCCGCCGACTTGATAATTTCCTTCAGGGCTCCGCACACTGGAACAAAAGTTGAAGTGAGACCCTTCAGCGACTCGCCAAGTGGACTCGGCGATCCTCAGGCCTTCATTTCTTCATTCTTTTCAGCCTATTCGTTCCTTTTTGCGATGTAGTGTTCATGCTTTCCTAAAAACTTCACATACTTGAAACATAAGGGGTTTCATCAGATATTGAGATAAAATAAGCATTTGAGGATACAATTTCTATTAAAATATAGCCCTAAATGAGTCCAATTTGTGGACTCATCAATCACCACCACTCCACCTTCATTGGAATCCAACAACCGAACTCTCAATCGTGCAAGTCTGTGCACATCTCTGACTAAATGTCTTTTCCCTTCTCACCATTGGATTATGGACTAAGGTAGACTTATGGGTGATTGTAATTAATAGTAAATAATAGTAAATCAGTGAATAAGCTAGATTTAGTGGCGATAAACTCTATCTCGAAGAATTTACCCTGAATCAAATTGGTTTCTCTCGACATTACCAAATTGTGTTATCATCAACTGGGTAAGATTACTATTGTCTTTACAGAGGTCTAAGATGAAGAATCTTCAACATCCATTTCCAATTTCTCATAAATGGAAATCTTCAAATCTTCAAAGCTAAGAAAGTATTGTCTCAAAACTCTCAGTTCTAAGCTCTCAACTTCAAAACTGATAAAAATATTTCTATAATGAAAACTTGATTCTAAACTAAGAATTTAAAAATGTATTTATAGTTGCCAAAAATATGCTGCGAAGGACCATTCGGCGCAATAACTCGGGATCACTAATCCACTCGCGGAACCATTCGGTGACTCGCCGACTGTTCCTTTCTATCGCTGACTTGATTTTCTCCTTCAAGGCTTGGCACACTGGAACATTAGGCGAGACCATGGCCATTCAGCGACTCGCCCAATGGGTCAGGCGATCCTCAGGCCTTCTTTTCTTCATATATATGATATTCAGAAATATATGAAATTAGTTCTTCATATTTGTTGAACAATATACCTTTGCCTCTTGCTTATCTATAATATCTGAGGGTTGTTCCATTATCTATTAAGTATTTTAAATATTTGAGAGAGTTTTTTTTTTTATAAAAGTGCTTCGTTTATTCAAAGTCTGCCTTTACAATGTTTACATCTATGCCTATATATAGGAAAATAAATTACTCCTACTATTTACTGTTACTATTCACACTTTGGCTTTTCAGGAAAGAGAAAACCTTTTCTTTACTTTATGTCACTATCTTCTTTACATCTTTTCTTCATCATCCTCGTGCTCTCTTATCTTCTTGTCTTTTGTCTTCTTATCTCTTTGTCTATCTTGTTGCCACTTGTTCATTCTTATCTTTTTGTCTTTGTCTCTTATCTATTTGTTTATCTTGTTGCACCTACTTCATGACTTTTTTGCACTAATTACTTTAATAATGTACACCTACTACTTTACACTTATCCATTAACTTTAATAATGTACTACAAAATAATACATATTTTATTTGTCTTTTTAGCCATGTATTATCTTCTTTTTATCTCTTTGTCTTTTTCTTTTTCTCTTTCTCTTTATTCGATTATTCCAGCTGGACATCTGGTATCACATTATCTTCTCCGTTGCATTTTGAACATATATGATATGGATATTTGTGTCCAATTAGCTTACAATATCTGGTTAATAGTTCATTTGAGATGAATCCCTTCTTTAATGCTCGGGTAATAGGTTATTCTTCTGGTTTGAGTAGAGATAATATCCATTTTTGTACTTCGTCCATATCTGCTTGCCTTAGCTCCCTTGAGTTTGAATATATCATAAGTTGGCCTTGTGAATAATAACTCCATATTGCATTCCCATTTAGATAATTATTTGCTAGTTCTTGGATAATTGTTGACATACCAATTATTCTCTTATTAGCATAGAAACTTGGTATCTCAATTTCTTGTATCTCTGATTGTTGTTCGATATCTTCTAGAATTATCATATCTCTGGTTAATCCTATTTTTAGAACTTGTATTATTGGTTTTATTTCATCATATAGTATCTCTGCCGGGGCCGCATAAAACTTTACATAAAATAGATTGCCTTTTGTTACTCTTTTATAGGTTATGAATGCTCTGTGTATCTCTGGTATACCACTTAGTTCTTTCCCATCGTATGTATAAACTGTACTTAATAATCCATAGTTATAACAGATTTTGACTAAATTTGCTTTAGTTTTTGGTTGAGCTATCAACTTATTGTACCCTTGTAATTTTTGGGTTAAATAATCTTGGGTTGGTTCTTTAGTGGTGGTAGATCTGGGATTAAGATTCAAATATGTTTGGATTTTATGTATATTCCTAATATAGGTTTGTGTGATATGGTTATAAATTTTTTTGTCTTTGTTTAGGCTCTCTGCATACGTTGAAGTTTGCGGTGATATAATCAATGGGTCTTTTGGTATTTTTAGTGTAAATGGTTTTTCAAACATTTTGTTTAGATTAGTGCTTGTATATTGTTTCCTAACTGTTTTGCTTGTACCTGCAGCTGCATTGAAATAGTCATTATGGGTTTTTTGGAGTATCCCAACGTCTCCTTCTAGCTCTGGATGTTTAGTGTCTTCCGATTGACATATCTCTGCATGTTTATAGTCATGCGACTGACTTATAGCTTTAGACTTTAGTTTTTGTATTTCATTGTCCATACTATTCACTTTGATACAAAGTGTAGTAATGGCTTTGAGTATATCTTCAATTGTATTTTCTTTCTCAGTCTGAGTAATTTTGTCTTGATAAGTAATCTGCAATAACATTCTTATCAGTTTTTATTACTTCAATAGTAAATGTAAAATTTAATATATTTAATACCAATCTCCTTAT
The DNA here is from genome assembly GCF_900185275.1 of Solanum verrucosum. NCBI lineage: Eukaryota > Viridiplantae > Streptophyta > Magnoliopsida > Solanales > Solanaceae > Solanum > Solanum verrucosum. The sequence continues at coordinate 3,168,609 of NW_026020045.1, forward strand.
TTCTTTTGTCGTTACTGAATCTTGTAGTTTTCTTGTTAGCCACCATTGTACTTGTGTGTTATCTGTCCTTATAATAAATTTGTTATATACAATATATGGTTTCAAATGATAATAAACATTTATATATTGAATATAATTCTTTCCTATTTATTTCTCATTTTATTTCCGTATTAGTAAATGTTCCTGAATAATATCTGCAATGATGTTCTATTTTTTCTTCATCATACCTGTATTTTAAGACTCCTCCATAACTTTTTTCACTGACGTCTGATTCTACTATATAAGTAAATTTTTTGTTTTCATCCAGGAAATATAGTTTAGGTAGGTTCTTACATAAAAATTTTATTTTTTGTATTTGTGTTTGGTCTTTTTTATCAAACTGGTATACGACATCTTTCTTTAACTTTTGTTGTAATAGTTTTAAATTCCCTGCTAATTTTGGTATGTATTCTCTTACTTAATTTACTAGTCCTAGAAATAATTGTAATTTCTTTTTTGTATCTAATTGTTCATTTGAATTAATTATTTTTTGTACTATATGTGTTTGCATTTTTATTCCATTTTTATCTATTTGTATTCCTCAAAATTCTATTTGCTTTTTCATTATGTCTGCTTTCTTTTTGCTTAGACTTATGCCTAAATATTCTATAATATGCATGAATTTTTCTAATAATCTTATGTGTTCATCTTTGGTTTTAGAATATAGTAATATATCATCAATATATACTACACAATTTTATGTAGTAATGATATGATTTTATTTCTTCTTCTATTGATTTTTGTGGAGTTTTATCTATTCTTCTTGAGGTACTCATTTTTGATGATATTTGGGGTATTTCATAGTTTATTCTTTTTGATGTGCTTAATCTTTCTTTTACTATTTCTAAATCTTCTTCTATATCAATCTCATTATAACTATAATCATTATTATCTATGACCGTAACTATTCTTTCAAAAGGATCTTCTATTTTTATTTTTTTATTTTATTTTTTGCTGTTATTTTATGTTTTGTTGTTAAAACATATAAGTTTTTACATATAGCTGTAAATATTTTACTTCCTGGGGTTAGTTCTATCCCTGACATTCTCCAATATAAAACTAGTGATTTATCTATGTTTCTGTCATTTATTGCTACTGAGTAGTTAGAACTTATTATAAATTTAAATTTTTGGTATATGAGGTTGCCTTTTACTGCAATTATTATATTTTTTTCTATAGGTTGTATGATCCTATCATCTGCTAAGTATATTTATATGGGTGTATCTATTCCTTCTCTAAAACATGTTTTTATTAATATTTCTGTTCCTCCTAAATGTACATATTTAATTGGATTTTTAGCCTTAATATCTTGTATTTCTTTATTGATTATTCGTTTGTTTATTATTGGTATTTTAACCTTTCCTTTGGTGTATTTGCAATCTATGATAAGTTCTCTTTGACTTACTACATAATATTCTTCTTTTTGTTGTTTAAACCAATTTCTCATTGTTGGTATTTCGAATATTTTTTCTACGCTTAGGTCTAATTCTTTTCCTTTTATTTGTTCAAATATATTATTATCAAATATTATTTTTTGTTCTGCCGATTCTTCATATTGATATTTTTCTTTAGTTATTATTTGTATATTTGTTTCAGTCATTGATATCATATTCATTATCTGATTCTATTACTGGATTATTTTCTTTGTTTTCTGATAATTCATATATACTATCTTCACTTTCTAATTCATAATCTACGTACTCTATTTGCGTATATTTTTCATCGTCTATTATTATTTCTGATATTTGTTTTTTCTTTGGATTTTTAGGTAATTTACAATCTCTACTTATATGTCCTAATTTTCCACAATTATAACAAGTACATTCCGTTAGTTTTCTTTTTGGTCTATATGGTCTTTTGGTTTTGTAGTTTTTTACATAGTACCTTCTTCTTGGTTTTTTATATTTATATTTTGATCTATATTTTTTGTTATATCTGTTTTTATAGTATTTGTCCGTACAAACAAATTGGGGTGCCATTTTATTTTTGCAACATGCTAAGGTTTTTACTAGTATTTTTTCCATTTTTATTTCTTCTTTATGTTTTTCACATAGTTCTATAAACCATCGTTGTAAGAATTTTATTCTAGCTCCTAAGGTATCTGTTAATCCTGCTTCATTCCAACTTTTTATTACTTTTGAATTAAAGGGTTCTGGTAGTTTTGTGAAATATAATTTTCTTATTTCCTTACTTTCTTCTGTGCTATATGTTCCTTTATAATAATATTCTCTAAATGCACATGTATATTCATCTATATAACAGATATTACATATTGCTAATTTTGTCATTAGATTCCGATTTATGATTTTTTCTTTATTTTGTTCTTCTATTTCTGTTGTCATACTACTAAATTCATTTCTTATAGCTACTTCGTACTTATATAATATTTCCATAGTTGTAATAGCTAATTCACCATTAGATTTTTTATTAGTTCTTAGAGTTTTTAAACTTTCTTCCGATAAATTTTGTAGCCATAATTTTATTGTTCCTATAAGTGTTCTTTCTATATATCCTGGTGTTTCTATCATTCCTATTTTGTTATCTATTAATTGTTTTGATATATATCTCATCCATAGTTGGATTGTTTTATTTATATATGTTACACAGTCTAAATCTAAAAAATCATGTTGTTCAGTCATTGATTTAGGTGTCCATTTTTTATTTAATCTTTTATCCCATATAGTTTTTTCTTTATCATATTGTCCATAGTTTGCATTATAATAGTTTAAATTTTTTGGGTTTTTTATTCCTGATGTACTAGGTTTTTCATTCATGTCTATGTCTCCTGTATTTACTTCAAAATTCTTTGTATTATCTATATTTGTTAAAAGTTCTGTATATGTTTCGCTTGTTTCTGAATGTTGTTCATCTAGATCATCGTCATTTATTTCATCAATTCTTGTTCCAGGTAGTTTATCTTGGTTATTTTCTTCTTTTTCTTCTAGTTCTTCTTCTAATTGCAATTTTTCTTTAAATTTATTTATCTCATTTGCTAATTTTATTTTTTGTTCTTTTTCTTTTTGTTTAATTTCATACATTTCTTTTAATATTGCCAGTTCTTTTTCTAGTTCTATTATTTTAGTATTTTTTACTTCTTCTAATTGTTGTACTTCCTTTTTTGGTTGTTGTTTTATTTTTTCAATTTCTGTTTTTCTATCTATTTCTTCATTTTCTTTTGTTATTCTTATCATAGCAGTTAAACTATCTTCTAGTTTTACCGTTTCTTTTTCTAACATTAAACTTATATTGTCACCTATTTTCTTGTATCTTCTTCCTAGATTAGAAAATATTATCTTTATTTTTAATCCATCATAGTTTTCATATATTTTTTCGTCTATGACATATTCTTCCTTATTCATTTATAGATTGTGTTGAAGTTTATATTCTAAACTTTCTATCTGTATCTGTAGATATAAAATAGTTTTCCTCTGTGCTACTATAGATTTTCTACAAGTTCCTGCGAATATATTACTGTTAAGTTTACTTTGCTTATGTGTTAATTCGTGTCTTTTCGCTATAATTATTTCAGTAAGTTTTTGTCTATATTCGTTATTCTCGTTATTCATTGTATTTTTAAATATTGAATATATTTATATTCTATTTTAGATATATTATCTATTAATTGATCTAATTTATCGTTATCAGTATTTGTGATATTGAGTTGTTTGTATTCTAGATATAATTTATTTAATTTTCTTCTTATTTTTCTTAACTTTCTACTAGTATGTTTCTTCTTATATTTCCTTTCATCCATAGTTCATATTTGGCTACTAATAAACACTAAGTTCTCAACTCTAAAAAATGTACCAATATACTGGCCATAAATTATTGACTTCCTAAACAAACTCAAACCCATTATGCACTACAAGAAGGTACTGTGGCAACCTCCACCAAAAGGAAAAATTATGTGTAACACGGATGGTGCCAGTAGGGGTACCCTGGAAAAAGTTCATATGGAAATTTCATAAGAGATAATAGAGGGGATGTGATATTTGCGCAAGCAGCCAACTACCAGAGACCAGCAACAATGAGGCAGAGGTAGTGGCAATAAGAGAAGCTTTGG